>NW_017728886.1:87342342-87356417 GCF_001723895.1 Crocodylus porosus
AGTATTTTAAAGAAACCCCAGTAATCTTTTACAGCATTCTGTGCACTGTCTGTTTGCAGAATCTGTTCATCTTTAGGATAGGTACCTTGTCTAATCTTTGTAAGTAACAATTTATGCATACTGTGCTGGAGAAATAAAATGATTCTTAATAATAATGTCTTCTAATAATCAGAGTACTAGAGATTTCTTGCCTTTGTTCTCTTTTTTAAAAGCTATCTACATTTTTGATAATGCACAAGTACTTTCCTTTATTTTTTCTGGTCTCTGTTGCATTTTCTTACAAAATATTCATTAAGAGTTCCTTGAACGTTGGCATGCTATTTTTTCCATTTTTTTAATAGATACTCCTGTACTGATGTGTTTTATTATCATAAAGCTCTTAGGTAAACATCTGTGGGGGAAACTGTCTACTACCTTCATCCTCCCTCCCTCTGTTCCTTGGATCATGCAACGGCTTATATCTGTGCTTAATTTTCAAGGCTGAGATTGATAGCAAAACCCCATTGAGGGGTAGAGAAGTAAACAGGGTCAAGGCCTAGATGTGGGAAAAGCATCAATGAGGCAACAAGTTTTTTTGTGATTTATTCTTTTAAAGTGCTATGGAGTTGTAGGAGATATTATTGAAAGTAAAGAACTGAAAACACTGGCTATGCTCAGAGCAGTCAGTCATGGCTGTTAAAAATGTTGGGGTGAAGGAGTACATGGTGTTGTCAATGATGTTGTTATAACTGGAACAATTTGTGATAGGTTTTGACAAGCCCTCTTTAAAGGACGCTGTCAAAATAACAAGGTATCTATTTGTATTATTTACCCCCAATACTGATTATTATGAATAATAAAGTTTGTCTTTTATTTGTCTCCTCTGTGACTAGTTATGTTGTTTACCTTTTGTGTTTTTCCTAGTTATAACAATGAAAAGAGATTGATCACTTTTATTTTCAGGTTTTCATGCATCTGGGGGTTTATATATCTGGAAGTTTATTGTTTATGTAAAACAACACTGCAAAAAGTCTAAGGGTTTCTGTTCTCAGGTTTTGTAAAAAGTTTAAATATATAAAACCTCATCTTTTATCCTAAATTGAACTGAGAGATTCCCTTTAAATCCAGCTTGCTCCACAGCATCTGCTCTCGTTGCAGGGATTGCTTGGGGACTCCACAAGGAGGGAATGTTGCATGGGTTTTGTGAGAACAAATGCATTGGGTGTAATCTTACAATGAGCAAAAATTACTTTATTTATCTTCCATAGAACTATTTGCACTTGTAGGTGTCACTGAATGCAAGTGAGAGTTGTCAAATTGGACCTGAGGACGACTACAATCCTTTGCCCATTCCTGTTGAAAGCAATACAATATTCTTGATGTCAGTAGATTAGGATTGATTCATATGAGCAGCATGAGCCTTTAAGAGGGTTTTTTTTCTGTCTGGGTTTGAACTGAACTCGAAATTCATAACAAGCTCATTTGTTTTAATTTTGGTCATTATCCATTCAACACTTTAAGCACATGCTCCACTTTGAGCTGGTGAGTGGTTAATTGATATCAGTGGTGTTAAGCATGTGTTTAAAAGCTTTGCTAGATCATTAGGTAGTTTGAGCTTCAAGAAGTATTTTATCTCAATCCTGAACCTCTAAATTAATATTTTTATTTCTCCTTTGCTGAGTGTACTTCATCTGTCCCATGACTGGGCTGCTTCCATGAATGTTCAAGCCTCAGTGCCATGAGGACTGCTGGCTTCCTCTGGGGAGCCACCATTTAATTTTAAGTAAGGGTTTTTTAGGGGGGGTGTTTTTTGTAGATTTCACAGGCATTGGCTGATTTTGTGATTTCCACAAATCTGTGAGTTTGTGATTTCAGTAAGTCCCTAAATAGGATAATTTTAGGCATATGTACATTATAGATAAGATACAAAGCCAGCTGAAGTCAATGGAAAAAATTTGGTTTAATTTCAGTGGACTTTATATCGGGTCCTAAATGAGATTAAATTGCCTCACAGTTCTTTTCATCTCCATTATGTATATATGTTTTACTATCATTAAAGAATTTCTTTGGAATGTAGCAATATGAATCTGGAGTTTGCATTTAGAAATAAGTAAGGTTAAGGAACTAGAAATATTCTGGATAGTCTGCCAAATATGTTCCCAGATAGTATCTGAGCTGTTTAATATTAGGTTTTTGATGACATTACCTTTTGAGGTTTAGGGCCTGAGGTTACTGAAGAAAGTTAAGTCAGTTTATAACCATTTTTGATAAATGACTTGTTGCCTGTCTTTAAAAGTATGCTTATGTTGGAGAAGTTACTGTTGGCCACTGCGTTCCTATTTGTCTATGATATTAATAAACATGCCTATCTAGTGGTGTGATGGATTACATAATATGCATAGAGCTAGAAGAGTCAATAAAATACAGTGGGAATTATCTTGAGAAGCCTCTGGTATTTAGTAGATGAAATGTGTTAGTTACATGCATATTGATCTTAATGTATATTTGCCTGGGGGAGATGCCTTTAAAACAGTGATTCTTAACCAGGGTGCTTTGAGATCCTTTCAAGGATGATATGAGGCACAACACTACGTTAGCACTCTAAAGTGTGCAAACATGATTCAAGAGATTAACCCAGAGATTTCAAATAGGAACCCATAGTATTACAAATATTCTGCCCTTTCTGAATTCTTTGCAACAGGAAAGCTGCTTGAGTATTTTTCTGTAGTCAAAAAAGAGTGAAAACTGAGATCTCGCGTTTTCTGAGGGGTGCCCTAAGTATATCTAGGGGTGCCTCAAATGTAAAAAAAAAAAAAAAAGGCTGGGGGGTTGGTCACACCTACACGTGCAGTTTATGTGCCCTGGTATGCATCTGAATGTATACTCATTGGAAGCAAATTTGCTCCTGATGGGAGCTGTTCACTCTAGGGTTGCTTCTGCCCTGCTCTGCCTCCATGCCTGGAGGGAGCTCGAGGCTCTGGGTGGCAGGGGGTACAGGGGCTGATCCTGATCTCTGCAGGGTTGGGGAGAGCTGTCCTGGCTGCTGGGCAGCTGTCTCCATGCCCAGTGGAGATTTCCTTGGGGAGATCTCCACAGGGCAGGGAGGCAGCTGCCTGGGACAACTCTTCCAGCCCTGTGGAAACTGGGACAGGTCCACATGGATGGCAGGCTTTCCCCACCCCTGGTGGCCTCCTGCTGCGTATGCTGACTGGCAGCTCCTGGTCAGTGCCCCCATGTGTGCTTCTGGTGCATTAGTTTTAATATGCCGGTTTCTGGTACATGTATCTACAGGTACTGGAAAAGGGTGCATTACATTAATTTACTCAGTAATTGCTGTACATGTGTAGAAGGTGACATTTTTACTATGCATTAGATTAATCTAATGTACAGTAAGGCATCTTGTGTAGGTGCACCCGCTGAGAACCACTGCTTTAAGTTTGATGCTGTATTAGTAGTATGGCTTGTTATTCCAAAAAAAGATCCAGGGAACAGAAACAGAGCTGTTGTCTACCCCTTGCCAGCTGTATCACTGACTGTAACTTCAGCAGTTGTAAGTGGAATTTCAACTACCATAATTACGTAATGCATTCCCTACCATAGTATTGCTGTGGGAAGGCAGAAAATGTTAATGAAAAACTTTTCTTAGTTATCTTGATCCAGGGCACTGATTCATGCCAACAGTGTCTACACACAATTGCACATCCATTGAGTTTGCAAAAGTTCAAGAAGTCAAGACATGTGCCAGACATTTTCATTTTTGTCTGCTTTTGAGTAGGTTGAGCCAGATCAGTATTTAATCAAGATTAAACCCATTGTAATCACTGTTCTTTCAAAATCCTTTTTAGAGCAAAGCAGA
Organism: Crocodylus porosus; assembly: GCF_001723895.1. Classification (NCBI taxonomy): domain Eukaryota; kingdom Metazoa; phylum Chordata; order Crocodylia; family Crocodylidae; genus Crocodylus; species Crocodylus porosus. Next base: position 87,346,178 of record NW_017728886.1, read on the forward strand.
CTAGTTTATTGTGAAAGAACTGTTAAACAGAAAACAGCTGGGCAGTGTTTGTATTTGTATATTTACATATAGGTATGTCCTTGTATGAATAAATACAGGTATACATACACAGACAGTGGGAGGGATTGAGCTTTTGGCATAATGTATATATTGCTCTCATTACCATAGTATCTAACCAGTTCACAATTACTAGTATTGGAGATACACTGGAATTATCATCACTTTATAGATGAGAAATGGAGGCACAGAGTGCTTACATGACTTGGATGAGGGTCGTGCACAAAGTCTATAGCAGTCAGCAAGTTAATGCAGAGCCCCTGAGACCCTGTCGGTGTTTTGACCACAAGGTGATATTTTCTATTTGTATGTTTAATTAACTTTAGCAGAAGTTGCACCTACTTACACTAGGATTGAATTTAGTTGATTCCTCTTTGTGTCACCTTCTGTAAACTGCAAACCATTCATATATGTAGCATTGGGTCCTGAAATATTTTCTTACTCCAGTGTGTCCTTCAACATGAGCAAGAAGTTAATGAAAATAAGACTGGGGCCTTAATTTCTCATCTAAAGATAACTCCATAGCTCAAACAATACTGTTTACACTAACACAGAAGAAAGGCTGAGCTGCAAGTTAGTTGAGAAGGTAAAAATGCATAAAACTCACCTTTCTCATTAGTTCCTCAACATTCAGGCAGTATGATCTCTGTAGTGCTTCAGCATGGCATTGTGCTCTAGTAGTTAGAGAATAAGAGTTTAACTCATCATGCAACTTTTGACAAATTAGGCAAGCTCATTGTGTCTTAGTGATCCATTCAGCAAAAAGATGAAAATATTATTTAATCTCCCTGTTCCACCAGGGTGTTGAGATCGTATCACTTTGAATTACCAAATGATGCCTTTATACTGCCAAAATGTTTTGAGGTCATTGGATGGAAGGCCCTATATAATTGCTAGAAATTATTTTTTTACATTAATACATTTATGCCCATTGCCATTTATGCCACATTTAGAAAGTATTGAATATTTGCTAGAAAAGATTGTGTACCCTTTTATGATAAGGTTTGGAGGATTTCCTCCCAAAGAAGTCAAGGAGAAATATCCTACTTATCATGGAGAAAAAGTAACCTGTAAGAATTAAATTAAAATTTCGGAAAATCCTATACACGCATACTTAAAAACTGTAGTAACAATTGCAAATGAGACTATGTGTGTAATAGTTTCAGATGAAGCAGCCCCCAAAGGCCTACCACATGTACTGGATTTATATTTGAATCATTTTCTTTAAAACATTACTTTAAGTGGGAAGCTTGTGAAAGATGAAGCTGTTCTATGAGAGTCAAGAAATCGAATTCTTTCTCTCTGTCACGTCCCATCTTTTTCATTGTCAGCCTCAGGTTTAGTCTACCATTCCTGAGAATACATATAGAAATTTATTCCTTATGAGATATCATAAACCTAAACATTAAATTTTATGACAGTACATTAGCAACTTGTCCTTTTTCTTGGGGGGGGGGACTGCCTGTGGACAACAGCCCAAGCTGTTACGATTCTTGCCATATTGCCAAAATGGCCTGAAACATCTAAGGAATTTTTTCTTAATTATATCTTTCTTATACTGCAACAATCCTAAATAGGAATGGTTAAGTCTTTTTCTTATGATACAGTGCTGACTTTCCTGAAATAGTTTAGTCATTTGATGACCTAATCTGTTTATCAGAACCCATTTATTTAAGTGCATCTATGAGGTACCAATATGGTGGCATCAATTTTTGTGATCAGAAGGTGCATCTACATGAGACGCTTTACTGTGCATTCAACTAATCTAATCTGCAGTAAATTGTCACCGACTACACATGCTCAACAATCCTATACTATCTACTAGACAAGGGTGCACTATATTAGTCTAATGCACCCTTGTCTAGTACCTCTAAATTCAGGAACTAGAAAAATGGTGCCTTAACTAATGCACTATACCGTACATGTAGATACTGACTGGGAGTAAATTGCTCCTGCTCAGCCTAGGCAACAGAGAACTGCAGGAGGCTGGTAGAGCTGTCCCAGCTCTGCAGGACAGTGCCTCCCTGCTCCATGGAGATCAGGACCTATCCTGATCTTCACGTTGCTGGGAGGCAGCTGCCCACCCAGCCAGAACAGCTCCTCTGCCTCCCTCCTCCTATCCCCTTGCACCTGGCTAGGGGCCAACCCAGTCTCCCTCTAGCTGGGATGGAGCTGCCCACTAAGCCAGGACAGCCCACTCCCACCCTTTGGAGCTCAGGGCTAAGCCCCTGTGCCCCCTGCCAGGCCCTGGAGCTTGCACCCAGGGCAGCCTGGAGCTCCTTCTGGCTGCTGCAGGGGGGCAGAGTAGGACAGGAAGAGCCCTGGACTAGGCTGTTCTTGTCAGGCCTCAGTTTTCTCCTGACAGAGACATGTGTAGACATGCACTGGGGAGCGCTTTAATGAGCCTGAATTTTCTGCGTAGAAAATTTAGGCGCATTAATTGCATGTGTAGACACACCCAAAAGGAGGCTTCATGATGCTACTAGGCAAAGTTGGCCTTGCATTTGAATTACTACACGTTGAACTATAATAAAGTCAGTTTTCTGATTTGTAAAGCTTTAATTTGAAAATGTTTGCATTTATGTGTGTACTGTTTGCATGTTAGTATTATTGTATTAAAAAACAAACAACCTTAAGCCTAGTCCTAAACCCTTCCATTATCATTTTAGAAGCTCTCATACAGTCACTGCAAATCCATGCATCATGCTGAAGCTTTGACAAGGTTTTAGACAATTTCCTGTGACCTTACTTTCATACATAAGCACTTATATAAGCAGAATTCAGCAGTAGTAAATCATTGCTTAAGAGAAATGTAAATCCAGGCTGCTGGAGTACTGAAGGCATTTCTGAATGATGCTTTATATGTCTCACCAGTTTTAGTTTGTTTCTTCATGAGAAAAGGTTTTCTTTGAATAAATCAGAAAACAGTTTGGTTTGTTTTCCAGAAGCAATTGTTAAAAGCTCATCCTGCTGAAATGGTTTTTTTAGCTTGGGTTTCTCACTGAAGGAAGAGGAAAGGGCAATGAGTGAACAGGTGGCTCCTCAGTAACCTTGGTGGGTAAAGATAAAGGAAGAAAGCCTATAAAGAAATAATAGCGAGGAATAGAATAGAAATCCCAGATTAATACACATCTTGTATTAGACTAAGCTGAGGGAAGGAGGGAGTTGGCTTTACTCTCTGAGAGTAGATATGGCACTTAAAATTCCTTTTATTTGTTTTTTTGTTTATTGGGGTGCGTTTGCCATTCTTGAAAAGGAAAGGGTCTCATCATACTGGCTAGAAATAGGCAAATACCTAACAACAGTGGACAACAAGGCACCCCTCAGAATATGCCAACTCTTAGCTTTCCATCATTTTTTGACTGTAGAAAAATAGTAGAGCAATTCTTTTGTTAGGAAGAACTTAGACCACAATAGGGCAGAACTTTTTTGGCAGTCTTAATTTCTATTTGAAATCTCTTGGTTTATTTTATGATCATGTGTGTCCTGTGCATCTAACAATGCTACTATTATGACACTGCATCACCCTTAAAAGGATCTCATGGCACCTCAGGATGCCACAGCACCCTGGTTAAGAATTGTTGCCTTACAGTTTGCACAGAAGTGTCTTCTCACTGTGTTTACTAGTATTTGGATTTGCATGGATAGAGATTGGTTTTCTTTCCAAAAGGTGTTTTTGTGAGGCATGTCTAGTTAGAAAACTTAAAAACAGGAAAGCAGTGTGCATGTCATAAGGGAGAGGTGGTTAGTTGCAGGATTTTGCCAGAGTGATAGCGACCTGGTGTCTAGTCTACCAGTATATTCCTTTCCTAAATTCAGTCCTGGAGTAGGTATCAGCCTAATTATTCATCTATTGTTGTGTAACCAAGGTTCTGTTCACCGACACCATGGTGTCTATATCTGACTACCCATTGAGGCAGTGAGGACTGTGTGCTTCAGACTGAGTTAGTACTGTGATCCTTCTGAGATTATTTTACTTCATTTCTTTGCATCAGCTTGTTCTCTCGTCTCTCACCATCCTTTCTCCTCCAGGCACCTTTCCCCTTTTCTTTCCTCTGGCTTATCTTCTGTACAGCTACCTCCCACTATCTGAGTTTTTCATCTTTGTAGGATCAGGTTTGTCCATAATAAGCCAAGAGGCACGCTCTTTATTTGACTTCACACACCATGATAATGCAACCATCCTGGGGGTAAAATGTGTCAAGTGCATGACATCATGAAGAACTAGCACATGACAGTTTAAGACGGGAAGCAGTAATGACAGGTTAGATTGAAATGACAGGGCAAATAATGGCAGGGTAATGTATCAGATATATCAGATATAATATATCTGATCTTATTATCATTTGACATGGGTGAGCAATCTCCTTATGCTTGCAGAAGTCTTGTTTAAAAAATGTTGCCTGGGACAGCATCATACTCTTGTCATGAGGACTAATTGATTCAGTGTTCATGCAGGAATGAGGCTGTCTCCTACCAAATCAGTTGCACTTGAGGTTTCCTTGGTTGCTTCCCATCCACAGAGTAGCCAGGACTAACATGGGAATATTGAGAGGATCTGTGCACTTGCTTTTACCTTATCTCACCCTCCTGCTTCCTCTAGTGTTTCTCTTTTCCCTTCAAACTCTAGCACTCCTTCAGGCATCTAGATGTCCCAAAGCTAGCTTAGGACACAAGGGAGCCTGCTTCTTCTAATGGGCATTGTGTAGCTTGGCTAACCACCAATCAGACCCTTTGCTTCCTTCCAAGGCTTTTCGACTGTATCATATCTTTTGGGTCCTTTCAGACATCATTTTCACATGCACACACCCTGGAAATAGTTAGCAATAGGAGGAAGCTTGACAGAACAAGGAGCAATGGTCTCAAGTTGCAGCAAAGGAAATTTAGGTTAGATATTAGGAAGAATTTTCTCACTAGGAGGGTAGTAAAACACTGGAACAGGTTACCCAGAGAGGTGGTGGCAGCTCCATCCTTGTAGGCTTTAAAATCGGGCTAGACAAAACTTTGGCTGGGATGATTTAGTTGGGGACGGTCCTGTTTTGTGCAGGGGGTTGAACTAGATGGTCCCTTCTAATCCTGTCTATGAAGCAATGCCATGCACCATAAGTAAGTATCATATGTATATAGTTTTCTCATTGCAAGAAAGTAGGCAGAGAGGTGAGTAGAAGCAAACCAGAGTGATGGCTCCTGACATTCTATTAATAAGGTGTCACAAATTTATCTTCTCTGGTAAAGTAGCTGGGACACTCCAGTAGACACTGTGCTTACAGTTCCTCACATGGAGGTGAACTGTAGCATAACTAAAATGTGGGGGGGGTTGGGGGGGAGAGCGGCAAATGGGGCACAAGCTCCAGACACCAAGTTAAGGGAGGCTGCAAAAATAGCAGCTGCTATGCTGCTGGCCCTGTTGCTGCCACTGGCAGTCTGTCCACAGATTCTGTCCTGTGCGGCCCTTCCCAGGGCACAGAACTTCCCAGTTACACCTCTGGTGGTAGACTTTTAGCATAGCTTTTGTGATAAGTGGGTCTAGTGGGTTTGTGACTCTTGTCAGGGTGTGAGTTATGTTCGTTCTAGATAATATGAGCGTCAGCATTCTGAGTCAAGGAAGAACAAGAAACTGTGAAGACACAAATGTTGCAGGCTCTTTTGTTCTTCTTTGTAACTGATAGAAATGGCATTCTGGCCTTTACGGTTGATCATAATGGAGAAAGTAATGGAAAAAATGGGGCACAGGATAATAACTGTAACTCTAGACAGACTGTTTTTTATTTTTTTGTAGTGGGAGGAACAGCACAGTATCAGGCTAAATGAGGTTTTAGCCATGTAAATGGATTAGTAATATATTCTCTCTGTACAGGGAGCCAAACCATTAGGATGGTTTAAACAGAATTTTGCACAATTGAAGCACAGAAAGTTCATTCTTGAACTAGGCAGAAAAGAAGGGAGACAGAAAATATTATTTTTCTGTCCCTCTTCAGAATAATGTACAAATGACAGAATGTTCTGTTCCAGCAAGAGGATAGTGTCAAATCAGGGCTATAGAACTGAAGAGTAAGTAAATGGTGTGAAAAAAGTATGGTCAAGAGGGGTAATATGAAATGTGACAAAAAAAATGCGTGCGTCTCTCTCTCTCTCTCTCTCTCTCTCTATGTGTGTGTGTATATGCTTATGTGTATATATTATTGCTCTCTCTATATATGTATATATATAGAGAGATTTATATCTATAACTTAGAGGTGGATAAATCTTTCTGAGTAGAAAACTGCTTAGGAGCCAGATTTATGTAGTTCTGCTTACATCACTAGGGACCTACTTAAATTACAGTTTTCTGATAAATGAAGAGGGGTTGGAGTGTTTTCATAGTTGTGATGGCCCAGGAAATGTACAAGAAGGAAGAATTTTGTGTGTTATCTTTTATTGGACCAACTGGATAGTTGGAAGAGCTGTTGGACAGGCTTTCGGGCATCAAGTGACCTGGTGAAAGCTTATCCAACATTTCTTCCAGCTATCCAGGTCATCCAATAAAAGGTATCACAAAATACTCTTGCCTTTCTTGGTAACTGAAGGCTTCTGTGCTTGTTGATATTTCTTGGTGAGATTACAATGTTTGTAAAAGGAAGGACATAGGGACAGAAGAATTCATATGGGTTATTAGATCTGTTTTGCCCTGTTATACCTTCTGTGCATCCTTGACTTTTCATTCATTTTAAAGTTGAAATAATGAAATAGAACTTACTGTTTTTTGAACAGCTTAGCATTCATTATGTGTATCTCGCCTTAGTTTAAACAATGTATTTTTTCATGCCTGTGGAAAAGAATAAAGCTTTGTGATGCTGAGAAAGGGTAAACATAATATGGTTAATTTACTTTTTTTTTTTCTTTAAAGCAATTTTTCCAGAAATTGATGCAATCAGGATGGTGTAATATCTCACTTTCAGTTTCCGGTGTTTTGTTTATTTTCTCTGTAAGTGTTAACACCACACTGAATTTGGCAATACAGCATTCTCCAAACTCTAGAAATGATGATCAAATTGAAATTAGGAAAGGGCTTCTTTAAATCAGTTTCTTTTATAGGTCCTAGTCTGTCTTGTTTCCTTTTGGTTTTTGTTCAGTGCAGTGCTGAAAGCAATATGAAGGTAAACAGATTCATGGTAGAGCATGATAAATTGACAGAGTTTCATTTTTGTTCTTTATTCTGTCAACAAGTTCTTATCTTGAATTCCAAAGGACGTTTTCCTATTTGCCAAGCAAATTAGGGGCTAGGTTCTGATAACGTGACTCACTTTGAGCAGTCACATTGATTACTTGATGAGTAAGGTAGTACTCAGGGTGAATGTGATCATTGGAATCTAGTACAGGTTTCCCTGGCTTTATGCGTGTTCTGTATGTGCGAATTCGCTTTTATGCAATGACACTTTTCATACCAAATATTTGTTATATGTGAGGTAAATTCACTTTTATGCAAGTGGTGTGGTGGATGCCCATGGTCAGCTTTGTGCAGTGCATTGTGGGAGTGACACGTACCAAAATATAGTTTCCTCTGTGGATCTGTGCTCCTTGCTCATCTCAACATATTTATGTAGTTGCTGTCCCCATTATGATAGTGCCCAGTGCTTGTGTGTGCTGTCTGCTGTTTGTGAGTACCAAAATTGTCTCATAAAAGTGGTAGAAATGGGTCTGGGGGTCAGTATAGTCAGGATCTTGGAACATATCCCTATTTGTTACATTTTAAAGTGGGTTCCCTTTATGCGAATTCAAGTTATGCGCTGTTTCCCAGGAATGCATGTACCGCATAAAGTAAGAGAAATCTGTACTAAAGTTTTAATTCTGCACCACTGAAGTCAGTGGGCATTTATAATTGATATCAGTGAGAACTGGGTCAATTGGTAAGTGTACAAGTTTGAGTAGGTCTTTGTCTTCCACTCATTGACTTCAGGTCAATCAGTACCTTGTGGGATCAAACTCTTATCTATAAATCCTGTTTAACATCTGTTGCACAGGATGTTATCTAGTGGTGAGTGGTACCAGAATAACTTAATAAAAGGAAGTGTAAATTTGCCTTTGCTAAATGTACAGCAGCCACTTACTACTGCAGTAGATTTTACTTTCTGTATTTGACATTGCTTGGAGCTGCATCCACGCTGGTAATTTTTTAATAAGATTTCTGAATATTCTGGTATAGCTTTACTGTTCTAACAATATCACTATTAGGATTCCCCCAAACATAAATATATCTTTCCAAAGAGAACATATACAAGAAATCCTATACAGGAAAGATAATTAATGCTTCCCTTTTTCTTCTTTATATTGAAGAGTGATATTCTTATCATTCATAGTCATAGTGATATATTTATGCAGAATTAAATAGTGATTTAAAAAGTAGTTTAAAAAGTTCCTTGCAGCCTCTGCATCCCAAATATTTATCATTTTAAAGGCAAGAAGAGTAATACTGATAGATCGGTGTGTGCTTTATGTTAAGCAGGACTTGACCTGTTAACTTGAAGTGAAATTGTCAGCATGAATTGGAAGCAAATACAGATAACAGCATTGTCCTAACTCCTGTAATTTTCATTACAAGTTTCATTGATTTTTTTTTTTTTCTGTTAAACCCCAGTTTTTGGAGTTATGGGATTATATGGGATTCATGGCTTTCATTTAAAACCAGCAAACTAATAAAAAACTAAAGGTGAGATTCTGTTACACTGAACGCATCCAAATGGCACTCATCCAGCTATGTCAGTGGCATTTTGAACACTTCAGCATAATTTGGAATACTGTTGCCCTTGTAGTGTAGGCATGTCGGTGTCCACACAACTACTGAGCATGGACAGTGGTATATGCATTAACTGGGCAGGCATTTAGCTACATGCTGAAGTAGGCTTGGCATGTAAGTCATGATTTTCTGCCTGGAAAAAACATGAGACTAGTAAGTGTTAGATGCAGGAGAAGGAGGAGGAGATGAACGGGGCTTTCTTATATTTTAGCCCAGGGGCTGTCAACCAGGGGTACATGTACCCCTGGGGGTACTTGAGACGGCTTTAGGGGGTAAGTGCAGGCAGGCAGAGACAGAGCGCCACCACACATGATCTGCCGCTGTTTCCATCCAGATGGGGGGTGGGCAGGGGAAGCTTGCACGTGGTGGCTGCCATGCACCACCTCCCTTCCTCCCACCCCTGCTCCACATCTGGCTGCTGGGAGTACGCTGCTCCGTGTCTGGCCACTGACCCAAAAAGGTTGAAAGCCCCTGTTTTAGCCCAACAGCCTGTTGGTTAGGGCACTTGCCCAGGTTCTAGGCCCCATTCACCCAGATGGCGTGTGAACCTCCATTTCTCTGACTTCCTAGTATTGTGCTCTAGCAAATAGGTCACAGGTTAAACATCACTGGTCCTCATGCCCCTCTCCAGCTGTCCTTCTGAAGCAGACTCCACCAGCTAAAAGAAGTAGAGATGTGGGGCCAGGGAAAAGCCAACAAACTGAGGCGAGTGCCTCAGTGACATGGCTGCTCCTCTAAAATGGAGGGGACCAGCATTCTCTCTGAGCTGCGTGGTGTGCATGGCTGCGCAGGTGCACTCATGCCATGCTGGCAGGCATGGCACGCCGCACAACTTAGAGGGAATGCTGGAGGGGACCCCAGGTTCTAACCTGGACCCTTGTCCCAGATGGGATAGACACTTCCCTGTTGCTCTTCATCCCTTTTATCCAACAAATATTAAATGCTAGGAACGCTGTCTCAGTTCCAAAAAGAAGGCTGGAGAGAGTGAATTCCTGGCTTGTGGCCTGGTTGTTAGAACACTCCTGTGGAAAGTCAGAGAGGCAAAGCTTCAAACCTCCTCCTAAGCAAATGCTCTAACCACTGAGCTGCTGGGACTAAAATACAGGCTGATACTCCTCTTCCTATTTTGTTTTTTTTAATGCTTTCTGGGTGTGTCTACACAAGATGTTTACTGCACAGTTGACTAAATAGCTGCTCAGTAAGCATCTTCGCATCTATGTAGGCACCCCTGCTAGGCTGGAGTAGATTAATTTACAAGTACTATCCTGCTGAAAAAAGTCTGTAGTGCACATGTAGACACTAGAGGGGTTGGCTGGGGTATGAGGGTGCTTCAGTGTGGGGGCTGCCTGCCAGCTAGCTTTCTCTCGTGCGTGGATGACCTCTACCTGACTCAAGAAGTCTATGGGCCAA
>NW_017728886.1:87356517-87488650 GCF_001723895.1 Crocodylus porosus
GATGCTTATCTTGCTGGGATCCTATGACCCCAGCTGACTTCCTGCCCTTTGGGCAGGGGGCTGGACTCAATGATCTCCCAAGGTCCCTTCCAGCCCTAATGTCTATGAAATCTATGAAATCTTGTGCCCCAGGCAGGCCCTCTGCAGCACACTGAGCTGGAGGGAGCTCCCGGGGCTGGCAGGCTGACCCCTGGGGCCCCCTAAGAGCTGGGGCTGCTCTGATTCAGTTCTGCGTGCTGTGCATGAGTAAACTACAAAGTTTATTGATCTGGAGTTGTTTGCTCCCAGACATGCCATTTGAATGGCGTGCCTGGGAGCAATAAGCTCCCGAGTTTATCTATTCAGTGATAGCACATGTAGACATGCCCTCAGATTCCTGCCCAGCCAGGGCATAGCCTGCTATACATGCTTAGTAGCCATATGGATGCTTGCACATTCATGCTTCATGGGTAATAGAGCTGCAAACTATGTGCAAGTGCCACAAATGCCACTTACTTGGCTCAAAAACTGCCAGGTGGACACACAGAGGAATAAAATGAACCCTGACGTTTCTGAGCTTCATGACTGCAAAAAGAGGTGGGAGCCCCACAGATGCAAAAAGTGGAAGGCAAATACAAGGTTTTTTCATCTTTTAAAAAAAAATTAGGACTTTTTTTCTTTGGAGACAGATTCGTGCTTTTTGAGCATGTGTGGTTAGAAATAATATGGGGATAAATGAATGTACAAATATGTAATCATGTCTTGAACACTGGTATTCTTTAGCTCTCTTTGTATTTATATTTTATTAGATCACACTGTGACATAACGCACAAAAGTGTGTCCCCTCCTTACTCTCAAGGCTAAATCTGAATACTTTATAGTTACCCTTTTTACAGCCAAGTGTAATATCTGGATAACCATATGGCACGAAGTAATGCCCCTAAACAGGAAAATAAGAAGACCCATGTGTATCCACTTCAGAGGCCTATGTGTGCTGAATGTCTCTCTTTCCCCTATTGGACAGGAGTATTTACACCCCAGTTCAGCATATTTTTTTCAGCAAACCATGTAACCATTTACTTAGGGATTTAAATAACTTTCTTCATAATTCTAATTTACCGTTCATTCATTGTAAGAACTTCTAATAAACATGGCTGAATCATGTTTGAGACAGATGTCAAGCCAATAATACGATGCAAGGTGTCTGGCATACTTGAGATTATATCAGCTTTCAGCCTCGCAGCCCCATCCACATACAACTGGTTTCAGTATTCATCAATTGTATATCCTCTTTTTGGTTTCTTATTCCGAGGCTCTTTCTTAAATGTGCCAGAATACAAAAGCTATTTTAACAACTTATCTTTGTTCTACAACTATATAGTATTATCCAAATTAAACTCAACTGATCCTGTGGATAATACAATTCAGTAGAATACCTTTTAATTATATACAGCAACTATGAAACTCTTTTTACAATGAGAGCAAGAATAAGACTATTAATTACACTGACTCAGCTGACAGAAAAGGAAAAAAATGATTTATAGAGTAGTATAAAAGGAAGAGATTAAAAGTAAAAGCATTAAGGGGAACATTTCCATTGTCTTGTCTTCATGTGCTACACAATAATGCAAACAAAACCGTGCACTCACAGACCTGTACCTGTTTTCAGGGTGTTAGTTTTTTTTCAAGAGAATTCCTATCTGTGTGCATCTGCAAAGCCAAGGCCTGTTCATATGTTTTCAGTTTTTAATATGCACCTGAGGGAGGGATAAGACCTGGTGTTTATCTCTAAGAATAGGCACAATAGTTACAGTGAGAAGATTAGCAGGGTACTATGATGGGGGATTGAACAGTGTAATAATAAAACCAGCCAGTCTCCTTGAGATCCTAGGCTCGATTGTGCTAGGTGTTGTACAAACATATATATCAGTCCTGTCCCAAAGACTTTGCAGTTTAAGAAATAATAAACTTTGTTTCTCAAAGATTTCATAGACATTAGGGGCTGGAAGAGACCTTGTGAGATCATCAAGTCTAGCCCCCCTACCATAGGCAGGAAGTCTGCTGGGGTCAAATGATCCCAGCAAGATATGCATCCAAATGCCTTTTGAATGAGTCCAGAGTAGGTGCTTGTGCCACCTCTGGGGGGAATCTGTTCTAGACCCTGGACACTCAGACTGTAAAGAATGTTTACCTTATGTCCAGTCTAAATTGGCCTTCCAGAAGTTTGTGGCCGGTAAACCTAGTAATCCCTTGGGGAACCCTGGTAAACAACTGTTCTCCCAGATCCTGGTGCACCCCTCTTATAGGCTGCCACCAAGTCCCCCCTGAGCCTGCTCTTCGCCAGGCTGAAGAGTCCCAAGTCCCTCAGCCTCTTCTTGTAACGCTTGCTCTCTTGGCCTTTGATCATGCAGGTGGCTCTCCTTTGGACTTTCTCAAACTTATCCACGTCCCTCCTGAGGTGGGGGGCCCAAAACTGGATGCACGACTCCAGCTGCGGCCTCACTAAGGCTGAGTAAAGTGGGAGGATGACATCTCTGATTTTGCGTGAGATGCATGCCAGAATTTGGTTTGGTTTGCTAGCCACAGCATCGCATTGGTGGCTCGTGTTCACCTTGTGGTCAGTTAAGACCCCCAAGTCTCTTTTGGTTGTGTTGCTAGCGAGCATAGCACTGCTGAGCCTATAAATAGCCAATTTTTTTTCACTTTTGCCTGCATAGCCTCTCAGGCCCATCCTGTTCAGCTGATTCATACATCTTGTATTCTGCCATCAACTGTCTCTTTCTTCTATGCCCTAAATTAAAGGTCCATAATTTTCTGTGATCCTTGTCTGTTGGCAAGAGGTTGTTCTTAGTGTGGCTCCCTGCTAACAATGAGAGATGGCAGCACGTTGACAGTGAGCTTAAATTTTTGACCGTTTTCAGCAAATCTGGGAGGGAGATTCTGGAGGAATGTATTCATACCTTATTCTTCATCACATAGCAGGCTTAGCACTTCACATTGGGCCTGATCTTAATATCAATGAGAGCCTTGCCCTTGGCTTCAATGTGTGCATGATCAAGTACATTAAAAAACTTCACTTCTCATGCTTTTCCTAGAAAAAAGTGGTGGCTCCATTACTGCACAGCATAGATTCCTGGCATGCTTAGAGAGGAGAATTTTGTACCAGATTATAAACTGGTTGAGAAATTAATAAATAGCTCATTTAATAGCCCACAGTGCTGTGAGACTTCTAATTTGGTTCATGGTATTCATTGCTCTGAGATTTTTTTTTTTTGAGAGGATTGTGGTCTGAACACTGGACCAGGGCTATGCCTGCTCTTTTGCTGGCCTTGGGCCAGATCCCAAGAGGGACTCAGGTTCCTAAAGTGGGGTGGAATTTAAGGCACAGCCCAGTACCACATAAAAATATCAGCGCTAATGCTGAATGAACTAGCTCAGGGACAGGAAGCAGTATAGCTGCACTAGTATGATGCTCTACTGGACCAATTTAGCCCTGCTGAGAAGCAGGGTATACTAGTGACATCAGAGCTCTCCATGGACATGGGGTTGTTCTGCTTCTGGTACCAAAACTAACTTGGGCATCTCTGCAAGGTAGTGCATGTTGCAGCATAGATATACCTTTAGGTATTTAAGTCCAAAATTGCAATCCTGAGACTTCTCACTCAGTTGCCACCTAATCCTAGAGGGTTGTAGTTCCCCAGGCCATAGAGTTGCAGCTTTGTGCATGCTCCAGTTTTGACTTGTTTGAGCATCTTGGTCTCTGGTTTATGGTTTAAGTCCATTTGGGATCTGGAAAATTAGTTGTTCCTCTACCAATCTCCTCTGAGGGGATACAGCTGGTAGATTTTCGATGTTTCTATATTTTAGCCGGTGACTATTTAATATTAAATACAAAAAACAGTTCTGGAAGTAGGGACTGAAGCTCACAACTCTGTCTCCTGACTACTAGGTTTCAGTCATTTCTCTTGTGTTTTCTCTCTCTCTCTAGGCCAGTGAATCTTGAATTCCTTTCTGCCCAATGATTCAGCTTCCACTGGAAAAGTGGAGAGTATCCTCACTCAGAATACCCTATATGCTCGTGTAGAGGGCATTGTTTTTGGGGGGAGTTGGGGACTGCGGAGGAAGGAATTTAACCCAGGTCTCCCACTCCCTGTTGGTTCAAATATTGTAGTTGAACCCAAGGTCTCCCAATATCCTAGGGGCTCAAATATCCTAGTTAAACCCCTAGGATATTATAGGTGCTGCAGTGTCTGCCCCAACATGATGATTTTTTAAATGAAAAGAGTGTGAAGGAAAGAACACAAGGAAAGGGTTGGAAGCTGTGGATCCCAGGGAGATGGAGGTGCCTCCATGACCCTCTGAGATACCCATGCCCCACAGAGGGGTGGGATTTAAAATACATTGCTATCCTCAGCATTGCCTATTGACCAGCTTCCTGCATCACTTGGGACTGTGTAGAAGCCCATTCTGAGGCTTTGTACTCACCAGAGACTATAGAAATCCTGCTTGCCCAGCACGGACAGCATTCTGGATTTCACTGTGAGGGGAGATATCTACTGTTAGGTGCTGCAAGACTTAAATATTGATTGCTTATTGGATCTAACCCTGAGAGCTTGATTTTGGCCCCAAGACTTCTACTTGTGCCTAAAAACATGAATTAACCATTTTAACATTTGTGTACAGGCCAATATTAGAATTTTCATCCAGGACAAATGGGTTTCTGAAGTGCAATTCCAGCACTCCAGTGGGCCCAGCTTTGCTAAACTGTAAAGTGCACAAGCAGGTATCCACACATGCAAAATGAGAATGTGTGTGTGTGTATGCATGTGCGTGTGAGTCAGAGATGGTGTAAGAGACTGCTTACAGCAGGGGTGGGCAATTATTTTAGGCAGAGGGCCACTTACTGAGTTTTGGCAAGCCATTGAATGCTGTGTGACTGGCAGCCCAGGGCAGATAAATATTAATTTTCTAAATTTTTTAAGGGCCCTGTGGGCTGGATAGAATGGCCTCGCAGGCTGCATCCGGCCCCTGGGCCACATCTTGCCCACCCCTGACTTACAGGCTCTGCAGAGTGTGTAGTGCTGACCTGCACTGCCTCAGTGCACAGGCACGTGATCACGTTACTATGAGATAAATGAGCTCCAGGCTTAGTGTCCATTGTTAGGTGTTAATAGTTCATATGTTAACACAGCTGCTATTATACTTCAGTAAATAAATGTTAACCTATAGAAGCTCACTTCTCTTTTACTGAGGGGGAAACCACCCTGGATTAGCTTTTACTTGGGGTTATTGTGGCACAGCTGACATGGGTTAAACCCTTGTTTTCATTTGTCCTGCAGCGATTTGATTGTACACGGATGTCCTGAGTTTCAGTCTGTAAAAGAAAGAGACTCTTCAGAGAATTCTTGTGAGCTTAGTGTTTATGAAGCACTTTAGAGAGAAAAAAAAATTGCTATTTAAAATTTAATAATAAGTATTATTGGTGATATTATGAAGAAAAATAAACAAAATAGTAGAGAGAGAAGGCCTATATAAAGCTAATCCCTGATCAAACTATAAAGAGAAAAGGTAGGAGACACAAACTGACCTTTCAAAGCATAAAGCCACAAGAAAAAAGTGAGGCAGACTCAAACTTGAGGTAAATATTTTGGTATCTTACTAATTTCATATTTGTTCCCTAGGGGTTTTTTTCCATTTTTATTTTATTTATATATAACTCAAGCTCCTATGAGCCACAAGGTCATTGTTGTTTAAATTTATTCTTATTATGCAATCAAATTATAAAAAATAAGAGGTAGAAAGCTTTTTATCCCAGAACATACTTAAACACGCATTTCTCTGACTTGAAATTGATTTCACATTAGTTTTCTGCACTACCTTGCGATAGCTAATAATCAGCTATCTGTCAGGCCCAAATAATGTTTCCAAGTTTTATCTTCTTTTATGCAATATCAATATTTAAACAACAGTGAAAACATATTAAAAGACCTTTAATGAAGTCTATCTGGAAGAGACTAATTGAATACCCATCTATAAAACACTATGCTTTAGCAAAGGGACTCAATTGATCTTCATATTTATATGGTTCCTATCAAGAGAGTAGTATCTGAGCACTTCCCAAACATTGGTGTATGTATCCACAGAAAAAAACTGAAAAGTTTAAGGAGTATTTAAAGACTTTTTTTTTTTTTTTTTTTTTTGCAAAAATCTTGTTGGTCTAATAAAAGATATCATCTCTGCTATGAGTCTTGATTGCCTATTTTATAGATGGGAATTAATGCTCAAAGAAAAAAGAATGGAAACTACTTGCCCAAGGTTATGTGGATGGGGAGTTGGATCCAGATCTTCTGGGTTTCCATTCCTTGTGTTCTGCTAGTTGTAGAATAAACAAGGTAAACATAAAGGGTGTGATTTTTCCTGTGCTCCACACTATGCTCAGCTGTCCATGCCTGTGCAAATGGATGAGAATGCTACCAGCTTGCATAACTAAGCAGAGAATACTGAGCTGATTGCACCTTAATGTCCACTTTGGACTCACTGGCTAAGTACAGATAGTGCCTGAGGCTGAAGTGATTCAGTCTTTGAAGGGTAGTGTAAACTGCAGAGATTAAATTGAAACAGGAATTTACCTTTGATTCAGGTAATGCATCTACATGCCTGCAGTGGTTCAGGCCAGAAGCCAGGGGGCACTAAAGCACAGGTCTCTGGCATGTAGCCAGCATGGGTGTGTTTGCTTCCTCTTCCGGCTGCCCCTGAGGTATCTGGGATTTGCAGTCTACAGTCACAGCAGCAGGACTCTGCATCACTTCCTCTTCCTGCTTCCAGGTGCCTCTTGGATTTGTAGTCCACAGACACAGCCAGCACTAAGTAAACAGGGCAGGGCAGCTCCATACTCAGAGGAAGGGAAGTTTAACACCGCCCCCTCCTTCCCTGGCCCCAGCCCCTAGCTGGAGTTTTCTTGTGGGGGAAGGAGGATAGTGAGCCAGCCAGTGAACCAGCCCTCACTGCTCCAGCTACAGAGCAGAAGAGCCAGACCAGCTGTGCTTTCTGGAGTATACAGCCCAGCCCAGGGCTGGAAAATGCTGGGATGCTGGGGGAACTGTGATTTAATTTGAACCAGGGAGGGGTCCAGGACAGAAGTTCCATAAACTGATTTGACCTCAATCAGTTAAGTCTGATACTACGTTCAGCCAGGTTTATCTTAAACCAGTTTCAACCATTTTGAAACTGGTTAGTGTGCACTGAACTTCTATTCTGTTACAGGTTCAAACCAGTTTCTGATCACTTAAACCGGTTTATGTGTAATAGAATGTGTCCCTAGCCACTTTCGCATGGAAGTAATGATAACGCAAGGTCAGGAGAGTGAAGTATCAGGTCCATGGCAATTTGTCTAGCCTGGCTAGTTGGGTAAGTGAAATCCCTACGACTTTCTCACTACACAAATTTTCCAGCAACAGCATATTCTGTTTTCCTAGAGAATCAGTGTTAACTCTAGACATTGCAACTAAAAGCTGAAGGTCTGAAGAGTATTTTCAAGAAAAGGAGAACCTAACCCAGCATTGTTTAGACTTCACAGTAGCTTGGAGAAGAACCACGGGTGTCTCATTCTGATTAGGAACGGTATTTTCGGTTGAGAGCAGAAGTAGGCTCCCCCTGCGTGACTAGTGGAAGGAGCAGAACTCAATTCAGGTAACATGCTTCTGGTTTGATAGGGCTCTCAAAACAAGGGAAAGTGTAACAACAGAGGGTGAGACAGACAAAAGGAAAATGGAGACTTGTGGAAAGGTCTGTTAGGTGTGAGAGCTGTGGAGAATGGCAGCCAGAGTCATGTCTAGGGTACAGCAAGTCGGGGCGACCACCCTAGGCCCCACGCTTTGGGGGGGCCCTGCAGAGCTGGGCAGAGCAGCTCCTTCCTAGAGCTGGCAACTCAACCCTGCGCCACGGAAGAAGCACGAAGTCTCTTTCACCACACATAAGTAAAATATCTGCTAATGTTATGCTGTCAGATCAGTGATTTCAGAGGTGTGTTTCCAAAGGTATTGACACCTTTAAATCTAATTCCTCTGTTCTTAAGAACACGTGTTTCCAGGGATCAGCTGCCTCTTTCCACTGCTCCTCTCTTTAAAAAAAAAAATAATGCTTATTAAAGCTGTTTCTGCAAGCAGTCTGTTTAAGAAATGTGAAGATGGATAAACAAGGCATTTTACACATCTGTTTTTTGTGGAAGTGAAGTCAGCACTGTTTCAATGAAGTATGTTACCGTTTACATTTACTCTAATACCCATGTGGTTCAAACGCTGCTATAGAAAATTAACAAACTGGACAGTTAATTGCTTTGAGTGCCTTTCTAAAGTTCACAGAGTGATTACTTCACAGAAGCATACTGTGCCATATTAATGGGCTCACATCAAGCCTCTTTTTAAGTGTGTTTTGTTTTTTTAAATGCTTATGTGTCTGCAATTTAAGGATCCTCTGAAGGAGAATTGCTGGTTAACAAGAACTAACCTGATTACAGACTACTTTATAAAAACTCCAGTGTGTGTTTTCTTGGGTCATGTTTGTTTTCCATGTGGGCAAGTGCTCTCACACCTTTGCTTCCAGGACAGAAGGTGTCCACTTCAGAGCAGGGCCACAGGCTCAGACCTGGCCCTGATGTTCCTTTTGTTGAGTACGACAGCACTCAGATCTGCCTTCCTGTGGCGAAGGCAACTCAGAATGACAATGCAAATGGGAAATTCAGAGTGATAAAGGATAAACTGTGGTATCCTGTGAAACTGGTCCTGTCTGACTTAACACAGACTGCATATGGGAGGCTCTGTTAGTAAATACAATTATTGCATTGCTATAGTTAACCTTTTACATAAAGCAGTTATTCTGGCTGGCACTGCTTAATGTGATACGAAAAAAAGGTTGTGATGGTGGTGAGGAGCCTGCCGCTCCCCACCCCCACCCCCCGCCACATCTGCCTGGTCCAGCAATGAACTTTGCTTCCATCTCCTAAATTTAATCCCATCTCTCCAGTCAGTTCTGCCCTCTGAAGAACCTGCAGGTTGTTACACCCTCCCCTCTGCTCCCTGCTCCCTGCAGCTCCCACATCAGTTCCTCTGCCCGCAGCCCCCATCATTTTTCCCTCTGTCCCCAACCTCCTTTCTGCTCATGCAGCAGCTCATGACATTCCTAGGAGGGGTTGCAGCAGGGTCTCTCTCCCCCTTCTTAAGCTGTGTTGTTTGGACCAAGGGGAAACAGGAAAACAGGCCAGAGAAGCCATCCATTTGCTCTTGGGGGGCAGAAGGGAACAGAGTAGCCCTGAAATGCTGGGATTCTTTCTTCCTATGAAATGGTGTCATTAAGAAGTAGAGAGAAGAGCTCTTACATTTCCTGAAGCAGTCAAGGTTGTCCTGCTGGGGTAGGGACAGACATTACACATAAAGTGGTTTAGATGATCAGAAACTGGTTTAAACCTGTAACAGAACATAAGTTCAGTGCACATAAACCAGTTTCAGAATGGCTGAAACCGGTTTTAAGATAAACCTGGTTAAATGTAGTATCAGACGTAACTGATTTAGGTCAAACTGGTTTATGCAATGTCTGTCCGAAGCCCCTTCCTGGTTTAAGTTAAACCAGAGTCCCCCAGCATCTCAGATGTTTTGCAGCCCTAGGCTGGGCTGCCTGCTCCGGAGGTCAGGACTGACCCCACCCCTCTGTTCTCTAGCCAGAGCTCCAGTGGAGACTGCAGGCACAGCCGCATCTGCCTGGCTTCCCCTCGCCCCAACCCAGCCCTCACCATTCACTGCCTAAGCAGGGATCCTCCCCTCTCTCCCTCCCATCTCCCACAGCATGGACCCCAGCCTCATACCCCATAGCTAGCGTGTGGTATACTAGCTAATGCTGAAAGGTGTGTGTGTCCAATTTCACTGGGACAGGACAAAGGCAGACAGGACAGTGTCAGCTTAGGGCTTTTTGGAGCTAATCAGCAGGTCATCTGGTAATGTCCCTCCATTCCTTCCTTGGAAAACGCTGTTTAAGAAGAGCTTGAACTAATGAGAGAAGTTTTTGTTTTCTTGACGGGCTGCTAAATACTGTGTTATCACCTCCTTGCTGGCTCCCTCACCTGTCTGGTTTGCAGACGGTATGAAGATGCAGGGAAAGGGAGATTGAAAAGCTCAGTATCATCAACATATGCCTGCACTGCACACCTCCCCTTTGCCTCAGAGTGCTGGCTGGGGTCTGGCAACACTCCCACCCCTTGAGCAGTGAGCGGGGAAAAGCTTAAGACGGTGCAGGCAGGGTGGGGGTTTACACCCCTTCCTAATCAAAGCTTCCTGCTGGGGCTTGCCCATGTCCCACTTCAGCTCAGTACTATGCAAGGGAAGGGAGGGCTGCTGTAGTGCCCCTTGGCCTCTAGCCTGAGCCACTGCAGCATGTGCCTGCATTTCCTCAGTTCAGAGGGAATGTCTGGACACTTGCAAATTGGTTTGACCTAGCCAAGTTAGACTAACCAGCAAAGATTGAATCAATTCAGGCTCAGGCTTTTTGAATGTCTGTCCCCAGCCCTGGAAGTTAGCAGTGGGGTTGGCAGCCAATCAGAAGGGATTTCCTCCTGTAGATGGTACACCTTCCAGTGATTTTACTCGTTATGGAAGTTTAATTTCCTAGGTCTGTGTTCCAGTATATTTAAACCTGCTTGGACAACAAGAACCAAAATTGACTATCTGTAGCTGCAGCAGTAAAAACGGGGTAAATATAAGAAACATTTGCAAAGGAGTGAGCTGGCAAAGGCAGTTGTTGCTATCGTTATTATTGGATGGATTCAAAGCTAGAATCACCATTCATCCAGGATTTAAGAAAATAAAGTACACCATAGTAAAATGCAGTGGATGGATGATACAAGCAGCAGAGCCCCTTCAGTTCCCTTCCTTCCAGACTTAAAAATCTTGAATTGTTAATGCTTTGAAAACCCTGAAGTCAGAAAAAAATCAATAGGAAAAATCTCAAATTAATTTATTCTTTCTATGAGAGGCAGGAATTTCTTAGGGTGAATGATATTTTATTGGACCAACTACGTAGTTGAGAGAAAGTTAGACAAGTGTTGAAATGCAAGTTATTCTTCATTCAGTCTCTGATCACAGGAAGCCAGGCACAACATAGCCCTCTTTATGGGAGTGGTTTGCAAAAATGCAAATTTTTGTTCAAAAGTTTCATCTGAATGTTTCTCATTTGTCCAAAGGATTCTTTCAAAATGGATTTAACAGAGACCTAATTTAGCTATGTAAGTGAATAAGGACATTTTTTAATGTTGGCTAAGAGTTTACCCATATATCTGCATTGCACAAGGTAAAATCTAGTGTCCTCTGCCTTTGAATTTTATGTGGAGAACAGCATTAAGAAAAGCCCTTCTCACTTGAGCAAAAATTCCTAAGCAAGCAAGCATTCTAGAAAATGGATAAAAGTCAAGGTCAGCTGTTTCAGAGCAACTTCTCAATTTCCTATGATTGCACCCAAAGTGCACATTCTCTTGCAGAAGAAGCAGGTCATCTTTTATATTCTCTACTTTGAGGAAACAAATCAGAGCCTTGTAAGATCAATTTGTAGCGTTATACTAGTTCACTTGCAAGTGCTCTTTTCAGTAATGGATTTCTTTAAGATCTTTACTCATTACTATCCAATGCTCAGTTTGCCTTCTGACCTGCCATTTTAACCACCTGCAGCATAAAAATAAATCAACTCCTTGCTTAGATTTACAATAGAACTCTTACCTCTGACAGTAATTTTTGTTTGATGATTTAAGTAAATTATCTAAATGGTAGAAAGATGTTGAGCAAAAGTATTCCTGGTGCAAGTCCCATGGAATGGTTGTTATAATCGGGGATTGACAAAACCTTGATTTGTAAGATGTTTGCGTGCCAGGGTGGGGATTTACAAGGGGGCCCAATCCTTGTCGTGGCAGGACATCCTGCCCACAAGCTCCTCTCCCTGCTGCCAGGGTCAGACTGCCTGTTTTGGCTCAGGCCCTGGGTTTATATGCCCTAAAGACGGGTCCCTCTTTGTCATGTGGCTCCGTAGTCACACGCAAAGGAGTTTCCCTTTTTAAATTGAGGGCCAGCGTGCTCCTACCACCACAGCTCCATACAACCAGCCTGGCCTGCTGCATTCTCTTAAAGCAGGGGCAGGGAATTATTTCAGGTGGAGGGCTGCTTACTGAGTTTTGGCAAGCTATCGAGGGCCACATGACAGGCAGCTGGGGGTAGCCAATATTACTTTTCTATGTGGTGTTATAAAGAGTAGCGTGGCTTTAGCATACTTAACAGTGCTTGCATTGATCTGCATCTGTTGTACTTGAATCTGTGAGCCTGTCCCTGTGATTCAGCCAAGCTGTACTCAACCCAGGCTTCAAACGGCATGAAGGAAAGGGTACCTGTGTACCTCCTTTCTCCTTAAGACTGCCAGAGACCTCTGTAATCCTGTGACCTAAGTTGGAGCAACAGGAGCTCTAATGCAAGGACCTGTTACGCCAGCCGGGATCATCAATCCACAGCAAGCCTCTGACCACACCTTTCCTCCTGTTTTGTCCGTTCTACCAAGAGACTTCTCAAGGTTTGGTGTAAAGCCAGCTCTGTGCTGCACAGGGATTTCCTGTACTGTAGGAAACCTTGGCTGGGTTTGCCCACTCCCTGGCCTTTTTCTACCATTAGAACAGTACAGATGGGTTGAATAACCCCAGGGGTCTGGCCCTCTGATGGTCTGGGAGTTATAGTAGTTATAATCATTGGAGGTAGCACAGAAGAGATTCCTTTCAAGTCCAACATGGTGGCTATTGCATTTTACTGGGAATGGTGTTTGGAAATCTTCAAACCCTCTAACTCAGGGCAGTTATACATGCTTGGGATAAATTAGCTGAGGACTACATTTCTTTTCTTTTTTAAAGTGCACTGATGGACTCTGTCCTGAGCTGCTTAAAAAAAAAAAAAATTAAAAAACAGATGCAAGTCAGTGCAAGCGGTGGTCCATTTTGTGCAAAAAGAGTTAGTGTCAGTGTTTCTGTTACATCCTAGCAGAATGCTTTTCTTTGGTCTGTATTAACAATCAGCCTTTTCCCTGGTTTCCTCAAACTGGCACAATGTAAGATACTGCAGCCTAAGCCTCAGTTGGTGTAAAATGACATCAGTGTAGTGAGGTCAAGATGGTTGGCTGAGGAGCTGGCCCGAAGTCTGTAAATGGAGCGTGTTTAATATTTCAGTACAGTTTATAGTCTGTCATCAACAGTATGTCTTTAATTAATGCTGCTGTAGCTTTACTGCTCTGGTTTAAGCAGGGGGAAATACCTCCTACAAAGATTATGCTTTTTTCTTTGCAGTTTTGTATGGAGTTGAACCAGCCGACTCTGCCAAACATCCGCAAGTGGAAGGGCCCTAGAGGATGCTGGAAGGGTGTTGTTTCCGAGAAGCCCTCAGGCCAGCTACATAAGGTACATTAATCCCCAGCACTTGACCTTTTGCTTCACTTTGTTTTGCTCAGATCAAGGACATATTTTTAATTTGTTAAGCCAAAGCCTTCTGCAATTTTTTGGCAAGGTTGCAACTCTCTTGTGATTTGAGCTGACTCTTCATATGGTTTTTGGTTTGACTTTGCTATTGATTTTTAGAAAGAATCATTTTTCATAATCTTTAGGAATACTTATGCTAGGAAAAAAATGTATATAAAAAAACCAGTATGTGTAGCAAAGGTCAGGAGATAGGCCTGCATCCTGACATGCTGAGGTACTTCCGACTGCTTTTCTGTTAGTTGACTAAGCTTGCTATATGATAACACGTTAGGTAGAAGTTAGACGTTTCCAGTGTTCTTCCTTCACAAATGAAGACCACACAGATAGTCCATTCAGCATGCTCTTCTCATCTGGAAATGTAGTTTATGCTAGACATTCCATAAGTTGCATCACATGTATTTAAAATACGCTGTGGTAACATTAAAGAACAAACCAGTCAGACCCTACAATGTTTTTTCCACACAGCATTTCCTGTATTTGGAAAATTGTAGTGAAGTCTTTATCCTGTAGTGCAGTAACACTTGCTTAGTTGCATCTCCTCCTGCTGAAAATATTCAAAATATAGTGAAAAAATATATTAGTGTACAGTGGGCTAACCCATTTCAAGCCATTTTCTTTCCTTTGTTGGAGATGCTTTCCTACTGGGATTTATTGCAAATGTCTTAAACATTAGATCAATAAAATACAGCATTTAAAAGTTTTGCAAACTATCCCCATTAACCTTACAAAAAGATTAAATATTAACTGGCTGTATCTAGAAGTCTTACTTGGGTCTTAGTCTTCCATGTCAGCAGACTGAGCAAGGGCTTAATCAAAATCATTATTAACTCTTGTTTTGTAGATAAGGACCTGAGAGAAAAGGGGGATGAATGATTTACCCAAACTACAGAGGAAGTCTGTACCCAAACCATGAACAAAACTTTTTTTTCCCCCATGGACTCTTGTGTGCTTTAGCAAATAACAAATCTGACTATTCTATTGAACCATTTACTAAGCCAAGAAATTAATCAGTTAATGGCCCAGTAGGAAAGACATGCAAACATTCTGTACATAAACACATTACAGTAAAGTAATGCATCTTTGTTGCCTATAGTACTTTCAGCACAAACTGCATCCCAAGACATTCTCCTGTGTTAAATAATGCAAGAAAATAGATTGTGTCTGAGGCCTGGGCTTCCACGCATCCATTTTATTTGGCAGAGGCACCTCCCATCACATTTGCCTTGTCAGCCCATCCAAATATTGATTTCTAGTAGTCACTTTAAGAGAAAATCTGGAGCCAGGGAATGGAGGGAACAAGGGAAAGTGTTTCCCCTTTGCCTCATCTTTGCTTATACCCTCTGATAGATATTGAACAATAAATAGTCTTTTGCTTGATAAAATAATTGTGGCACTATTTCAAAGCAGCAAGCAGTCCCAAACTTAGCTAGGAAAGACTTTTAGCATGCCCTAGTGCTTTCTTATAAACCTTATGCAACTATTTCTTTATAACTGCTGGAAATGGACAGCTGTTCTCTGGGGTGGATTTAACTAGAATTTATTTGGAGGGAGGTATTAAAAATGGCAGTAACATGTGTATGTATGTGCAGGTGGGAGAGCAAGAAAGAGTGGTAGTGAGAGAGTGCCACAATTATTTTATCAAGCAAAAGACTATTTATTGTTCAATATCTATCAGAGGGTATAAGCAAAGATGAGGCATGATAGCTGAGTCAGGTCTCCTGGACTAAATAGGGAACAGAGGTCAGAGGAGTTCCTACTATGTTCCTTGAAAGGCTGTAGCTTATGCTCCACTGCCCATGAGGCTTGGAGCCATACTACTAATGCAATACCACAACTTACCAAATTGTTGGCAGAGGTGAGCAGTGCTGCAAGGTATATGGTTGTAACTCAGCTGGAAAACAGTCATAAGTGGCTGTAAGTAGCAAACCAGTATAATTTCAGTCGTTGGCATAAGCAAGTTTCTTGGAAGTCAGTGGAAGTTGTAGGCTGAGATGCTGCGTTACATCTGAACTGAATTTGGTCAGTGGAACATTTAGGTAACGTGAATGATTGGAGGAGTTTACTGTCTATCATTTGTAGCTTTGCATTTTTCATCTCCCTTCTCCCCTGGCAAACATAATAAGTTAAACTTATTTTACGTTCTGAATTAACACGGATTTTTCCATTTTTCTCTGTTACATGTTTTCTTAATCGCTGATGGCAATGCCTTTGACTTCCCTGGGCATTAACATGCTGTAGACTACAGAAAGCTGAAGTTAACCCTATGCGTATTATAGTACAATGCCAGAATGTTTAGTGCTTTCTTTTTTTTTAACCAGCTTTTCCCTTTTGTATTTTAGGGTGTTGAATATTCAGGCTTTCTCTGGGACACGACTGCTGGCATTGAGCTGAGAGATGCTTCTTGTCAAGAGAATGCACACACCAACGGCAATGGGAAGCACATCTATCCTCACCCTTATCTTGCCCATTTCAAGGTAGTTGCATGGTATTGGGCTTGCCATCTTAGTTAAGTTTTTATTAAAATTAATTATTAGATAGAAAATCTTAAACTGCTACATCGGATGAATCATTGGATAAGTAAAAGTTGCCTGACCTTGACTGGAAGCTGGTATGTTTGTTGGCTTGCTGCCTGATTGGTATAGTATTTTGACTATTATGATAAAGCATGAAGAGACCTATTCTCCAAACTGAACAGGCAAAGGGAAACAGAGTTCAAGACCAAGAAGCACCTGCTTCCTTCTGCTCCCATGAGTTGAGATATAACAATAATCAATGGGTTTCAGTGAAGCGCATTGTGGAGCAGGAAGGAGGAGTGTTTTCACTGTGGCATGTTACACCTTTCTATCTGCACAAAGGAAGTTCCTCCACACTGAGCATGCCTACGCGAGGCATTTACTGCAGATCTGACTAATTAGCCCTGCAGTAAAATGCCGGCATCCACACTTGTAGTGCTATCAGGCTGGATTAAGCTACCTCCACTAGGATACTGCTGCCATACACAAGTACTATCCTATGGGAGAGTTATTTACTCCACAATGTGTGTATAGTGGCTGACTGGGCTGGGACACTAGGGTGCTATAGTGCAGGGGCTGCCTGCTGACTAGCCCTGCACTGGAGCATCCTTGTCCCCCAGCCAGCTCCTCTGCAACCTCTTGAGCTGGGTTGATGCAATCCCGGCCTGGCAGGTGAGCCCCGGGGCTGCTCTGCCCCAGCTCAATGTTCTGTGGTCCCAGGCACACATGCAAATGCAGCGCTTGGGATCAATAAGCCTGTGCCAGTTTATTCAGCCATGCTAATTTAATGTGTAGACACACCCATTCATGCCACAGACTCTGATGGGGTGGATTTGGTGACATGAGGCTGAATGGGACTTTGTCTGTGGCAATGGCCTCATTCAACTATATGTCAATGCCATCTTTGTTCCACCGGACCTAAATGAACTGCTGTAAAGGTAGAGCAGGTTGGGATAGAGTCCAATAGAACGTGACCATAAACTTTTTCTTTGTGGGGAGGAGTAGACAGGACAGGTTACATAGTGTGGACACACAAGAGCTACAGAACTCTTGAGAGGTGTGCAGGCTGACCTCTCTGATGCTAGTCAGGCTCAAATCTTGTTTGTGATGGAGAAATGTAGGACCAGTTGCATCACAACATTTCCAGGCTTTATCACTGACTCAACAACACATGTAGGAGTATTAGCAAGCTAGAGACATGGATTATCTGTCTGAAATAGGGTCCCCATCTACATGTCTGTGCTTGTGTGAACATACCAGACCTACTCAAAGAACCTGCCTGCAAATGAAATAGTATGATGCTGCAGTTCAAAACAGGGGAATTTGATTTGAAGGACTTGGATGCCTTTAATGATGTTTGTAGACTTTTCTTAATAAATACAGACAGGGCAAAAGTCTGTTAGGGACAATTAACTCTTAAGAAAGGTACTTACTTTCCATATATATCACCTTGTGATCTGTATTCTAGCCCTTACCTTAAATATATGTTCACTGGACCCAGTGAGCAAACAGGTGTTTTGTGCTTGGTCAGTATGACATTTCAGTGCTGATCGTAATTCAGGATTCTTAACACTTGTAATAACTGAACAAAGTTGGCATGATTTGTTTTTTCTTTGTCATGACATGTACTATAGTTGTACCCAATCCAAAGAAGGTAATAACTTACAGAAAACAACATGTCCAGAACGGAATGGCTAGAACTGTGTTGCAGCTGGATCTGTTAGATATCTTCCTTGTACTTTTTAAAAGAAAAGGCATAGTGACTGAGCCTAAGAGTTAAAAACAGGTGCTATAAATGAAATTACGTGACTGAGGAGCCTAAGTCTTTATGAATGTTCCAACTTCTTTTCCTCTGTTTGCTGTCATTTAGGTTGGAATGAATGATCTAACACTAGTTAACCTTCATCTGGCCTTGTCACATTCAGCTGGAGAGAACACAGGGAAGAATCATGATAGCCACAGATTAGCAACCTTTGCACAGACTCTGCAGGAAACACTGAAAGGTATGATATTATTTTAATCCTAGGACACATGCACAGTCCTACCAACCTAATTAGAATTAATTAAAAGCAATCCAAGCTAGTGGATGCATGTTCCATAAGCACCCTGTGGCAGGCTGCTTGTCTCAGGGGCTGCAGCCCTAGCTGCAGGTAGTAGGAAAATGATTACAGGCTTGCCTGGAGGACTGGGCCAGGTAAAAAAGAATTGGCTGGCCCAAAGGAAGTTAAAAGGCTCCCAGGAAAGGGGGAAGAGAGAAGGAGGAATATATGGCTAGTGACTGCAGTACTGAGCCCAGGGTACTTTCTCGGGGTCTGATAAAAGGCTGGAAGATTTGAGATAACTGTGCATTGTGGAGCCAGAGGCTGTAGCAGTGATCCAGGGAATTCCCTTCAGAGAGAAAGAGAAGACTGCAGTGCTGCATAAGTATCACTGAGCTGGAGTTGCCCTTTCAGGGTCTGGAAGAAGACCTAGGCTGCGAGTTAACCCTTTTCTGGCTGTGCCTCTGTTTGCTGATTGCAGGTTTATACCGTATCCTGTGGAGCAAATTTGCCCAGGAAAATAAAGACTGACGATATAAACTGACAACCCAATAAACACCCAAATTGTCGTTTTACAACCCTCATTTATAGTTAAAAATATGTATTCTGTCCTTCAGTGAATTTCTCAAAGTATGTTTCTCCAAATTTTTGTTGTTTTAGTCACAAACTCCTTAGTGCAGGGATTATCGCCTTGGGCTGGGTACATTCTTATTGCTTAACAATTAAGCAATCATTAAGACTCAGAGGCCTGCTTCAGTTTCATACTGATTTCCCATTGACTTCATTGGAGGTACTCCTGATTTTACTGCAATTTAAGACCCAATTCCAGGAAGCATCGTGATGTCAGTAGAACAATTCGCATGCTTAACGGTATGCACACATTTAAGAGTATGCTAAAAATGGGGCCTAGATTAATTCAGACTCCAGCCTGGTGAATCTTTAGAGAGAAAGAAATGTTACATTTTTGCTTGTGAAAATCTGTCTCTCAAGTTTGGAAAGTGCTATACATCTTTCAAATTGTCTGATGCTCATTAAAGAAATAAGAAAAAGTGAAAAACCAGATTTCAGTCTTGTCACACTGATGTAAATTTTGAGTAAATTCCAGAGGGGTTATGCTGGATTAAGTAAATGAGAGTAACATTTGTAATTTAATTGATAGATTCTTTAGTCTAGCTGTTCCATTTCTCACCACTTCTTTTCCTGACACTTTTGGGTTGAGCTCAAAGAGTTTCCTATGAGGCTAGCAGTTCTTATTATTGTTGATGCTAGAGGTCTTTTAAAGATAGGAAAATCTAGTACCTTGTTTATTTTTTAACAAAGGCATAAGAGCGTTAAAAGGTTCTGTAACAATTTGGTAACTTTTAATGTGGCTGTTTTGCAAGGTCAATCACTTGGAAGAATCTACACACATCTCCATGTGTGCAGTTTTTATGACTACTCTGTTGTTTTCCTTTGAGCTGCAAGATGTCAGTCAGGGCTATTTTTAAGTTCTTTTCACTTAACTCTTAGTCCTAATAACTTGAAAGGATACTTAAAAAACAAAAGGATTGTTTATATAATCACTTTGAGCCAAATTCAGACTTGACATAACTGGATACACTTTATGGAAACCAACAGAGGTGCCTTTACACTTGGTCTGACTTTGGGCCTACTTCTTTAGGAGTTTTATTTATTCTTGTTTTGACTTTCCTGTGGTTGGAGCATTAGTACAGTCTGGTTGAGTAAGGTACAGCTTCTCACCTTAGGTAGGGATTCAAATTACTTGTTTCATTTAGAGAGTGCAGTGCATCTTTTTCAGACTTTGAATATTCAGTCCCTGATTAAGAATGAACTGCGAGTGCACGCATAACTTTGCAGAAGTCAGTCAATCTTTTGAAGTCATTTACTTAAAACTACTTTGGTGAGGGAGTGTCTGAGGCCATACATCTCCCTTGAGAAAAAAACCAAGACTGCTAACTGTGTAGTGGCTAGCCCTGCCATCATTGACATTAGCAGTCTTATCATTCATTCTCAAACTTTATTTCCTTGAAGAGGACATTCAGGAAAGTTGTGAGAAGATATCTCTGGAACCTTTCTGCTCTCTTTCAGCCTGGTTTTAGCTTTGGATATTGTGATTTCAGTGGTTTTCTTCATCAGTATTCTTCTTGCCCTGGATAAAGGCTCTTTGTCAGTATGATTCTTTTAGGTCTTTGAATTGTGTTGGGTAGGCCTGGTCAAAAGCAACTGTGAGGATGGACAGGATTGTTCTTTGGAAGCTCTGTTGCATCCTCTTTTTCAAAATACCAGAAGCTGCTTTACTGAATAACTGTCCTCACATACTGGTGATTACTCTCTGTAGGGTTGAGGAAAGATCTCTTCTTTTGCCTTTGCTGCCTGACGTTGTTAGAGGTATCCATGAGCTAAATGATGCTACAGGACTAGCATGAAATAGCATGAAACTGGTTCTTTTTCTGCTTTCACAGTTATTAGCTGAAATGGGGCATGGGTGGTTATAAACTGGTTGAATCTTGATTGGGACAAAGGGAGGTAGAGGTGGTGGTCATCTCAAAATGGATAGGTTTACCTGCTCTTTCTTTTGTGTGTAGGTGGATTGTCCAGTCCTTGTCAGATTGGGTACTTTTGCACCTCAAATGCAGAAGCTGAGAAAATTCCCAGGTAGCTGAGATCAATAGATATATTATCCTGTCAGTGGTGGGCTGGGAGATTGGAGACCTTCCCTCTTTGATGCAGACTTCATTTCAGTTTACCATGTCATTGTCGTGTCCATACTGGACGAATGCTGTCAGCTCGTGGGTGGGGCTGCACTGCTCAGAAGTTTCAAATATTGAAAATCCTGTTCCCTTGCTTAATCAGGCAGGGGCTGCTGTGAACATATGATACCTGCAGCCCATGCATTGCACTAGTATCCCACCTGCTTCCAGGAGCAATTCCTGGTGTCAGTCATTTTAGCTCCTTGGTTTAAATCTCAGCAGATAGCTCTAAAGACAGTCACTCAAAGCAATATGATAGAATAGATATTTAGATTCATAAGGGAAATTATAGTTCAAAGATTCAATAGAAATGATCACATCTGTGCAGGATTAAAAAACTAGTGATAAGGTTCTTGCCTCTCTGTCCTCTTTGATCCACTTTAGGCATCTATGTAGGCTTTTAAAATGGCACATTCTGTTTGTATCACTAAATTAGAAGCATGCAAGTGAACCATTTGCTTCCAGAGTGAGTCTGTCCTTATTTGTTCAAGTTAAGGGTCCACCTGAGCCTAACAGCCCTTAGAACTAGTTAAGACATTCCAGTTTCTGCAGCTAACAGCACACAAGGGAGTGATGGGGTCACCATCACATTCAGTTGCCTTTTACTCCCCAGCCCAAATGACCAGGGGACATAGATCTAGGTCAATTGGGGAAAACCTTTGGCATGAGTCCAGAGCAGGACTTGAACTCATGCCTTTGGAAACCTAGCCAGGCCTCATCTGCCCTGTCATTGCACCCAGATATCTTTATCCATTAGTCAAGCATCTGTCCTGCCAGACTAAGGAGATTGGGATGTTGCATTGTATTACTGAGGCTGCATTGATCCGATTCATTTTTCTTTCTTTTATCACATCTACAGTGTGTTTGGTTTGAAGGAATAGACACACCAAACTTAATATGGGTGGCAACCATCTTGTGCATATTTGCACAAAAAAATAGAAGTGGCACGTTACTAATTAGAGGTTGAACAGTGGGCATGTTACATTTCAAGAGGATACCTTCATGCATTCACTTATAGCTGTGGTTCTCAACAGTTTTAAACTCAAGGCACCCCTCAGCAGATTCAAGGCACCCCTTGTTAGAGAAAAATGCCAGCTTTTAGTTTTGACTCTCTTTTTTGACTGCTCTTTTTTGACTGCAGAAATATAATAGAACAATTCTTTTATTGGAAAGAACTGAGGAAGACGACAAGAGGTCAGAATGTTTGTTTTTAGCTATGGATTTCTGTTTGAAATCTCTGAGTTTATCTTGTGTAGTACCCCACAGCACCCTTGAAAGGATCTCAGGGCTCTTCACTGTACTCTGGTTGAGAATCACTGACTTACAGGATTTTAAAATAGTATTAAAATGGAGTTAGAATATGAACGTAAACTAATTCCTCCAAAGTGATTCTTCCATAATGCACTGATTTCCTCCTCCCCCCCCCCCGGTGATTTCAAATGGCACTGAGTGTAGCACAGCTTATTCTTTTGAACCTGGGGAGGGAGGCCACTTTGCAAACTGAAAAGAAACATCCTGGTGTTTGTGATCATCTTAGTAACATGAAGTTATTGGTAGTTTCTCTACCAGCTGAATTATTTTTAATTGGACAAAAGCTAATAACGCACCCACCCCTTCTGTTCCAAATACTGCAGCATGGTTTTGCACCAGACTGTTTATTTATCTAGCTCATAACTGTGGTTCTTTTTTCCATGTCAACAGCATAGGTAAAAAAAGATATCTCTGGGAATAGCTGAATAGGGTTTGTTGTTTAACTTGAGCTCCCTCTACTGGCTGAGTGCTTCTATAGCAACCAAACATAATGTGTGGGTTGTACATCAACGCTGGATATCAAAAACACAAAAAAGAGCAAGGAATTTAAAGTAATTTTCTGATGTCAAGTTTTGGGCTGTTTCAGCGTACCTGTGGCTCTGTTAGCAGCCTACCTATTGCCATTTAGCAAGCTGTAAGGCAAGAATGTCATTGGTTCATGTGGAATTTCATGTGGTCATCCCTGAGCTGCTGGGATTGGTTTGAGTTAGGTACCAACAGTGTGTTTGTTAAGGAATGAACGGCACAAAGTTGTCTCTGGCTTGATTCTCCACTCACAACAGTGTGCAGCAGGGATCTCTTGACAGCCCTGGAACTACCCAGTAGGTATATGAATGTGTTCCGAAGTTGTATTTCTTATTTCAGTGATAGGGCTGAAGTTTTCAAAATAAGATGCCATACCTGGGAACTAGACAATTTTCTATATGTATTAAGGGTGGAATTTTTAAAGGATGAATGTGTTTCTCTAAAAATCCTGGTCAGAGAGAGTTCTGAGGCACCCAGGACTCAACAGGATCTTTGAAATTACTTGGGCAAGTAAGAAAATAAACACAACTTTCATTGTCCTCTTTTATTATTTCTGAATTACAAAGAAAGATGTTGCTGTATTTGCCATAAGGTTCATCGGTTTCCTTTGGCATTTCTGGTTATATTTCCTTTGAAATTTCCAGAATGATTTATGGTTTTAGAAAAATTGTTCTGTAATATAGTGATTTTGAAGCAGAGATGTATACTTGAGTAAGATTGTGTCGTCTTGGGAGTCTCCCCAGAATGCCTCATGAATCTGTCTCTCTCAGCAAAACTGTAAAGCAGAGCATCAGGCAAGTTTTAGTTCAACATATAGATCTTAACAAAAATAGAAGCCTTCTACAAAGTTTGGATTCCTAAAAAACCTACAAGGCCAGAGACGCTTGGTGGTAGGAGCTGTCTGTCATTGCTTACAAAAGAACACTGAGGAAGGTGAGTGAAGGTGACGAGGTGATGTGGGTTGTAACGAGGATAAAATCCATAAAGCAAACAAGCAGCATGAATTATGAAATATACTGTGGTTTTTCAAAATTCTTTTTTTTTAATTGTTGTCATTTGAATGGCTGGTAGTAATATAGGGATTCAGTAAAGAAGATTTCTAATATAATATGTCGTGTTAAGGAAACAAGCAGCCCTATGTAGAGTGGATCTGGCATTGTTACTTATCAGTTATATCTTTCCCCTATGTCCCATGTTTAATCATTAAATTTTCTTTTTCCTGCATTCTTCTTTTTCCCTCCATAATTTCTCCAGGTGAAAAAGATGTGATCATCTTAGGAGATTTTAACCAAGCCCCAGACAGCAGCGACTATGATCTGTTAAGAAAAGAAAAATTCCATCACTTAGTCCCTGCAAACACATTTACAAACATCAGCACAAAGAACCCTCAAGGATCAAAGTCTCTGGATAACATCTGGATCAGCAGGAGCTTGAAAAAAGTTTTCACAGGTATACCTTTTTTCCTAGTCAAAATAATAGTTTAAAATACCTCCTCTATAATCTTCCTAGGTTGGCGTTTGGCTTGCCTGTGGGTAATGTTGTTCTATGACAGCCTACTTGGTGTCAATGGGACTGCTCATCAGAGTGGGTTTACTTGTGTGCCTAGGGCCTGGTCTGTACTGCTCACCTTTGAGGCAGCAGACTCTATGGCAGAGAGCTGAAAGTGCAGGAAGACATGCATGCTCCTTCTGCCTGTTGCCATAATCCATCTTACAGTGGTCACTTCCGAAAGTGCACTTTATGCTCTTGTGCCTTGACAGTGCCAATTGTTGTCTGCCACTGGCACTTCTGCAGCAAAGGCTGATACATGTAGGCATTGCCTGTGTGTTTGCAGCTTTGAGCCCTCAGTCTTACGTGGTTTAAAATGACTTCTTCTTGCCCTGACCCCTTTTCATACTAATCTTTTTCTCTGCTGTTGTTTTTCACACAGGTCACTGGGCTGTGGTGAGAGAAGGTCTTACAAATCCCTGGATCCCTGATAACTGGTCCTGGGGTGGAGTAGCTTCAGATCATTGCCCTATATTAGCTGAATTTTACATGGAAAAGGACTGGAACAGAAAAGACATGACCCGAAATGGAAATGGGGTAACCGTCGAACGTAATGACTCGAACACAAAACATGAACGATGATGATGTAGAGCATGGCTCCTCTGTTCCAGTTTCTGTGGGGACGGTCAGCAGCTCCCTTTGCTTGAGCCTCAACTGTGAAGCAGAAGCATCTTTCTCTCCTCATTTAGAAAGCATCCAGCGCCTGCTCTTGATGTTCCCTCCTTCATGCACCTCACAGATGATTTTAGGGCATCTCATTGCAGTAGAGCAATTTGTAACTTTTTCTGGGAACACCATGGACATTTCTGTGCCTGGAGCTTTGGATGAGACTCATACAGAAAATAAAATGCACTTTTAATACTGTACAGTATCTCTGTTAAAATGCAATAGAAAAATATGTGCTTGTAGTTGATGTTAGCTGATTACTTGTAAAGTGCAGCAATAATGGATCCCTCTTCCCACCAAAAGACTGAGCGGGTAGGGAAGAGACCTTGGAAACTGTCTGTGTTCTTTTAAGTTTGGCTTAGCACTTGAAAAAATCGCTATGATGTGTTCTTGATTGCTTCAGGTAAAAGGGATTGCACTGGATGATTCCCAAGGTCCCTTCCAAAAAAAGCATTAGTCTCTGGCCAATATATGATCTGAACTGAGAATTACACTGGGCTGAACCAATGCTTTCCATCTCCTTGCATAAGCCCAGAGTAAGATCAGAGAAGCACAGTTCCTTCTTATTCTCTGGATCCTTCCCACTCCCCCACAGATCTCATGGGAGATGGGAATATACTTGGCAGAGTAGCACCTTAGAAACGAATTTGTTCAGAGAGATGTAAGCTTTTGTAGGCTACAGACTACTTTATCAGATGCTATGAAACTTCTATAGTGTGATACTCTGGCTAGCAACTAGGGGCTATCACCCTCTGCTTCCTTGCTCAGGAGAAAATATCAGGTGAGTAACCCCTGCTCCTAGTTCTTTAACCTAAGAAAGTCTGACTAAGCAAGTCTCTCTGTGTGAGGAAGTTTCATTCCTATTACTGTGCCTGTTCTAGAGCAAGAGGACTTCAGTCAATAGGCTGTCAGTCCAGTGATTGCAACCAGGCCGTACCTTTGCACGTGTACAAAGTTAAATTCATAATTAGAGCTAAGCAGGAGGGAGATGAAAGTATTGCCAGCTAAAATGAGCAATTCAGCATTCGCGAAAGGAATGTGTTGAGTCTGAAAGAATTTGAGTGATGGCACTGCTGACTGCTCCAGGCTCCATGGGACAATTTTCATGATTAATGGAAAGAAAAGGCTTATAACAGATTGTTGTGTGATGGAGAGAAAGGAAATGACAACAGCTTTGTATTCAGGAAGGTTGTAACTGAATGCTTAAAGGCAAAATATGTTAAACTCCTAACAGCATTTTCACTGTCACAAGTTTTTGAAGTACTGTATTGTCTAAACTCAAACAGCAGTAACTAAGTAGTATCACTTACAGCCCCCTTGTTATTTTTGTGGGGGGAAACCCCCTATTTTAAACAGATTTTCTTAATTTAAAGGTTCTGGAATAAAATAAAATAATTTGGACCAGATCTGATTCTGATCTGCTCTTCATCATGGGCTAACTCCTATGAAGTCCATGCGAGTTATAGAACGATTAGTGAAATCAAAACCAATCCTCGGGACATTTGTAGCAGGATGTTCAAGATCTTAGAAGAATTTATTTTCTCTCCCTCTCTTTTCTGTTTTATTAGCTATGAATACAGCTCAAGCAGACACAACTCTATTACATTGTTTTTTTAAGGTTGGGATTAAAAAAAACTGAGATCAAATACACCTGACTTAGCAAGATAAACTCTGAAGAGCAAATAGAAGATTACTTCAGGAAGCATTGTGAAGTAATCTTGGTACTTGTAACAGATTCTTCCTTCATTAGCTTGGGACTTTCACTTTTTAACATGAGAGGTTCTGCAGCAGGACTCTGCCCAAAATGTTTGCTGCAGCAAAAGCACATGAGTTTGGCAACATGCATATAAAATAATGCAAGGTTTGTTTTCATTCATTCATAAATCCTGGTTATGTAAACACTATTCCCAGTCTAATATGAGGGGCAGCCTTACTAATTTTTCAAGTGCCTGAATAAGCGTTTGCTGGATTGAGGCCATAGATTGCAAAATGCTTTGCAGACGTGTGCTCTTTAACCCTGCTTTCACACATCAGACTGGAAAGTAGGTCTGCACTGCGGTCCAACCTGTCCAGAGTGGGCCTCTCCCCACCCACTTGCTCTCACACAGAGAGCAGCTGTGGGGACTGTACCACGAACAACTTCATCAATTCATTTCTGCATTTGGCAGGAGTTGGGGGTTGTGCTGAGTGTGTTCAAGAGCAGCATTCCCAAAACACATTAGGGAGGGATGGAGATTTACCCCAAGCTGTGAAGGGAGTGATCAGCAGACCTTATAGTGGAATCCAGCTTTGCTGGCTGTTGGTGTTGTACCCCATCCACTGGACCAATGGAGCTGAATTCACCACCTTTACTTGTCTTGACTGGGTACCTCAAGATGGATTCCTGGGATCCTCCAAAGATACCTCAGCCCTTAAGGCAGAGCTCGGCAACATTTTTGGGCAGAGGGCCAAAACCAGTTGCAACCTCAACTTGTATTGCAGATGATGGGCGAGCTGCGAGGGGCCTGATCCTTGTTGTGACAGTGCAGCCTTGGCTCCTGCCTCACTGTCTGCCCTGATGTGCACATGGCCAAGCAGAATGCCTTTGTGTGCCACACTGGCACCCATGCTGAGGGTTGCCTACGCCTGCCTTAGGGCATCCCACTGAAACCAACCAGATCACCTGCAGAAAAATTCTCATGTGATGCTCAACATGAGTGAAGCATGGGAGAATCTGGTCCTCGAGGCAAGTAATTTATAAGACTAGAATGACAGCCTTGTCTTAAACCTCTCTTTCTATTGTCCTAATATAAAAATGTTTGGAAACTGACTTTTTTCATTTTCATTCATGATAAAAGTTAGGTGGGCTAGATCCTTTGCTGATGTTAACTGATGTAACCACATTAAAGTGAGTTGAGGTATAAGGGTTTATACCAGGGAAATGCCTAGCTCAGCTTGCTGGTGGCAGCCTTTAAACTGCTGCAGCCCAGTCTGAAATAGTGACTGTGAATATGGATTTGTGGGAATTTCCTGTAAGCACAGGGTGCAGAGGCTGCTAGCAGAACAGACTAACTTTAGCTTAAACATCCCCTTCTGCTGCACAGGTGTTCAGGGGAAGATTAATAAGGCAGGGCTGAAGACTGCAAGCTAATCGGTGTTTCCAGGAGAAGGCAGGAAATCCCAGTGGAGCAGCTGTTTGGCAAACAGAAAGATGAGATGCCTTGGATTGCGAAAGACCCTCAGTCTCCAGGGTGAAGGTAATGACTTACTAGATACTTCTGATTCCCAGCCACAAGCAGATAGTGAAAATTATCCCTACGGGAAGGACCAGCATAAAGCATTCGGACTTGTCTAGACTGAAACAGAGCAGAAGCCTTTGGGGCTGGCCTCTTTGCACTTAGGAGAAATTTGCTTTCTTTGTTGTGTATCCTCTTGGAGGTGGATGGGGATGATACAAGCACCTCTTGTTTGGGGGGGTAGGGGGTCCTGGAAATTTTGCTCTAGAGCCTGCTGGATCACACTGCCTACTCTTACACCCTGTCTCTCTCAGTTGTTTCTCTTACCATTGGGCCAAATCAACAGCTGGCCTTGCAAATTCAGCCTACTGTTTTGGACTTGATCTCTATGCTGCCTGTTTTACTCATCTTTGCCAACAACCAAGATTAAGGAAGCAAATCTTAGTTGGCTACCTAAGGTGGAAGGGAAAATAGCACT
Organism: Crocodylus porosus; assembly: GCF_001723895.1. Classification (NCBI taxonomy): domain Eukaryota; kingdom Metazoa; phylum Chordata; order Crocodylia; family Crocodylidae; genus Crocodylus; species Crocodylus porosus. The sequence continues at coordinate 87,385,085 of NW_017728886.1, forward strand.
CTTTTCCATGGCTGTATTGGCTTTGCAGTGCAGGCACCACAAAAACTTGCTTCTATGAACCCTAAGCCAATATAAATGACATTTTTAGTAAAGCCCCTGCATGTGAACATTTTTTGAGCTACAAACTTGGATTATTGGGTTCAAACATCCCTCTCCTATCCCTGACCCTCTTGGAGTTGAAGGATATTTGATCTGTTTAAAGACATGTTGAAATTTAGTGTCAGGAAGGAGCATGACTGCCAAGTGCAGGGCACTGAAGTTCCCTGAGAATGGGTAAAGCATGGCTAGGAGGAGTGCAAATTCTCCCACAGTACTGAAGAGCTTTTTTTCCTGGCAGTGTTGTCTGTTACCTGTCATCCTGGTTATCTGTTACATCCCCCCATTAAACCTCTAGGAAAAGAACATTAAAATTGCAAAGTCAAACACATAAAAAATAAGGCAAACAAAGGGACAGAGATCATGTTTTTTAAAATACATTTCAAAATGTAAATGCATGAGGGGCAACTGTTGCACAGGCAACTTGATTGGAAAATTCCTGCCTTTTGGAGTAGTTATCAAATTTTGTAGTGTGTGTGTGCGTATGCACAACTTGCTTGAGTTTTAGAAACACATTGAAAAGGCAAAAGTTCATTCATGTGGAACCCTGGACTGTAGAATGGGTCTTCTCCATGAGTTTCTTTCACTTGTACCTGCTGAAGCAGTAGCTCTTTCACCCCCTTGATGGGCAGAATTGTTTCAGTAGCAAGCAGTTGTCCCCACATGTTGGAGGCAGAGGTGTTTAGAATAGCTGCTGGGGTGAGCCCAGAATGGTTTCAGCACCTTACTTTAACATTCAGGTTATGCTGGTGGGCATGGGAGCAAGAGGTGGGTGGTAGGTGAGACATGCTGGAGAGTGTTTCTCCCAGACCAGTGTAGACAAACCCTAAAGGACAGCTTCTTTGCTGTCCCTGTTCCTATTTCACAGTAAGTGGAAACTGAACCAGAGCAGCTCTGGTTTCTTAGTGAAACAGGACCAAGTTACCATGGTTTATCTTCTACTTACCATGCTGGGATAGAAGCTAATACACAAAGCAGTTCTGTGATGCAGTTGACCTATGGCAGATTTCCCTCCCCCTGCTAAGTTTGATATAACTTGTTCATCTGTCCCTACCCCAACATGTCTCTGAGGTTCTGTAAGCTGTAGACCCTTCTGCCCTTGTACATCATACTGCCTAATTGTGTCCTGCATAATAGAAGGTCTCTGCTCTGTGTTGGTGTTTGGCAGCCAAGAGAAGTAGCTCTAGGAAAAGTCCAGCTTCACAGGCACTGTCACAGGTGAAATAAATTCAGTGGAGATGGAAGTTTTAGAGAATTTGGCTGCTACCCCCCATGTTGCATGCAAGCTGGATCCTTACAGTGTCAGAGTAAGACCTGAATGAGCATCAGGTCGCCCTCTGCCAAATTTCAGAACATGGAGGAGCTAGAACTTTTTAATAAAACTGTTTAAGAATCTAAAATTGGCAGAATAGGAGGAAAACTCCACCAATCTTGGTCTTGGAACTAGCCAACCTGGTTTTGCTGATACTTTAAATGAGCCTGAAGCAGGAAGATGGCATGGAAAATTTCAGCCTGGAAAAAATGAAGTTTGACTAAGTTCTAAGGAACTGAAAACAATGAAAAGTGCTAGATAACTTTATGACAGGTTTTGCAACCAGCCACACCCTTTATAAATACAGGAAATGTTGCCAGTTCTGCCTACATGGCAGAGCTAAGAGGCTATGCTTTGGGGTCAGGGCCATGTTGTGTAGGCATCACACAGGCACAGCACCTTCCATAAAGGACCCTCTCTTCTCCCCACCCCCAAGAGGATGATCTCCTCCCAAGAGAACTTCCTTATTTGATTATGAGGCAGGAAAAAAGCGGTGTGGGCAGTCTGAACTGTATGTAGCCGATGTGGAGGTAAAAGGCTCTGCTATGCTTGTGTTAGAGTCCAGTAGTTAGAGACTTAGTCCTGAATAACTGCAAGAAAAATGTATCTCACTGGGTGCATCTACACAAGGCGCTACCTCGCTGTAGCATTGGCAGGCACTAACAGTGATGCCGCCACTATGGCGCAGTAGCAACGAGCTCATTGCTACGGTGCAGTAGGGTCAAGAATGATCTGTGCTGTACCGGTGGGTACTGCCTAGTCACGGGCATGTGTAGATGCACCCACTGTGTCCCCTTCCTGTCTCCTGAGCCCCCCTGTCATCTCAGCCTCTTAGACCATAGCCTCAGTGTCTTCCAAAGACATGTTTATAGCTGTGAGGAATCATGTAGTCTTGTAAAAAAAATAAATAAATAATAATGCAGTGCACCTAGATTTGGATCCCAGCCTCCCACACAAATGCCATGTGGAGAGTTAACAGGGACAGCATCCTCCCCTGTAAGCCTTTCCCTACAGGCAAGACTAGTGCCTCTTCCTCCTCCAGACCTTGTATTCTACTAACAGGCAGAAACTTCCTTGGGATCAGAGGGCCTGGTGCCTCTGCTTTAATTTTCCTTCCCTTTAGTGTTCTTGGTTATCAGACCATCATTATGAATTAAATGAAATATTGCCTTGATAGCTCCATACCCTGGCTTGGTCTCCGTTTTGAGAACCTCTTGGCCCCTCTAACCTGAAGAGTTGTGACTTGCTTCCTCAGTTGTTCCACACTTGGTTCTTTTATCAGGAGGTTTCTTCGCACGGAAGGGAGGTCTTCTCTTTGCCTGTTACTGCAGGAGATGCTCCCCACAGCAAGCATCAACAAGGTGCTGACACCAAAGAGCAACCTCCACACTAACACATTCTGCTTTGTGTTAAGGAATAAACAGAGCCCCTAAGTGGGTTTGCTCTTCCCCTGCTTCTTTGTTCCACAGCAATCCATGCAGGTGACAATGGGTCTGCTTGCAGCTACATGTTCAGCGTCGTTTTAAAACTGTGCACTGAAGTGAGATTCCCTTTCTGCCATTCCCCCTGACATGCTGCAGTGTTTCATTGAGCTCCCCCCCCTCACTGAGTCGGAGTCCTCATACTGGTCCTCTCCTCACTGCCTGCCAAGTAACACAGTGCGAGACCCACCCTAACCTCTGGGTCATACTATTAACCTTTGCCAGCACTCACTCAGCCTACTGGCACCCACACCTTTCCTCACTACGCAGGAACCCAGGGTGAGTCCCAAACTATGGCAGTGCCAAGGCTGCCAGTTCTCACAAGACAGACTTTTGACAGCAGTCTTGTGAACTCTGCTCCTACAACTGCTGCCTCTAGCTCGGTTAGGTGAGGACTCCAGCCTGACCATGGAGGAAGAGGGAAATGAGGAATGGGCATAAGGTTGTGGGTACTTGTTCCAGCTGGAAGGCAACAGAGGGATTTGAGGAATGTGCTGGGCAGAAGCTCTGCAGCACTGCTGAGAGTGATGGTGGCTTTCAGACTGGTGTCATATCCCTTATTCTAACAATGTTCCTTGTTCAGTTTTAGAGAAAGTGACTTTCTGTGCTGCTTATTTTCATGAGAGTGGGGAACCAGAGGAGGAGACTAGAAGGACAGGGGTAATGTGGGCTAGGGACACTTACAGTGGTTGGAAATGTGTGGAGAGCAAAAATAAATAAATACATAAACTGGGTAAACTGAGTGCTAGAAAAGAGCCAGGGGGTGAGAAGAGGGACTGAGTGGGACTAGGGGCCAGGAAAAAGAGGTAGGGAGGAAGGATACATGTATAATAATACAGAGTCTACATATGGAGACAGAGGAAGTGAAGATAAAGGACATAATAAAAGAGAAGGGTGGGGAGGGAAGAAAGATGGTCTGTGAGTTAGTGAGAAGTAGAGTGTGCTATTGCAGTCATGGTTTAATATGTCCATTGAAAATTGCATGGAGCCCAGGGTTGAAAAAGCTGTTTCTAAAAGCTCCAAAGATCTGTCTGGCCTGATCCTGCTTAATTTGAGAGCTCTGACTTTATTTTCTGTGTTTCTCACTTCATGCTGTAGGCCCTTGACTGGGATTATTCCAGTGATGGATTGGCTGGTGCCAGAAACAATTGTATTTTTATCTTAAATGCTTTGAACAGCCTTCATGTCTCTTAGACATTTGGGACAAAGGGTAAAAAGGGAAAGAGCCTCGTGCAAACACTTTGTAGTTGATTAAAGTTGACCTTTTCAAAGTCCTTGTTATGTTACCAGCTATTTCAGTTTTATTTCCTTGTGGTTAAAAAATGGAGAAACTACTTTTAACATGGGACACAATGTCAATAAGAAATAAGTTTAACTAACTTCATTGCAAAGTGCAAAACTGTGCCTTCACCTTTAATACTAATTACCTCCTTTTGGTTTAAATATTAATATATAATAAATACAAACAAATGGCAAAAAAAATCAATATTCAGTCTTCTGCTGCTCTTGATTTAATATGGCTTATGAATTATGAAGAGTCCATAATTATATTAGATAGAAATGTTTAGTGAACCTAAAATACTAATGGATCCTTGTCTACCTACATTAGTCTTTGTAAGTTATTCTAAAGGGAGACTATCTAACTAGAGAGAGATTCCCCCCCCCAGTAATTTCGTATTGACATTTTAATAAAATTAAAACAAAATTCAAAATCTTTTAAACTGTTTTTGCCATTTGTTTACTTTTTGCATTTTTCTCTGCCTGGGCAATCAATGTATTAGATTCACCTACGTTTAGATTTATCTCTAGTCAGTCTTCCTTTCTGATTCCTAATGCTGCTGTTTTAGTTGAAAGCCCTGAAGGGATTTTCTAATCTAGATAAATCCTGTTTATTTTGTTTACATATTCCTATGAGCAACACGCTTTGTAAATCCTTGTTCCTCACTGCTCCCAAACCCATATTTGATGATGATGTCCCTTAAAGTATCTTTTGTAAGAGAGGGACTGATTTGTGATGTGATCTTCTTGAATACAGTGTCATGCCAAATGTGTGGCAATGGATATTTACTGTATTTATGTTATAATATATGATGTCCACTCACTATTTGTTTTATAACAGTTTATGGATTTTCTTGCTGGTGTAGAATGTGGCTTCAAGTTACTTATTCTGTGTTTGTATGTTTGGTTAAGTAGTGGTAATAACATATCAAATTTTCCTCCTGAGGGTAGGTCCCAATCTGTGGAGCATTTAAGATATTGGATGACTCAGTATTTTAGAGGCAAGGCTGATTTTAGAAATAGCTTCTTTACTTCGTTCTTCCAGACAGTTGTAAGCTGCTCCCAGACTGTGAGGTGCTCTTGAGAATAACATAAACCCTGGCATAAAGTGGAACAATCACCTGGCCTACAGGCTGGGCCATAACTTGTAACAGTGGAAGGCTGAAGTGCTCCAGCTTCTTTCTGCACCATGCATCTATGCCACACCTACACTCCCACCTTCAGATGGTGGGATTGCCTTAGGAGCTGCTTTCACAACCTTTTACGGCTTGTTCACATGTTCAGCGTAGTGTAAAAGTGCTTTTGGGAGGCAACAGATTCTGCCTTCTAACTCCTTTGGTTCTTGCTATATTCGTGCATATTACAGCTTACACTAACTTCAACTTAGTTACTCCTGAGTTACAGAATTTGATGTCGGAGGACGATCAGGCTTCTTTGTTTTTAAACTCTTCAGTCCCTCAGTGATTTTTGCCACATTGCACAAGCCAAACAGGCTTTAGAACAATGTAGTGCTTGGATCAGCAAACCTCAAGGAAATCCTGAGAGCTCCAGAAAGTGGTGGTGATTCAGTAGACGCTAAGAGGTGCTACTGAACTAGAGCAAAGCTCATTCCCATGAGAGGTTTTTTTAGTACAAGCCATAATGCGTGGCTAGAAGTTCTGTTTCTGCCATTAACAAAAGTTTGAATGGGATCACATTGGTGGATGTAAGGGAGGGAAGGCAGTTCCTCCTGCTAAAAGAATCAGGCTAAGATAAGGGGAGGTTGATGGAAATTTTCCAATTTGTTGGGGGGGGGGGGTTAGGAAAAAACATGGTTGTCAAGTAAATACATTTTTCATCAAAAGTATCTGCTTTCTAGGGACATGTTTGTTGCTGTTGCTTGAAATATTAATGCTGCAGTCGAGAGGTGTGGTTTCTCTGCATATCTGTTTTACTCTGGGGACTAGGATCTTCAGGTGAAGAAATGGAGGTACAAGCCAGTGAAGGGATGTATAAAAAATAAAGGGAGTGATTTCCTTGGATGAAAGTGCCAGTCCCAAAATGGAAGTTCAGATTGTAACACCAGCACTCAAGAAACAAAAAAGCTCCAGTGTGACGATAATGCTGAACAGTGTTTCTCACACTGACCTATGTGCACCCACAGGGGTCTGTGGCAAACTTCTATAAGGTATGTGAGAGAAATGATTGGGAAAGAAGAAGGGAAAAGGAAAACGTAAATGGAGGGGAAAGAGAAAAAATGAAGACCACTCTACAATATTACCTTAGTTACTGAAAAGCAATGTAGTGTCATGAAACATTAATATATTATTTTTATCTATAACACACAATAATAGGTGTGTCCGACAGTATGACAAACTTAAAAATACACTTGGGGGTGTGACCCCAAATAATTTGAGAACCATTGCTGTAGTAGAATCCCAAGGTTTATGCCCCTGGACCCCTCCCAAAATGTCCCAGAGCTGTGTGTTTCCCTTGATGCATCACAGTACATTATGGGAGATGCAATCCGGCCTTGGAGCCTGGCCAGGGAGTAGAAGAGGCATGAGGCACCCAAAATAAGTTCCATCAAACACTGGCAGCTTTTCCCAGTTGAGTGTTTGGCCAATAAATTTCGGTTTTCAATACATGCAAAAACATCAGAATTATGTGTGGAAAGGGTTGCTGAAAAATACTTTTTTCCGCATGCAGCAACATTTTCCAGCTCTTGAAAAAGAATTCTGTCTAGCTCTAGAGCCGAGACGGTGATAAGAACTAAATATTCTTATCCTAGTTGCACCAATATTGCATCTAAAAACTTTAAAATCAGTTTAAATAGACGCAATTTTCTCATATTGAACAGGGCTGTGAATGTATGTAGATGTATATGTGTGTGAGGGAGAGAGGCATGCACATAAAACCACAGAGAAAGAGAGGTGACCATTTGGAAGTTTTGGATGGTGACAGTGTTCATTTTTCTACTTAAAAAGATCCCTCTTACCATGTTACAGACACCATGACCCTCTTCAGTGATCAGAGTTTGCATGCAGTATCATCCACATACTTTATTACAGAACTTCAGGAACATGCCTCTTCACAATAAAAATTTCAAAAAGTTTACAAAACTACTATTACAAATCAGAAATGCTCTTATGAAGTTGGAAGGATAAATTTGATGCTGAAAAACAGAGGTTGACATTTGTGCCTACTACTACAGTACTATTATGCCAACACTTCCAGAATCTAACTTTGTACTGGAACACACCTATTCACATCACCATCATCATCATCATGAATAGTAAAGTAAAATGGCACCAACTACTTTAGGGAACAATAAAATTCTGGTCCTTTAGCAAAGAAAAAATAGTCCCTTACACTTCAATAGCTAACCCAGAGTGCAGTGATGTAGTCAAATGGCAGCTGAGAAGGGGCTTTAACCATCCTATTCAGTACCAGAGCAATATGGACAGGTAGATTTAGTGGTTTCACAGCAATCGCTCTTCGGGGTGAGGTCTTAAGTATATGTTTGTATTTATTATAGAAGAAACTACCGAAGTGCCGAGGTTATTTCAGCTGAGAAAAAATTCACCTCTAAGTAATGGCCTTTTGATACCGAATGGCACGTGTGCCTCAGTGTAGAGGGCCAAATTATTCCCTGGTGCGACCCCCACAGACTTGAATCCAAATCTCAAAGACAGATTTTGCCCAAAATCTTCAATTTCTATCACTAACATGCGTAACGCATCTGAACTTCTGCTGAGCAGGGCAGAGTAGCTGGGGTGGTTCGTTCAAGTGTCAGGGCATGTTACTAAATACTAAAATGAAGGTATTTCAGCTAGAGTGAGACCCTCACATGTCAGATCAGTTCACCTTTACAACTCTGAAACAAAATGATGTGGACAAGGGGAACAGTGATGCTTTGGGGCCAGAAAGGAGAGGGAAGGAGTTGAGCTATCCACTAGCTCATGGGAGTAAACAAATTTTAAACTTCAAACAATACAAAATTAAGGCTGCTGGGAAGTGGTGTTAGTCCTCATTATATAAAATACCCCACTCAGTAAAATAACTCGAATTGTATTCCTGGAACAACTGTAGTGCATCTCAAGAAGGCAGTTACCACAGCACACAAGTGACAGGAGTTCAAGGCAGTGGTTTAATGGATGGATTGTAACCTTCAAACCCTTTTGGCCACGTGATTTCCACCTCCCCCCCACCTCCACACACACAAACATGTTTAATACACGTGGCAAAAGGCTTCCTTAGGGATTTAAAACTGGAAGGGCTACTTCCTACCATGTATAAATTGGTGGGGAGGGGGTAGGAGAGGGTTATTCCAGTTTTTGATCATAGACCACTAGCTTCTACAGAATTATCAGTAAAGGGCAGGACTGTCCGCAAGGTGCGTGCTCCCCTTGCCCTCCCGCAAATGACCATGACCTCCTCCTCCTCATGTGTCCATAAAACCTGTCACAGCGCAGGACGAGGGGAAGATTAGGCCCACTTGTGGGTGAACAGAATGTAGTTGTAACCATGGCTCTATCCCCTCCTCCCAATATACTGATCAGTAGAGATGAAACAGGCAGTATTAGATTGCATGTGCCCATCCACAAGAGCAAGGGGAAAAGTTGTGATACTGTTTCATCCGGGGACTGCTCTAGGGGCAGAGTATACTGGACACTAAAGATTCAGTCTAGCCCTGGTAAAATGAAAAGTAAATCCTTGCATACATTAAGTGCAAAACTCAACTACCCCTTAATTATGGAACTGAAATCTGCACTTTCATCATATTCTGCATCCAGAAAATGTGGATCCCTATAGACAAAAACCCTCTTGCTTTACCTAAGCTTGTTATTACTTTATAAAGAGACATAAAGCAATGTGCTTTCTCTGCTTATTTTGTATAGCACCAAAATTTAAACTCGAGGTAAGAATGCTTCAGATGTGCTAGAGCATTTTGGTTACTTTAACCACAGGAACAGGGCACTTGGGACTTTAGTAGGGGAAAACTGTCACAAGCCTGCCTGTGTGGACAGAGCTCCTGGCAGCCTAAACCACTCTAAATGGTTCAGGTGATATAGCAGAGGAGTGTTTTTGATGGCTGAAACAAGTTATAGCCCAGTACGTAGATTTGTTATAAAAATTAGTTAAGGAATCTCAGTTTGATCCCGTCTTCCTTCCAAAAAAATAATGTGAAAACTTTTTCTCAAACAAAAAAGACCCTTTCCTGGAATTTGGACACAGTGGGCCCATCTACATGAGATGCTAGAAGCACAGTAGACTAACTGTACTGCACATTAGTGTGTCACAGAGAAAGCCAAGCTAAAGTGCAGCAGAATTAGCCTACTGAGCATTAGTGTCCAGTAAAAGACATGCTGGCATTACTGTGCAGTAGTATCAATAACAGTGCATTTAGTACCTGTTATCACAGGTACTAAACTTAATGCACTATAATTATGGCACATTAGTGAACAAGTAGATGTGTCCAGTATAACAAAGGACAGTTATACATACCCTTTTGAGGTTGTGGGCAACTTTTAACCTGTTTATAGCCATTAAAATAGCAACATCTACTATAGCTTTCTGAAACACTAGCTATGAAGTATGGTAGTACAAATTAACTCCATAGAAGAAAAAAGTCTCAACGTTGTTATAAGAAGGAGTAGATGCATATTAGGGATTTTACAGGGCGGCAAACAGGATGAAACAGGAAAGACTTAGGAAAAGAATGATATAGCAGTGTACAGCAGTTCTGTGGTTTTGTTGCTACACCTCAGTATGGTAAAGATTGTGACCAGAGATCAAGCCAAAGTGAACGAACCAAGGGGAAAAAAGTTCCCAAAGACTGGCTCTAAAAAGGAATCCAAAAGCGGTAATCATAAAAAAGAAGACATTTCAAACTCACTGGTTTGTGTGCAGAACACCTGAAGGACAATGATACAGAATGGTCACAAGGGAATCCCTAACCTAAATCAATAGTCTGAGTGCATCAGAGTATGAGAGTTGGAAAGAAACCTCAAATAACCTTATTTCTATAAAAGAAAGATCCTAAATGGGTAGCTCAAGGTTTGCATTATTCTTTTGGAAATACAATTTGCAGAAATAAATATTTTAATCTGGCTAAAAACAAACAAATAAGATAAATGGAATCCTATTTTTGTGAGCTCTGATGAAGTCTGGTTCTGTATAATCAGCTGCACACAAGTGAAGGAGATTAACACTTAACATATCAGATCCTGGAGCTCCTTGTCAGTCAGCTCATTGACTTCCATGATCTTTTCCAAGTGTTCCATGTATCGGGCGTGGTCCTGCATGAAGTGTGGTACCCTCGTGTTCTCAATCACAGCTAATTCCTTCAGGCGATCCACATCCTCATAGGAGATCTAGAGGACAGCAAAAGGGGTCAATTCCAAGCTGCATCCATTTTGCATATTTGCAAAATTTCATAGAATCAGAGAAAACTAGAGTTGAAAGGGACTTCAGGAGGTAATTTAGTTCAACCTCCTGCTCAAAGCAGGACCATACCCACCTATATCATCCCAGCCAAGGCTTTGTCTAGCCAGGTCTTAAAAACCTCCAAGAACGGAGATTCTACTACCTCTCTGGGTAACCTGTTCCAGTGCTTTACTACCCTCCTAGAGAGAGAGTTTTTCCTTATATCTAACTTAAACTTCCCTTGCTGCAACTTGAGACCATTGCTCCTTGTTCTGTCATCTGCCACCACTGAGAACAGTCTAGCTCCATTCTCCTTGGAACTATCCTTCAGGTAGCTGAAGGCTGCTATTAAATTCGCTCTTAACTTTCTGTTCTTGAGTTCCCTAAAGAAGTCCAGTTCCCTCAGCCGCTCCTCAGAAGTCATGTCCCCCAGCCCCTTCACCATTTTGTTGTCCCTTGCTGGACTTTCTCCAATTTGTCCACATCCTTTCTAAAGTAGGGGGCCCAAAACTTAACACAGTATTCCAGTTGTGGCCTCACCAGTGCCAAATAGAGGGGAATAATCACTTCCCTCGATCTGCTGGTAACACTCCTACTAAGGCATCCCAATATGCCATTAGCCCTCTTGGCAACAAGGGCACACTGTTGGCTCATATTCAGCTTATTGTCCATTGTAACCCCCAGGTCCTTTTCTGCAGAGCTTCTGTTTAGCCAGTCGGTCCCCGGACTGTACCAGTGCATGGGATTGTTCTGTCCTAAGTGCAGGACTTTGCACTTGTCCTTGCTGAACCTCATGAGATTTCTTTTGAGCCAATCTTCCAATTTCTTGAGGTCTCTCTGAATCCTAACCCTTCCTTCCAGTGTATCTACTATTCCCCACAGGTTGGTGTCATCTGCAAACTTGTTGCGGGTGCACTCTGTCCTATCTTCTAGGTCATTGATGAAGATATTGAACAAAACTGGCTCCAGAACTGCCCCTGGGGCACTCCACTTGATACTAGCTGCCAACTACACATTAAGCCATTGACTGCTACCCTTTAAGCCCAACAATCCAGCCAGTTTTCTATCCACCTTACAGTCCACCCAACCTGTACACTTCCTTAGTTTTATCCATAAGCAAAATCTGATTTATTTATTTATTTATGCTTCTGTAGCTGGCAACAAAATAAGATTCAAAGGCACAGCAGGTTTGAAGCAGATTGCTTGAATTTATGGGTGCCCGTACACAAGCGTGGAGGCTGCTCTGACACGCTGCAATTCCAGCGCATGGGAGCAGACTTGATTAATAGAGTGTGTTAATTACCGTGCTCCAGCAGCCTCCCATGACTCATGTGTCAGTGTCCCCAAGCTTAAAAATGGCAGTGGTGGTGCTTGAACTAAAGCTTGTCGAACAAACTTCGTTCAAGTGCCCTCACTGCCATTTTTATTTGTGGGGATGCTCATACATGAGACACTGTAGTGCTTTAATTTGAACAGCTGCCAGAACCACTCAAATTAAAGTGCCACCACCCCCCACCCCCAGAGCACATGTAAAAGTACCCTTTGTCTGGAGGCAATTCTAGAGTCTGACTGCAACTTCAGGAAAATGACTACATGCTGTCGAAGCAATCCCAATTCTGCTTACAGTGAGGTGAATGGACAAACTCAAGTGACTTGAGTGACAGCAGATCTGGGCTCCAGTGACTGATAATGCAGATGAACTAACTAATTTAGAAAAAGAATGCTTTTCTATTCTTTTTCTAAATTAGCATTCTATTTTTCAATATATAGAAAAGGCAGGATTGAGGGAAGGCCTCAAAAAAGTTCAGATAAGCTTTGGGGAAGCAGAAGTGTTGCCAGATCCAAAGCACTCACCCTTTAGTTAACTGCAGTTGTGGAAAACTCTGCAAGAATGGTTTGTGTTAGGAACTAACATGTTCCAAATGATAAATGCAGTATCACTTATCCTAAGCAGTCAAAAAATCATGAGCCAGTTCTTGGATCCTTGGTTTACCCACCACACAATAGTTAGGGTTTGCATTCAGGTTATGTTTTAAAGCTCTAATTGCTCACATTTGGGCTTGAAAATACTATTTTAAAAAAAATTAAAGCTAAGATTGTTCTATAATCTCTTGATTCCTGGAGCTGGAGCTTTAAAAACAAATAGCCCAATGAGGACTGGCAGCACTGTGACTGGAACATGGAGGACTGCATGTTCACTAAAGAAGCCATCCAAAGCCAAGATCATCCAAAGCACTCTTCCCCCCCACCCCCCGTTAGCACTTCTGCAGAATCTGGCCCTACACAATTCCTTAGTTCGAGTTTTTTAGCCTGGCATGTGCTGGATCAAGTTAATTTTATAGTTTTGTTTTTATACTATCTTGCAAAGCAAAATGTTCGTGCAATGACTGGTTAAGAGTGAGTTTTGTTTTGTCCCTTCCAGCCCTAATGTCTATGAAATCTATGAGAAACCAATACAAGATATGTTATTTATTTTTACAGAGTGTGTTAAGTGGCAGAGTGCTTGATAGTGCTGCATATATTTTCTGCAAATCCTCACAGTGCTCCCATGTTCCATTTCGGTCATGGGAGAAAATGCAGCTTTTCTGGAATGCCAAAGCCTTAATCACGGTGTTTCCTTGACACAGCCCTGTTAGCAGGTGCTTATTCCTGTTAAGAAAAAGTTAAAATGGGCTCTGGTGACTCACCCCGAGGCAGATAGCTTTTTAAGGGAGAGTGACTCTTTGGCAGGAAAGAAATGCTAGGTCTGAAGGAACCATAGGAGCAGCGAGGTCTGGTGAGGGGGACTGATCTTCTTGCTTTTACTATGGTCAGACTGCAGGAAAGGAGTAAACTTGGACTTGGCATAGTCTGCAAACTGTGTTTGCAGAGCAGGTGGGGAAAGCCACCTGTTTGAACACATAAATAAATCCCTGGGTTGCAGTAGCCAAATAATTCCTGCTTGGAAAGCAAACACCTACAAAGTGATTCAGATCTAAGCAGACCTGTTAAGATGGGACACATTCTAGTTAAGCTATATATAGAAACATGTGACAGAAAGCCACAGGCCTGACACTAAGATGCACCCCCTCCTCCACACAACCAGGCCTCATCGATTCCAAAGTATGCTACTGCTACCTATGGAAACAGTTATTCACATTTTTCAACATGGGTAAATAGGACTTCAGTTAAAAACAGATAAAATATCTTGGTTGACCTGCTCCTCAAAAGTCAGCCCGAATAGTTAAACTTTAGCAAAAGTTGTAAGCAACTGAGAACAAGCTTTTACAATGAAAACACTGCAACCTTAACTACTGGCACTGTAGCCACTGCCACCTATGCATAAAATCATGTTACTGTCCCACACAATACAATCTAGTAGTAGTCAAATACAGCTTAAAACTACAAAGCCAAATTTATCCCTTGTGTAACTCCAGGTCAATTGTGTTGCCTTCCTGAAATAGTTTAAAAACAAGAGCGTCATATTAACTTCACTAAGCCAATGACTCCTGTTGTAGTTTCCTTCTCTAGTGAAGAAGCAAAACCACTTCCGGGTCCACTGGGGAGTGCAAGGGGGACCCCTCCCCCGCTTCCCCAGCTCGGTGACTGGTGCCTTCTGGGTCTGGGGGAGTCCCCCAGGGGTGGATCCCCCCGTGGCCGATCGCTGAGCCAGGGAGGGTGCAGGGCAGGGCAGGGGTCCCCCACTGCTGAGCATGCCGGGGGTCTCGCCTGCCACGCTCCCATGGGATGCTCCATCCACCCCAGCATCTCAACATTCGTGACCTGCCTGGTACCTTGAGGTATGTAAAAAGAAATTTAAAGCTGTGTCTATGTCCGAATCATTGAATCTCTCCAAATCAATTCAGAGGGTTCTGATTCGATTTGGAGAGATTAAAGGTTCTCCCAATTTGATTTGGATTTGGAGATTTAGCTGTCAAATCAGGCCAAATCTCCACTGAATCGAATCACTGACTAAAGCTTCACACAGCCATAAGAGTTAGCTCATCTTTTCCTTTCTTAACACATGGGAGCCATCTTAAGAGCATTTAGCGAGCAAGATAGGTAACATCTAACAAAACCCTTGTGTTAAGTTGAAAGTATGACACCACTGTGAGACAAGGCTCTTTCGGTAAATCCAACTTCTTTTATTAAACCAACTTGAATCGTTGGAAAAATTCTTCTTTGCAAGCCTTCAGGTACAAATACCCTTTGTCAGGCAGAGGAAGCATCTGCAGTTGGTCTGTGCTGTTCCTGGATGGAGTAGTAAAGCAGCCAGAGGCCAGTATACATGCAAGAAAGCCAGTCAATGAAAATGTAAATTGAGGTAGTCAATATGTGAGAGAGAGGTGGGCGTGGGGAGGGGAAAGGATGTATTTTTGTCAGTGGGCATGGGCAGGGGGTAAGGGAAAGAATATAGCTGGTAAAAAGTGGAGAGATACCTGGAGAGTCAAATGATAGGCAGGTTATAATGTGTCATAAATACAATGTCTATATTTAGTCTATGATTTTTTGTATCCAGTAGGTTGATGACGTGAAGTTTGTACACTCACCTGTGAAAGGTGTTTCGTAAGTTCCGTTGGAGGATTAGAACTGAGAGATTGGAGAAAGAGTGGTTTTCTTGTGAGAAATGTGCCTCCACAGGTAATTGTCCTTGATAGATAGGGTATTCTTGTCTTTAATGGATTTTCATTGTGCACTCATTCTGGTACACAGTTGTTGTTTGGTTTCTCCTACATATTTTCTGGAGGTGAAGGTGTAAGATCCAGGAATGTTGGTGGTTCTGTTTTGTGGTGTAGTAATTGTGGGGGTGGTGGAGATGTGTTGGCAGGTTTTAGATTTCTTGTCCTGGCATGGTCTAAATCCATTTGGTATTTTGGGCCATAGGAAGTTTGTTTCTGATGATGAGGTTGGCAAGTTTTGGTGCTTGCTTAAAGGCTAGCATGGGTTGTTCTGGAAAGATCTCTTTAAGAACTGGGTCTCTTCCTAGAATGGGTTGCAACTGTTTGTGGATTTTCTGTATAGGTTTCAGGGAGTGATGATATGTCATAACCGGTGGTGTGTGATTCATGCTGCGGGGAGGGATTCTGTACTGCAGCAATTCTTCACATGGTATCCGGGTGGCTCTTTCAAAAGTGTGATCTATTTCTCTGGAGGAGTGTACTTGTTGAGTAAAGGCCCTTTTGAGATTTGCGAGGTGATGATCAGGGGTGTTTTCCTCAGTGCAAATTTGGTGGTATCAGAGGGCTTGGCTGTATATTACAGGATTCTTGCTGTGTTTAGGATGATTACTGGTTCTGTGCAAATATGTATGTTGGTCCATGGGTTTCTTGTATACGGTGGTCTGTATTTTACCATTCTGGATATGTCTAAAAAGGAAATGATGGTGTTGGAGTATTCTAGAGAGTCTGATGGAAGGGTGATACTTGTTGAATTTTTTATGGGAAATCATGGACTAAATATAAACACTGAATTATGACATATAACCTGCCTAACATCTGACTCCCTAGGTAACCTCTCCAGTTTTTTATCAGCTATATTCCCTCTCCCCTCCCTCCCCCCTTGTCTTTCATCCATTGACTACAGCTACATTCTTTCAAACACTTCCCTCCCCGCCACACCCCCCATCCCACTTGTCTCTCACAGAACACCATGATGATTGACTTCCATCAATTACCACCCTCTGGGTCCAACCACGGAGCCAATTTCCCAGCCAGCGGATCATGGTGGACCCAAGGCCACAATTGGCCAGTTTCGCCAAAAGGTGATCATGGGATACCAGATTGAAGGCTTTTTTGAAGTCAAGATATATGACATCAACCTCTTCTCCCTTGTCCAGGTGATAGGTCACCTGGTCCTAGAAGGAAATGAGATTGGTCAAGCAAGACCTACCCACAACAAACCCATGCTGGCTATCCCTCAGGATGTTGGCGTTGACCAGTCCATTAAGGATGGCCTCTTCAATAAACTTTTCTAAGACCTTCCCTGGGATAGAGGTCTGTCTGGCTAATGGGCAAGTAGTTTGCCAGATCCACTTTCCTCCCTTTCTTGAAGATAGGCACCACATTGGCTTTCTTTCAGTCTTCAGGCACTACATTAGAGTGCCAGGAGTTCTCAAAGATCCATGCCAGGGGCTGGGCTATGATGCTCGCCAGCTCCTTGAGTACCCCGGGATGGAGATTGTCAGGGTCAGCTGACTTGAAAGTATCCAGCTTCTCAAGGTGTTCCTTCACAAGGTCAGCATTTATGGAGTATGGAAGAGTACAGACCAACTGCAGACACTTCCTCTGCCGGACAAAGGGCATTTGTACCCAAAAGCTTTCAAAGAAGATTTTTTCCAAGTATTTTAGTTTAATAAGAGATATTTGATTTACCCAAAGAACCTTATCTGCCTATGTCCTTAGACCAATACAGCTACAACCTACACCCCTGAAACACCATTATAAAAGCTTTGGCTCTAGAAAGACAGCCCCCAGGGGTGATGGGAACTCCCTGGAAGCAGATATCAGGGAGAAGCTGCTTACTTATCAAATTGTCACTCTGCCATCTCTGGTAGGTATGGCTGTGTCAGCTGAGCCTCCTATGGGACACTGCAGGAGGGATTTTTATTTCAGATTATTTAGTTAGTCCATAAGGTGCTTCTTCCAGATTAGTTATACCATCTACCCAAAGGACATGAGCTGAGACAACAAAATATCCTGTTGATATAGCTGCATCTTCACCATGGGCAAAGGCTGCTAGTAACCCTTATCACACTGATTAAGTGTAGTGACATATTATCAAATAATGTTGACAGTATATCAGAACTGGGCTAAAAATCTAGTTTGTGACTGTGTGGACTATGTCCATTTCAAACTGTGAACTCTACTTTGTTTCATGTCCTAAACATACCCAACCTTTTTATGAAAGTGTATTTTAATGCACTGAATTTTGTTTCTGGCTTAAGAAGGGTGCTCAAAACCTCTTTGGAAGATAACCACTTTAAAGACAGGAAAGGGTAAAGGGAAATCTGTGACTATAAAACCAGAACCACATAGTAAGGTGATGAAGGAAACCTCACAGGAGGGATTAAACCCTCAAAGCTCTCTCTGACCCAGACTATTTTTCAAGTCCAATTATCATAATGGACAGCGATCTTCCATTTTATGGACAATGGAAAATAAAAATCGAAGTGAAGCAAAGAGCAACAGCAACACTAAAGCACATGAGGGAAGTGATCCTGTGAAGTTCATGATCTTTAACAACCATTTAGAATGGATCTTATTAAAATGGCATTCATCTTCCTTCTGCTCAAAAGATTGGTTCCACTCACCTTTCCAAGGGCTGTCAGCAACTGAAAATCAATGGTTTGCCTATATCTCAGGATCCGGAGGATGCCATCCAAGTACACTTGATCCTTATTGAAACAGCCTGAAAGAATCAGATACTTGGTATTGTTTTCAATCTCTTTCAAAGCAAGACATGTACCAAAAATAGTTATGCAGAAAATCATGGTATTTTCTTGCATACCACCTGCTCCCAAATAAGACATACATCTTGTTTTTGGGAAGACAGAATGAAGGTTTTCCAGATGTATGGCTTCATAGAGCAGGGGCAGAGATTAATCTTCAGTTTGCTTGTCCTTCTTTTTCTGCTCCAGAAAAAGCTACAGTTTTAACCCTTTCACAGCTGAATTAGCAGATTTTGGCTGCTCAGGCAAAAGCTGAAACCGTAGCTGCTGTTGAAGACTGGACTCCACTGGCAGATCTAGGATTTGAAGATCTAGAACTAAAAATAGCCTGCAGGGCTATGAAGTAGGAGAAAAGAGCCCAGGAGTAGCTAATAGGCAGCAAAAATACTGACGAAAAGATAGCTTGATTAGTAGATAGTCAGGACCATTAAAAGGGAGAGAAGATCGTTAACACCTATTGAAGGTAGATTATAATGACCCAGGAAGTTAATTGACTCCATCAGCACTGCCTGAGTACAAATGTCACTACTGCTGCTGGGCAGTTGTTTTTAAACTTTGATTGGATTAGGAATCAAAGTGAGATTCAACGACTCCACTGTATCCCTTCCCCTGATATGCCCCTGCCTCCATGCAGCTGCTGGAGAGAAGAGAAGGAAAAGAAACAGCAGCCATCTTACACTATTTCCATGCTTGTCCTCTGGGCAGAAAATCATCTTCCTCTCCTAAGACCTGCACCCCAATTTCAGAAGGCTAATTTTTGGGAAAAAGTTGAGCATGGTAGGCAAGTAAATACAGTAATTTTATTTCCTAACATTATATACATTTATGCCACAGCTTGAAAACTTTTCCCCCTATACTAAACAGATAGTTGAGTCAATGAGTCAAAGACAGAAATGAAAGGAAGAGAATGTGGTCTCTGCCAGTAAAGTGCTGCAACAGCACTCTGGTCACAAGCTCAGTCTACAGGATGTTAAAGGCATGCAAGTTGTGAACCTAAATTTACTTGTAGTGTCTCTCTTAATTCCTTTACTGTATAAATCAGATATGTCTTCTTGACCTTTCTTTAAACATGGTGCCTTTCTTTGTCTCTTCCTTTACGAACACAAAGACTTGAATTTTTCCACAAAGTTTACATTCTGCCAAAACTGGCTGCACTTACTTTGAAGACCACTTTGGACAAGGAAGATAGAATGGAATCGACTGCAGAGAAAACCAACCTGGCTGGGATGTATCAGTCCACCCCCTCTTGGCTCGTACACAGTAATCCCACCTAGTGTTGGGGTCCTTTACAAATCTCCCCACATCCTGGAAGAGCTGACTGAAGGACATCTGGCTAGCTTGATAGACAGTATAGTAGAGAAGGGCAGCCCTCCACAGGAAAGGGTCCTTTCGGAACAGGACACTGTGAATACTCGCCAAACCTTCTTCAGTAGGATTGATTGGCTTTAAACCATGCTTTTTACGTCCATTCCAATTGCACCAAGGCTGGCTGTTGTTGTTCATGCCCCGAAAATAATGGGTTCCTAAAAAAAGAAAAAAACATGGCACTTTGAATGTTGACAACCAGTAGCACAATGATAAAATAAGCCAAAATGTGTCCATCAGGAGAAAATCTGATCCCAGTGGGAGCAGATCAGGGCAGGGATACTCCTGCCCTGATCTGCTACTATATGGCAGCCAGGAGAAGCTCTGTGCTCCTGCAAGTGCCAGTCCTGGGCTGCAGGGGACACTGAGGTGAGGCCTGGGCTCCAAGGAGATGAGGGGAGCTTTCTTACCTCTGGGATGCTGCCTCCCACCCTCACCCCTACCCCCAGCAGCTGCTTGTTGCCCGACCCCTACTCTGATGGTGGAGCGGGGGTGGGGACAATGTTCCCTTCCCCTGCAGGAGGCAGCTCTAGGGCCCAACTCCAAGATCAGAGCCAGGGCTGGGACACTGCTCCCTACTCCAGGCAGATGCCTGCTGCTGGGACTGGCTCTGATCTCAGAGCCAGGGTTGGGACAACTTGCTCTTGATCAGTTATGTAACTGCACTACTGTGAACTAGCTCCTGCACAGTTACATGGTGATATGCTTTGCTGTGCAGTAGATTAGTCTACTGCATAGTAAAGTGTCTCATGTAGACACAACCAGCAAGTAGAAGCTAACTCACAGTAGCTTAGCCCTTTGGAGGATAAGTTATCACAGGTGGGCTTCCATTTAACAGCAAGGTAAAAGCTTGGAAACACAGGGAGTTGCTGCAAAGCAACCAACATGCAATAAGGCCCTGCCCCTTTTTACTGTGCAGTAAATTGTTCAGATATTCTTATCCTTAGAGGAGGTGGCTGCTGCTCTTTTACAACAGGGTAGATATAACATTAGTGCAGGACACCCAGAGCTAAAAACTCAAGGATTAACTTGTTCAGATCCCCTGGATTTCATCTGGTTTTGATATTCTAAATGCAAAAGCTCATTCAGAACCTAGAAAACCTTACAGAAACTTCCTGCTAACCTGGATCAAAAATAGGGGAGTTTTCCAGATTTACAGTTCTTTGGGAAAAATGTCCTATATCCATATATCTTAAAGCTATCTGCTGGGGTTTCTACCTTTATTACAGTCTACACATATTTCTTTAACACATCTACAGTGTAAGCTCTTTCAGGCAAGGGTCAAGCCTTGTAATGTACAGGGTCTAGTCTAGTATACTGAAAAATAGTAAATAACAATGCATATAGTCTCTGCTGTAGGCAGAATAAATAACATTTGTCCATACCTATTTCATGCCTCAGCATCCCTTCCAGCCAATGCTCACGTGCAGTGGAAACATTGATAGTCAGAGTTGGACGGCCATTGACTACCATCATTGAGGCCCGAGAAAGCAGGTCCTCGGTGAGGTGAACCACAATCTAAGAAGACAAGACATCTTAGGTATAAGAGAGCTCTTTTCTTTCCCTGCTATTGCCTCTTCTACTCTTCCTCCCATTCTTATTATGTTCCACCAGGACTTGGTCACTCACCTCTTATAGTTTCCCAAATTAAGACCCATGTGAGAAGTTTTTGCCTCTCCAGAAAGTCTGTAGTTATCTCTGAAGCCTCACTGATATCAGGTGGCTCTATATCAGTGGTTCCCAAACTATGGGTCATGACCCCAAAAAGGGTTACAACATCAGCAGAGGGGGTCATGGGGGTGTGGGGCATGGGTTGGGAGTGAGGGGCCATGCTGAGGAAATGGGGCCATAAATGGGGTCATTTTGAGGAAAAGTTTGGTAGCAGTCAGAAAAGCACTGCTCTACATAGTCTAAGAATTCGACTATACAGATATGATTGCAGAATTGGAGCCTAACTGATCCACAGGGGAGGTGGGGGAGAGGGGAGTGGGAACTGACGATGCACAAAGAGCTTACAAATGCACAAACAAGTATTCTTCGGTTGAATTTGAACAAAATCAGAGAGACTTTAATTGATGGAATGTATTTGTGCTTAAACCTTTTACAAAAAAATTTAAAAAATCACAATTTAAAAGTTACCCTGAATTAGGGAATAGAAACATCATACACTTTTCTGCTTCTTTATGATGCAAAAAAGCATAAGCCTGTCATTGTTCAACATTAAACAGATATGATTCAGGGTTTTTAGTGCAGTCACTTCAGTCTGCTTACTCCCGTGACTAACATAAATAAAAAGCTCTATAGCCTTTATCAGAGGTGCAGAAAAGGAAGTAAAAAAAACTCCTATGAAAACAAGCATCTGAAGTGAAAATTACCAATAAGGCATTCGTTTTAACAACATCTCTTCCCTTTAACTGGAGAAAGATTTTATAGGAGGGAACCTAACAGTCTTTAAATGATATTAAAAGAGTGGAGTGGAGGTGTCCTTTTGGGTAAAAGAGAAAACCTTTAATCCAGATGGGCTGAACCTGCTAGTTTGATGCTGGTGTTGGACTCTGGCCACACAAGATATACACACCGAGGAAGAGAAAAAAGCACAGAGAGAGAATTAAACTTCTCTTTCTGGTGCTGACTTTTAATTGCAACAGCAATTTTGCTACTAGACAGAGACAGACTCAACACACATCCCAAGCACTATTCAACTTGACTGAAGCCAGCAGAGGTTGAATATCACTGAGTCATCTTCTAGTTTTGTTCTGTCAAGTCATTTCTCATGACCGGGATGAGGATCCCATGGTGGGATCCCTGGGTCCTAGGAGGTGGTATGTGTGGAAGCCATTATAATAAACCTTCCAGTCTACCTGTTCTAGCATTGGGGTTAATTTATGGCAGGGTCAGGAAATAATTTCGGGCAGAGGACCACCTACCCAGTTTTGGCAGGCTATTGAGGGCTGCATGGGTAGCCCCCCCCCTTGACAAGTGCCCCGCCTACTGGTCACCATTTTGGGACTAATGTTCCAATGTCTTGTGACCAGTGTCCCCGGGCCAGCACTGGTGGGGCCCAAAGTGGGACACAGGCTGGCAGGGGTCTGTGGAGCCGAGCTAGGCTACACCAGCAGGGAGGGGAGGAGCTGGCACAGCTCCCACCCTGCTGGCTGGGAGCTCGTGCTCCTGCCACCCTGCTCTGGACCCTGCTGGCACTGTGTGGGCCCCGTGTTCCCGCTGGCTCCTGCGCCCACTCACACCCAGTGCCCCCAGCCCTGCGGTACAGGCGGGAGGCAGCGCACAGCCCTGACCCCCTGCTCGCCAGCAGGGAAAAAGCTGGTGCTGAGTGCAGAGAAAAGCGGGAACACAGGAACATTTTTGACAGGAACCAAGGGCAGATAAATATTAATTTTCTAAATTTTTTAGGGGCCCTGTAGCCGGATAGAATGGCCTTCCTGGCCAGATCTGGCCCACAGGCCACATTTTGCCCACCCCTGATTTATGGACACCTAGAAGAGGGCAGAAGAGTCCTTCCTGTCAGAATGCTGTTTATCAATTCTGGTCTAGTTTCTGACACGCTCATTTTTCATTCACTGATTTCAGGTTACACACTCTTCTTGTTTAACATATGTGATCTCAGCACAGTCCTTTTCTGTTCAGACTAATGCAGCTTCTGCCTTCAACTCTTGCTGATTTTTATAAAATTGAATGAAGTAAGATGAACTGGACTTTTTGTTAGGTTGGATAATTCTGGATATAAGCTTCTACACAACAAACCCCAGAAAATAAGGCACATAAGACTTTGTATTTAAAGGTTTAGGAAATGTTCAGGGAAACAGACCTTCTTAAAAAAATTTCAGACCTTTTTTTTAATACATGGTAAAGCAAGAAAAGATCAAGTAAGCTTTTCTTTTTTTTAAACCCACCTGGTACCCGTCCTGCCAATATCCGTGCCTCAGAATTCTACATAGTGCACTACTGATGCGACTAATACCTGAAATGGTAAAAATTGCAGTACCTTCCACTTTCAAGCACTACTGATCTCAAAGACAGTAGGGGACAGACCCGTGACTGACTATTTTTGTCAGATAAAAAGCTTTTCAATCCTCCTTTAAAACACATTTTGTTCTAACATTCACCTTAATATTTCCCTGTTTCAGATCTGAAACAAGACTGCACGTTTTATTTGGGAAAACAAATCAACTCACAAAAATCAATCAAATGTATTGACACTGACAAATCTAGTTTAGAATAGAAAGGCTGACAGATAAGCCAAACCATGGAGGCGACATGAGAGAGAAAGGTGTGGCAAGCTGTCATTCAGCCCCATGGCCCTTGTTGAGCAAACAAATGGAAATCAAAGAAGAAAGTAGGTCGTGTGTGAAGGGCCCAGTTAAAGTATACGTACATGATTCTCCCTTAATCCACCACAGCAGGACTTAAATGAGTTGCAAGAGATATGTGGACATTGTACCAGACTGGACAAATACATGAGGTCCATCAGGTGAAATCCCAGCATGACTCTCCTATTTAGAGTTAGTCTCCCAAGAAAAGTAGTGAAAGCTAGTGTTATGATTGCTGAAAAATGACATTAGACAAACCATCAGGGAAAAAATGTAAGACCTCTTCCTGACTGGATTTATAGTCTAGTTAATTTCTAATGTTTGATTCTGTGGTTTAAGTAGCTGCTGACTCTGTATGCATCCTACCTCACCCAGGCAGCCTTCTTTCACCATGTATTTCCTGACATGATTCCAGATGCGACTCTTGGTCAGCAGGCTGCCTCCAGTGACCTGTTCAAACTTTTCATAGCTTCCATATTTCTGCAAAGTCCGTTCCATAATATTGATGGACTGGGGAATAAAAAGCAAAAGAGACAGAAATACAATAAGACACCAGTTTGAGACTGGTGACTACCACAATGGGACAAATGGCAGTTTCCTCCCTGCATTCCAATGCATGTATGTATCATTGAACTACATTTTTTATGGGTAGGCCAATATGCTCTGTAATCAACTCCTTTCACTCTCAGAGATCTATACAAATTCAAAGACATTGAAAAAAGAGTCTGATTAATTAATTTTGGGCCCAGCATACTTAGTTCCCTATGACTTTGGGAAAAACCACTTGATCTCTCTGTCATATTATTTAACCTGTGAAAATGGGGATGATAATGCTTCCTCAGCTAACAGAGATGTTCAAGGGTTAGGTCATTAGCACATTCCCCATCCCCACATGGTGCACAGCCCCCACTGCCAGCAGCTCAGCAGCAACAGATGGTGGGTCCTCAGGGTGCTCATGGCCATGGCAGGCAGAGTCCCTGGTAGCACATGGCTTCAGCTGAGTCCCAGAGGCTACACATGGTAACACAGAGCCAGCCCGGTCCAACCCGCTTGGGTGCACCTTGAGACCAGACCAGGCTGGCTCCATACCAGCACGTGGGGCTTGAGTCATTGCAGGTGGGAGCCATGCACCAACCAGCCAAGCCAGTTCCCTGCCTCCATGTCAGGTTTCCAGCAGGAAGCCACACATGGAGGTATGAAATTGCATGCCATTGGGTCAGGTGGGCTCTGTGTCTCCACATGCGGCTTTCTGCTGGAGTCCTAGAAGCCCCACATGGAGGAACAGAGACAGTTGGCCTGGCCCAGTGGTGCCACAAACCCCACAGCCACCCACAAACCCCATGTCCCCTCCCCCAGCAGGCAGGAGCTCCCTTCTCCGCTTAACAGCTGTCCAGTCATGCACCACCACGCTCAGTGCCTCCACATAGGACTCTCAGGCGCATAATAGCATATATATATATATATAAATAAAATATATAGATGTATAAAATAGGATGACAGTGCATGCTACAACTTGATTATTGTGATGCTGAAAGGAATCTGTTTGCTGTCCATGGGTACATACACACATATTAACTTTCTGAGAGTTAAGCAGCTTAATTATTTTAAGTCAACTTAACTGTCAGAGTGTGCACACACATGAGGAGCGGAGTTGACTTAAATGCAGTGCAAGATAATGTACCTCCAAGATGTATTATCTTGTGTTGCACTAGTTAAGTTGACTTAGCTCACAAGATGGCTACCACCATGTCACAGAGCTGTATGTGTATACGCTCGAACATGGCTTAACTTAAGTCAACTTGGTTAAGTTGACTTAGTTGTGTCGCGTTATTTTAAGTCAGCTTAGTATGTGTGTACATGCCTCATGAAACACAATTAATTCAGAACCCCACAGAGCTGCTGACAGCTTCTTTTCATTGTATTTTTAACTAAAACTAGGCAACCACAGACAAGTGCAACTGGAATACATTAATGCTGTTCACAGGGTGTCCTATCTAAGTATCGTAGCTCCTGGCTGAAAGAGACATGCATTCTCTGAATGCTGAACAAACATTCCATGTCATTCTTGATAGTTCCCTATTACCTAGCTTAGAATAATTAAATCCCAAGCACCTCCTGAAGAAGCCAAGGGCTCTATTCAACTTGAATGTACACCAGTATAGTTCAGCAAATTTAATTCTGAATAAAAATAATGGATTTAATGAATTAATTGCATTTTGTACATAGGTCTGGGAGCAAAGGATCTGTCTGCTACCTGTAATTACCACCTTTGTTCCCTTATACTCCTCTGTACATGATTTATTGTATCAAATTGTTATTTACCAAGCTGCTTTTAAGTGGAGTGGGGGTGGCACTAGCTAGCGCCTGCTCGCACAGAAGCCAAGGGGAGTTTTGCCACTGACTTCAGTGGGAACTGAATTGGGTTTCAACATCAGTGAATAAAAATTGATATTTTAATTCTCAAAACAATTGTTTCTTGGAAGATCTGGGATGATGTATATGCATATGTACAGAATGAGTTAGGAAAACCATGAACAGGCACAAGCACTTGTGAAGAGAATGGTCTCAAGGCATAGATGTTATGAGCCTGACTCAAAGCCAACTAAATTCAAAGAGAAGTCTTCCCAATGACTTTGGAGGGTTTGGGGATTAGATCCTTTATGAATACAAAGTAGCAGTTAAGTTAAATGGATAAGAAAAGTTCAGAGATATTATTCAACATTAACAAATGAGCAACTTAGTTTTTTCTTGTTCATTTCTTCCTTGGGCAGAGGAGTCAGCACAAGGCCCATTTATCATGGTAAGTTTCAAGCAGAACTGAAGAGGTACACTGTTATTGTGTAACTGGGTGAATTTCCCTTTCTCTGTTTGGACTTCTTCCCTTAAATAATGGAACCTAACCTTTATTGAGTTCTGCTTCAGTGAACATTTCAGGCTTTAACATGTCTCAGGATTAGTGAGGATTAGTGACTAAATGCAAAGACAAAATCTAAGCAACAATTAGTTCTAAATTAACAGCTGATTTTAACCGTCATGGAAATCTTGTATTTCCTCAAAATGTATTTCAAAACTAACTTAGTGGCCTAAGGCTGAACTTGTTCTAACAATCATTTCATTTAATATAGGTGGTGTTCTTTGATCACTGTGCAGATTCTGGTGTGTGAACATCCTATTCCTATAAATAGCTTATAAAAAATACATTCCCTATTAGCTACAGGAGCACAGTTTGTTCTCTGTGAATAACCTGAATAATTCAGAACAATTCTTCAGTTTGTTTTACAGTGACCAGATCCTTTAAGATCATGTCACCTACTCATTGTTCTGTGTATCTGGTTTCTCTGAACCAATTAATTTTATTATTTCAGTTAAGCAAAGTGTCTCTCAACTTTCTATCCTCTGACATGACATTTTCTTCATTGAATTTCCTTGTCTTAAAAGCGGTGAAGTCCATTAGATAAACACATGAAACTAGGCTTCTATTTATGTTTCAGTCTCTTTGCACATACATTCACAGTGAAACAATAGCCCATAGACTCATGTTCTACTTCCCAGCCATTTTTATTTCTCTCTTCCTTGCCTCTACAGTTCAGTTCAACTTTACTTCTCAATAATTTATACTGGAAAGATGTTACTAAAGCGGAATTAAGATGTTGGAACTAGAGATCTAAATTACATTTAACAGAGCTCTGGTAGGTGAAATTACTGTATCAATTGATCATTAAGGCTAGGTAGAGAAGTTACACTTAACACATATTAAGCATGCAGAAAGCACTTTAAAGTCATAACAGAACAGACATTCATAGCACTTAAAGCACTTTAAAATGGCAGATTCTACTCTAAGGGCACCAGTAAATATGGTACAACACATTCTCAGCTGTTCCCCTGCACGGCAAGGAAGAAAGGAAGAAATCTGAGACAAATCAGTTATGAAGACATAGGGGATCTAGCCAAAGAGTCCAGAGGCCTAAGGGCCTACAAAGGGGCAAAGTCCAGATAGGGTCAGAGTGCACGACCAGAGGGGGAAGGGGCTGAAAATGAGACCAATGGACCTGGGAACTCAGGAAAGAGAGAGTGGGACCAGAGGTTGCGTAATTAAGTGTCTCAGAGACTCAGAAGTACACCTAATAAAAATAACAACACATTTCTAGGTTGGTATTCTCTCTATTAAATTATTTGTCACTCAGAGCTTCAGTATCATCCAATTACAGCACCAACCCCTCAGATGGTCACTAATATACTATTCGTCAAAACTTATTATGGGTACTTAAAACTGTGTAACACAAACACTTGTAACAGACACCAGACAATTAATTTCCAACTTTGTATGGAACTAGAAGTATGACTTTCCCAACAGCATCCCGCTCACCTAGTAATATTTTATCAGATTTCAAGTAACTAGTTGTCCTTACATGATATCTACAGGTTATGAGCCTTCTAATTTAGAACAAAATCATTTAAAACCACAGGTTCATGTCTTGGATTTTAATCAAGTAAATTGATGAATAAGTGCTCTACTAGAAAGAGGTCATAATAATTGCATCAACCCAAATATTACCTTGTGTATATAGATGAATTGTGTCAATTTAAGATTATAGTGAACTTAGTACTAATGAAGATAAAGACTTAAGAGTATTTGGTCTGAGCCAGGAATAATGTTTCTAGTCGTAAAAACCACCTCTAAGAGTTTGGACGCTGTACCGCAATCCTGATTATGAACTATCCCCATTATTACAGTTACAATATACATAATGTGAAGAGAACTACATCTGTGGCTTCAGAAGATACAGATAGCGACCATTATGAAAGGCCTATTTGCTATGCTATTTTTTTATGTTCATGAAATACTTGTGATTCTGTATGTATTTTCCTCTACTACATATTCCTTAGCTTATGAATGAAACATACTATAAAGATAAGAGGATACGGAAAAATTGAAGAGGGGAGAACAGAAAGGTGAGAATAAAGGAAGTGGTAAAACAGAGAAATTCCTAAAAAAAGAAGCTATGAAGTTATCCATAGTTTATTGTATGACATTAATAATCCTACACATTGCTATATATCTATGCAAAGGAGAGGAACTTAAAAGGGAGCAGACTGTGTTACCAAGTTGGAGAATCTTCTCTGTTGAGATCAAAAGCCTAGAGAAGAGAGAGCTTAGAAGAACTCTAATATTTCCAAGTCAAGCATTTCTTTTTTACAGTGCTGGCAAAATCCAGCTAATTTCCCCTCGATTTCTTTTCTTTAAAAAGATTAAGTACTTCTGTGGTTAAATCCCCATCATATCTTCAGAAAACATTGCCAGCAATACAGCATTAAGACTCTAAACAGCCACACACAATGGAGGAAAACACATATGTAAAAAGAACAGACTCTCTGTTGAGCTTCCAAAGTATCTGTGAAACCAGATTTTCAGATGATTAAAAATTCCTCACTAGTGTCTTCTGAAGAATTAATGTATTAGTGCTTGACTTACAGTGTTGATGTAAAAAGTCAAGGGAATTCCATTACTGTAAAACTGGCCTG
Source organism: Crocodylus porosus (assembly GCF_001723895.1). Lineage (NCBI taxonomy): Eukaryota > Metazoa > Chordata > Crocodylia > Crocodylidae > Crocodylus > Crocodylus porosus. Next base: position 87,414,302 of record NW_017728886.1, read on the forward strand.
GGAGCAGCGTTAGGTCTGCTCTATGTGTATGTATACACGTGTGCATGTGTGTGCATGTCTATTGCTATAAGCATCTCCTGCAAATCTGTCAGAATTAATTTAACAGATAATGCTTCTAGAATAAGGATGGTAACCAATCGAAGCCTGAAAATGTTGCAAAAACACAAGTGAGTCCACTGTCTTGCTATAAGAAAAATACTTCAATGTATACAGTAATGTCTGAATACAAACCATTAAAAACATGATTGGTTTTAAATGCTTACAAGAGCAAAATTCATTAGTATATATAGCAAAAGGCACTATAGTGTTTATCTTCCTCCTAATGAAAGTATGTTTTAGTTTAAACTTTCAGTGAAAATTGAAGGAAGGCAGCAACTTTTATGACCCATATTGTAGGAATGCATATATAAGTTACTGATTATGATTCTGCGAAATATATTGGTTCATATAAATAGTAGCTAGAAGAAATTAAATTCAAATCTCCATGAAAATGAGATTTTCCATTTAACTACAGAGGAAAAGAAATAGTGCCATCTACTGGGATTGGCGTTATTTGAGACAAGATTGCTGCTATTTTTCATCTATTAAGAAGTCCAGAATGCATTTATTCATTAGCTTCATAATCTGAAGTTTGAGGAAATATTGTTTTTCCTTTCCATTCCAGTCACATACACTAACTTATATTGTAAAGCAATTCACAGCTCTGTCTGAGAAAAGCAGTTTTTACTTTGTATGTCCAAATGAAGAAAATTTTTCATGCTTCACTGGATATAAAATAAGCTTATCTTCTTTATTTGTTACGATAGTAAATGTGTATTTTGCCATGCTTAATTATTAAAAAACTTGCAATGAAGCATCAGTCCCTAAAATAACCAACAGATATCGTTGAGAGCCCAGTTGCTATTGACAAGTCAATGAGCCATTATTTTGATTATATTTTACAGTAATTTGTTGAAAGAAATCATACCTTCGAACAGATACTTTGCTGATTCTCTATTTGAGAGTTTCATATTAAAACATTCTTTTAAAGTCTTGCTTAAGACTGAATTGTTTCCTTTTTCATAAATACAAAAAGGGCTAGCTTACATTAAATTCAATATTCCAAATTTAGCTATTTAATTTATTTGCAATCAGCTATTTTTAACGTCCCTAAAATTATTCACAGACCAAGCAGACATTTGTTTTAAAAGAAAGCACACACCAAATAAGTAATAACTTAGAAGGCCTCTTCAGAGCTTTTAAGGACAAAGTAGATAAGTTCTATTTCATCAGGGAAACAATTAAACTCACAATTAAGATCAAATGTATAACAGGATAACCAAAAAAATAAAAAGAAGATCCTCTTAAACCTTCAGTGCTTTTGAAAATATGGTGCATCATATTCTTCCTAAACCAGATGATAAAATCCTGGGTGTCTGGAATTTGAAGTGTTTTATTTTCAATTCCTGCACTGAGATTCTTTGTGGAATGTGTATGCATTGCAACCAAAAAAGAAGCCTGCTACAGAATGACAGCATTTACAACATGGGATTCTCTGTTAAATACATTTTCTAAAACTATTTCATGTCCTAAGCTAGAAACAATCTTACAGAAAAGCACAAGTGGGAGCAGGGTTGCTTTTGGTGCGACAGAGATAAACTCTCAATGCATCTCATGTCAGTTAAAGTTGAAATAAAAGCATTTTGAGCATGATAATAGATAGGAAGCCACATTAATAAAATGAATTGAAAAGGCTGCAGCTTAGCTATCAAATGGACAACAGCAACCCATGAACCTACACAGAAAGCAGACCACATAGCATAGGAAAATTGATTTATGCAGCTTTACCTGTCCCTGGAACAGAATTTCAATCGCAGTCAAGGGCAGAGGCAGATTTGTCGCCTGACTGAGCCTAATGAAATGTGAATATCCTTCCAAAGTTAATTAAACCAAATGAAATCAACACATGCTTATCCAATAACCATGTCCTCAAGGCAAGTCATAACGAATTTATGATTGCCCCGTATGACTGACCTGCATATTGTACAGTCTTTTTTATGTTTTAAGTAGGTTCAGATCTACAACATCTTATAGAAACATCTTGTTATATTAGGCAGGCTAGTCAAAGAAAACATGAAACACAGAAAGACAGCTAGAAATTCATGTCACATTGCTAGGTCCTTGTCAACTACGGCAGTAAATTTTAGGTTCTTTCTTTCTGATGAAAAAAAGATTTTAAAAACACATTCAACTTGAAAAGTTTTCAGTGGGCGTATCTACATGAGATGCTGACTGCACAGTAGCCTGATACTACTGCGCAGTAGCATCACGTAGCAAAAACTGTGCCAAGATGCTACTGCACAATATTATTAGGCTACTGTGCAACAGCATCAATAAAAAGACATTCACTGGCACTACTGTGCAGTACCTCCAGTTACTGCACATTTATTTAGTACTTGCTTGTATAAGTACAAAATAAATGTCCAGTAACCACTGCACAGTAACATCTTATGTAGACGTGCCCAGTGATATGGGAATGCATTCAATATCAATGTCCCTTTAATTTGTATTTTGCAGTTGATATAGTCTCATGTTCTAATACAAGCTGTTATGAATAAGAATCTCTGACCTGCAGCAAGAAGAGGCCCACGCTGTCTTTTTAAAAGAGAAAAAAAAAGAACTGTACCTGCTTAAGAAACCTGTCAGATGCTTGACTGTGCTTGGCTAATACATTTGGCAATGCAGGATTTGCATATTCAAATTGGGGATTGTAGGTAAAATCTGACTTGAAGAATTTCATCTTCTCTTTCTCTACATTGGAAGGCTTGATGGCAGTTAGTATACAGAGTTTTCGGCCAGAAACTTCTCCCTCTTTTCCATGGCTTTTTGACAACTGGGGCTGCTTTGGCTTTGCTAGATTAGAGAAATAATGCCTCTTAGCCTTGCTTTTGGTTCGAGGTGGCAGTCCTTTGCTGTTTCCTGTGACTGAAATACCATTCGTAAACTTTACACTGGTAGACATTGGGCTAGTGATAAAGACAGAGGGCTGTCTGCTCGTACAGTACCACCCGCTGCTCAGCAAAGGCAGCGGTACTTTGATCTTGCAGTGCTCGCTGCTTCGCAAGGTAGTGGAAAATTTGGTGGATTTTCTGTGTCTTTTATGATGTGCAGATGACTGCTTTTGGCAGTGGTGTTTCTTCTCCTCTTTACTCTGCAGAAGGACATTGTAGCTACTTGTTCCTGTTGTGAAAATGTCCTTAAGTACTCCAGGTGACAGGTGCTGAAGACTGTTTTCATTCTTAATGACCAGCTTGTGTTCCTCTGGATTTAAGACTGTCTTTTTAGAGAGCTCTTGTTTAGGCCAGTGAAGTTTTTCTGTATATAAAAAAAGACAAAACCAAAAAAATCTAGAACACATCTGACTGCCACACAGAGAGAAATATATGTTTTTAGGGCCAAAACATAATACCAAATATGAAACCAAAAACTTGAACATAACTTGATATAATTACAGAAGCCTCAAGACAGTCTTAGTATTAAGATAAAAAGAAACTTGTATCTAGGTATATATATCTATTGACTTTTTTAAAAGTCAATTGGGAAAGTAAGCCTAATTCAAAACATACAGTTCTGCCTGTCTCTATACAGTTTCATAGTTATAGTTGGTAGGGTTGGAAGGGCCCTGAGCAGATCATTAAGTCTGACCCCCTGCCATGGGCAGGAAAGGATGCTGGGGTCAAACAACCCGGGCTAGGTGATTATCTAGCCTCCTTTTAAAGACCCCCAGGGTAAGAGTGAGCACCACCTCCCTTGGAAGTTGGTTCCAGATCCTAGCCGCCCTGACTGTGAAGTAGTGCCTCCTGATGTCCAGCCTGAATCTACTCTCAGTCAACTTATGGCTGTTATTCCTTGTTACTCCCAGTAGTGCTCAGGGGAACAGGGACTCTCCCAATGCCTGCTGGTCCCCCTTGGCCAGTTTATAGACGGCCACCGGATCCCCTCTCAGCCTTCTCTTGTGGAGGCTGAACAGGTTCAGGCCCTGTAGCCTCTCCTCGTAGGGCCTGCTGCTGCCTCCTGATCATGCGAGTGGCCCTCCTCTGGACCCTCTCGAGGTTGTCCACATCCCTCCTGAAGCGTGGCATCCAGAACTGGATGCAGTACTCCAACTGCAGCCTGACCAGTGTCATATAGAGAGGGAGGATCACCTGCTCGTGATGCCCAAACTCAATGCTAGTTGTGCTAGTCTGTGCTTGTCTGGCTGCCCAAACTCAATGCATATCTCAACAATTAACTTGCTGAAAATCAAATCTGGGTGCATGTGTTTTTAAGTTTCCATAGACACGTTATGCTTTTCTACAAGTTTTAAGTAAACTGTGACTCATCTTTAAAGAAGTTTTAGAAAAGTAATTAATGTAAAAAAAAAGCTAGAATGAACTTTAAAATGTAGCCCATGAATAAAGTTCAGCAAAATGTGCACCCCACAGAATTATAAGGCTGTGCACCCCACAAATTGCCTCTGCTTTCTGGAGTGGGGTAGGACAACCCCACTGCCAGAGTTGTGATGTACTAAACAGCTCTAAGGTAAGCAAGCAAGAGAGTGCTTACTACTCTCTTCTTCACTGCATACGGTTTTGGAGCTAGTAGCCCTCCATGGCAAATCTGACTATCAAAGAGGAATCTCTCAGAGAGGGTGACAGATACCTGGAGTACATGAGTTCATGGGTCCAGTTTTTAACTTTGCAAGACTAGAAGGTTAAATTTCAGGACTTCTTTGCATTTCTCTAAACTCCTATTTTTTTCCTTTAAGGCAGTTCCATCAATTATAACTTTAAAATCCTATGTCGAGTAAGGGTATTACAAAGCGAGCAGTTAGTACCAAACTCTGTTCTGAGAAACTTACAAGACAAGGCTGTACTATAGTGACACACACTTAGGTTTAAAAAAAAATAATAATTTGCTTCAAAATGCAAACACTGCAAGTTAGCTACTGTCAGCTTGTAAGTAACATTTCCTGAGCATAGGCAGACCTTTGTCCTCCTGCTGGCTCTGGGGCAAAGGAACTCCAAAGGAGCTCTGCTGGACTGCACTCTGCGGTGGCTTTCTCTCCCTTGGAAAAGGAGATCTACAGCATAATGTGGCTGCTTACAGCAGATAATACAGCCCCAATCCCTACCGGACACCTGTGCCTAATTTTCATGGAGGAATGATCTACATTCCAGTGGCCTTACAAGCAGATCACACTAGGTGGGCTTCTGTAGGGCCTCTGAGAAAAAAATGGTAAACAATGCCAGAAACTTAGGCTGTATAAAAATGTTCAAATGATCTGGGAGTCATAGAGCCATAAAGAAGTAGGTCTGGAAGGGACGTCCAGAGGTCAAGTTCGACCCCCGCCTGAATAAGGATCATCCTTATCTAAACCATCTCATACAACCATGAATTCTACAGAAGACTACTCTTACCCCTAACACAACACAGACCTAACACCTTAACTTGTCACAGGGGAAGCATGGGAACCACGGCAGCCAATGTCCTGCCAATATGCTCAAGAGGTCCCTGGTAGAGGGCCATGCCCTTGCTACAGAGGAAGGCGAACCCCCCCACAATCCATACCAGTTTGACCATGAGGTAAAACCTCCTTCCTTACCCCAGATATAGTGATCAGTCCGACCCTGAGTGGAAGGGCAAGACCTTCTAGCTAGGAACCTCTGGCTTTGCCCCTAGTAGAAGAATCGGTACATCCCAGGTGAAATCCAAAGTCTTAGCTGTAGCCAACACCCAGTGCCTCTGGGGAGGCTTAAAAACACCTTACCGTACATTATCCAGGTTTGTTCTCCTGATGGAAAATCAAGGTGTGATGTGAATGTAATGTGTGTAACAGCAGGAAGAAGTAGGGAGCAGTCTGCAGAGCTGTGTTGATTGTTAATTTGGACTGCAACTCCCAGAAACCCCCATGGGCTGGGAGGTATGGAGAAAAGGAAGAGGAAGCTCGAGGCTGGCGTGGGGGGAAGACAGAGCAGTGTGCACGTGAAACCTGGTCAGCCCTACATGAAGTGCACAATCGAGCTGAAGACCTCACTGGTTTGGTCAGCCAGGACTGTGGACTGAAGAAACTAGACTCAGACTCGGTGGCAGCTGTTGGCTGCTGTTTTGAGCACTCTAGGGCAGTGGTTTTCAACCTTTTTTCACTTGTGGCCCCCTAAAAAAATGTCAAATGGAGGTATAGACCCCTCTGAAAATTTCAAACAGAGGTGCAGGCCCCTTTGAATTGTAAGTATCAGTATTCACATACTTTTTACTGTTCATAGTCATCTTTCGCAGATCCCTTAGGTCCACAGGCCACAGGTTAAAAACCACTGCCCTAGGGACTAAAGGTTTGTTTGAGGACATCTCCGGAGGTGCTGGGGGAGTGGGGGAAATTTAAGATGCTGAGTATATGTTACCACAGTGTTGATTTTTTTTACCTTTTACCTGTCCCCTTCCTTTGGCCTGTTGACTTGTGACCCTCCCCTTGCTTCTTGTATCAGTTTCTGGGGCTGCAGGGTTGGCACACAGGGCCTGCCTGAACAGAAATTTGGATGCTGAACCCCTGACAAGCAGAGAATCTTCAGTGCTGATGCTGTGCATCTAGGGATCCCCTGTGCATGCATCTCAGGGTGCTCTGCACGCTCCCGAGTGTATGGGACAGCCCTGATTGGCTGACCCAGAATGATCAGAGTCAGTCTGTATCTCCCTGCAGCACTTCTGCTCCCTGCTTGGCTGGAACAGCAGAGTTGAGGAAGCAACATACATTGTCTCCATGGTAGGAAGGAAAGCAAAATGGGATGCTGGACAATTGTGCTGCATCTTTTCTCAGAAAAGAACGTGTACAAACATTCTCTCTTCCAGGAGAAACTCTTCTGGGGGCGATTTAACCCTAGCTGTTTGCAGGTTAATTTTGCTCTGGGAGAAAAATGCAGAATCTGTACACTTGTCACTTCCCCTGGGAAAGCAGTGACTTTCCCAGGAGAAAATGGATGTCTGTGTGGCCTTACTTCGAACTTTCAGGCCTACAAGTAAAGGATCCATGTAGCCATTGATATGGCCCAAAGTATAGACAGAACAAAATTTACATAAGGACCTCTGGATTCTGGATGTACAGTTAGGTACTTCTGAACTTCAATTACTTTTGTATGTAGTAATTATACTCTGAATACAGCATTAGCAATAGGATCAATAAGTCTCTCAGTGGAAAGATAAATCAATAATTTAATTCCAGATTTATTTTCATAGTAAAATTGATTTTGTTTCCAGAACAAATGTCACAAAAACATTATGGATGCTTCCCTGCTTTATGAACTCTTTCATATTTCACACTACGATTTCATGTTCTTCAGTTCTCTTGGAGCTGCCATCATTAAACAGATCAATGTACTACCTTCTGGTGTATAGCAGGCAGAATGGTTAAATATTTCTAGTATCAGTTGCACAGATCATGATGCAGCCAAGTTATTTTACAGAAGGCCAAAATTCACAAGTAAACTACTATACGCACATTTACTATACAATAAAAGGTATTCTTGGCAATGACAGGAAAGGATGATCACTCTCACATTTCTGGGAAAGCAGATAAAAGGACAGGCTGGCTGACTGGGCTGGGAAGCAGCTCTGCAGAAAAGGACCTGGGAGTTACAGTAGACAAGAAACTGAATATGAGCCAACAGCATGAATGACTGGTGTCTTCCATGACTGGGGGGCACGATGGTGGCAAGTGGCAAGCAGGGACTGCCCGCAGCCGCTGGCAGCAGTGTTGGTAGTGGGAGGGGGGGCGGAAGGTGAGCGGGGACTTTGCTCCCCTTATGCGTCGCCTATGGCCAACAGTGTCCCTTTGTTGTAAGAAAGCTAACAACATCTTGGGCTGCACTGGTAGGTGTGTTGCCAGCATGTCACGGGAAGTGATTATTCCCCTCTATTCAGCACTGGTGAGGCCACATCTGGAGTACTGTGTTCAGTTTTGGGCTCCCCACTACAGAAAGGATATGGACAAATTGGAGCGGGTCCAGCAGAGGGCAATGAAAAATGGTGAGGGGGCTGGGGGACATGACCTGTGTGGAGAGGCTGAGGGAACTGGGCTTATTTAGTCTAAAGAGAGGGGGGGATTTAATAGCAGCCTTCAACTACCTGACGTGGAGTTCTAAAGAGAATGGAGCTAGACTGTTCTCAGTGGTGGCAGATGACAGAACAAGGAGCAATGATCTCAAGGTGCAGCAGGGGAAGTTTAAGTTGGATATTATGAAGAATTTTCTCACTAGGAGGGTAGTAAAACACTGGAACAGGTTACCCAGGGAGGTTGTGGGATTTCCGTCCTTGGAGGTTTTTAAAACCCAGCTAGACAAAGCTTTGGCTGGGATGATCCAGTTGGGGCTGGTCCTGCTTTGAACAGGGGGTTGGAGTAGATGACCTCTTGAGTTCCCTTCCAACCTAATTTTCTAGGATTCTTTGACAAAGGTAGTTAAAGTGAGCCTCCGGCATGTGCTAACTCTGGGAGTCTTTAAGAAAGGTAAGCACATTTTAGTGACATGATTTCAAAGTGACCTCAACCTGGTCTCTAAAGGTAGATCTGTGTTCTGGAGCCAAAGGTAACACAAATTTTCAGATACAAGTATCTAGCATTGCAAATGAGTTGTTTCCATTATCAATCCACCCATTTTCTTTTACCACAATGTAAGAAACTCCTTGGAGCTCAAGTGGTACAATGCTAGTATAACCAAGAAATGGTAGAAGGGGCAGTAAAATGGAGGGAAATGGTCTTAAAATGGTCATAAATAAAACTCTGAAATTCTTGCATCAGTCTAATATCATATGCCATACCAGTATAACTGTCCATGGCAACCCTCCAGTGCATGCTGTGTCAGTTTGGGTATTGCAAACTAGGCTGTAGTAGGTTCCCAGATTCACACAAATTAAATCCATTGCCATCTGTGGCTATATTTAAATCTGTATTAGAAAGATTACATCAGATAATATTTTCCATAGTTCACACATAGGTCAAAGATCAGGTAATGATTATGCTGGATTATCTCTCTATAACCTCCAGCAAGCATTTTTTCCAAAATAAAGCTGAAGAGGCCAACAGGTTGAGACAGTGGAAAAAAATCAGTATAGCTGTCAGAAAAAAAAAAAAACTGTCAGGAAAAAGAAAATCCCAAACCCAAAAAACTGCACACAACACTCCCCACATAGTGTTGGTATAAAAATCTAATCAGCTCCATTTATTAGTGATTGACAATATTTAAAAGACTATGAATATTTTTTACTTTGTGTAGGCCAAGTGGCCAGCTATATTTTAACCTGCCTTTTATCTGTGCCCTGTCATTGACAATCTGTGGCCTGCTATATCCTTGCTGCCATGTCACATTTGAAAAGTAGATGCATGACCAATTTGTCAGTTCACTGAAAAATATATAGACAGGCTTAAAAATGATGCCGTTCTTCCTGCAAAGTAAATTATTGATTTGCTCCTTTCCTGCTTTCTCTCATAAAATTTAGAATAACCATCCACAATAATAGTGTCTATTTTATCCACACTGTCAAAAGCTGGTACCAAATGTACCCAAAGTTATTTAGATCGAGATTTAGTCTTATTTTTGCAATATCATTATGTTTGAGATTTCATTATGTTTGAAGCCCTGTATCATTGTGGTACTTATGTTTGAGGTGCTGTATCAGTGAGGTGCCATATCATTATGTTTGAGCAGCTAGGCTTTCCCTTGAAAAAGTGCTTGTGGAAGAAGTATTATATCTGTCCCATACTGGGCACATCTACACGTGCATTAATGTGCTGTAGTTACTGTGCATTAAGTTTAGTACCTGTAATAACAGGTACTAACTAAATGTGTAGTAACCAGCACTACTGCGCAGTAGCACCGGTACATGCCTTTTAAGTGATACTAATGCACAGTAGACTACTTGTATTGTGCATTAGCTCAATAGCATGGCTTTTGCTGTGATATGCTAATGCACAGTAGAATTAATTTACTGTATATGTAGCATTTTGTGTAGCCATACCCACTGTTATATACAAGTCTTAATAGCTCTAAAAGCCTCCAGGGCATAATATTCTTAAGTGTTTGTTTGGTAGATGTGTACCCACACATAAGTTCGGAAGGCCTGAGTCTCCATTCTGTGACACCAAAAGTCATTGGGAGCAACTCAAAGAAGTGAGAAAAAACTCAGGTAGCACAATTTAGTCTCTGTTCAGTGGCACTCTATCTCTGGAGGTCAGTACCAGAAGTAACTTATCATTTGTGCATAAAATGTCCTTTATACTTCAGCAAATGTTAGAAAGGTATTATTGAAAGTTGTTAACTACTGACACTAGGTAAACAGTAGTATAATAAAATTCATAGTGTCAAAACAGGTTCTGTTTTGCAAATCTTTTAGGCTAAGTTAGGTTGTGGTTAAAGTGTTTACTCTGCTTTTCATATAATCATAAATGTTAGCTGTACAAATATAAATGTACAAAGCATTCATAAAATATGACCCCAACCCACATGTGGCCAATTCCAGTAAACAACAACAGGAATTCCACTGTAAGTGGAAGTCTTAAAGAAAAATTGTCAACTTGGTATATAGTGTAATTTTGAAAAGATGTTAAAAACATTTGCAGGTCCACCACCTGACCCAAGGTGCTCTGCCAGCTGTTGCAGCTTTAAACATATTTTACTTCCCCATTGCTACTTGAAAGAGCCACAAAAAACAAACAACGGGGAAAAATGATCGTCAGGGAAGTGGTAGAAGTGACTCAGAACATCATCATTAAATGCCCCATGTGAACAAAACAAACAAATGGTATTTTCTTCAATTTTATTTTCTTCAAATTTTGTCATTACAGTTAGCCCAGGTCTTCCAAGTAACAAGATCAATCAAATCAGTTCAAACAATGACCTTTTCACTCAGAAGGACTAGAAGTCTCCTCCCTTATTTAATTCTTAGAGTTAAGTGTCCATTTTTACAGTTAGACTAGCTGTTTCTCTTCCTTTCCAAGATGTGTCTGTTCTCTTTTTTCTTAAATTCTCTCAAGAAGCCCCATCCCCCAGCAGTGGTAGAAACGAAAGGGCACTGGAGTTATCACAGTATCATCTAACCTATTCCTCTCTAAGCCATTCACACATTGTGGATTTTATGGGATGATTTGGTCTTTGTCAGGATAGTAAAATCTTATTTACATTTACTTTTTTCTGGCAGAAGCCAGCCCTACAAAATCACCAGACTAGGTATACACCCATGAACTTCTGGTGGTCCTACTGCTGCAGTTGTGCCAGCAGAGCACAAAGTACATCCCGGGAAAGCACCACAGCTGAAGGGACCACCAAAACTGGCAGAAGGCACAGGAGTATCTACACAAGCCTTCTGTGAATAGCAACAGAAAACTTATTTCATTCGGGAGAAGTGTTTCAATTCTGGTGGCAGATGAGGGGCAGGGGGCTTCTGCCACAGAGAAATTTTAAGGAGATCCAAGCTGTGCTGGCAGAACACTGAAGTATAGAGTAGGCCTCAAAGAGAAGCATCCCTGGACACGGTGCTGGCCACAAGAGCAAACTTGGTATTTTAAAAACAAATTAACAGCCAACTGATTCCAAATGGCAGTGTTTTTACATTTCTAACTGCTAAAACCCTAACCCTGGATATTTGCTTACTCCCATACATGAAGTTATTATTGAGATCAGTAGGGGTGCACCAATAAGGGACCTGGAGTCATAATTGACCATAAAATGAATACAAGCTGCCAGTGTGATGCTACAGTTAGCAGAGCAAACGATACAGTGGCATTCATCAACTGATGCATCTCACGCAAAATTAAATTATTCTCCTGCTGTACTGGGCAATGGTGAGGCTGCAATTCTGGGTGCCACACTTCAAGAAGGATGTGGAGAAGCTTGAGAGAGTCCAGAGAAGAGCCACTTGTATGATTAGAGGTCTGAAGAATAAACCATGTGGGGAAAGGCTGACAGATATGGAACTGTTCAGCCTAGAAAAGAAAAGACTTCAGAGGGTGGCAGCTTACAAGTATAATTGGAAGAGCATCAGGGGCTAGGCGAACAACTGTTCACCAAAGTGCCCCAGGAGAAAACCAGGAACGACTGTCATAAACTCTTAGAAGAAGGTTTTAGGCTGGATATAAGGAAAAACTTCTTCACAGTTTGTGTGAAGAGACTCTGAAATAGACTCCTAGCGGGGGGTGGTGCAGGCACTTACCCTGGAGATTTTCAAAAGGAGACTGGATGCACACCTTGCTGGTGTTATATGACCCCAGCCATCTTTCCTGCCCAGAGCAGGGTGCTGGACCTGATGATCTCACAAGGTCCCTTCCACCCCTAAACTTCTGTAAATCTGTGATAAAAATTTTTGGGCTGATAGTGATGGGCAATTATTAACCAGCCACATTGGCTGATACCCATCAGAGAGCTGATATGCAGCCCAGCAGTTTGGAAAGCAGTGCTGACTGGTTAGTCTGTGGGGGGAAAGTATGTGGGGGGGGGACATTGGGGTCCCCCACAGTGAGGGAGAGAGTGGGGCTGGGCAGGAGCAGGGGCAGGGACAGGGGTAGGGGCAGGTGGTGCCCAGCTGAGGTGGGATGGGGCGCAGGACAGAGCTGCAGGCGGCTTGTCCAGAGGGCGCAGGGCAGTAGGGAGTAGGGTGGCTCCCCACCACTGTATGCACCCCCAGGGGAGGCATGGGGGGCATGTGTGCTCCCAGATTTGTGCATGGGGTGAGGGCAGGCTGCCCGCTGCAGGCTCAGGGCCAGGGACTGCTCTGACCTCTTCCTGGTGGGAGGCTGGGCCAGGGCCATGCTCAGGGCAGGCAGCGGCAGTGCGGGGGGGGGGAGGGGCTACAGCAAATTTTGGGGTAGCTGTAGCCCACCCCGTATCCTCCCCTCCCCATTCCACTGCCGCCCACCCCAAGTGCAGCTCTGGGCCAGACCCCCCACCGGGAAGCGGCCCGTGCAGCCCCTGGCCCTGAGCCCACAGCGGGGATCCCGCCCTCACCCCATGCACAAATCTGGGTGACACATGCCCCCCATGCCTCCCCTGGGAGCATGCACAGCAGCAGGGAGTTGTTTCCTCTCCCCCTCCCAAATGAGCTGCTTGCAGCTCTGCACCGTGCCCTGCCTTTGCTGGGCAGTTCCTGCTCCTGCCCCACTCCCTCCTTCATGGTGGGCCACCCTCCCCCCACCTCGTTACCAGCCAGACGCTGGTCTCCAAGCTGCTGGGCTGCATCCCTGGCAATGTGCATGCTGCACCTGCGCGCATGCATGCAGCATTTAATCGGTGACATTATCGGCTACCCTGGCCAAAAAAAGCCAACTGCTGATAATGTCAATTTTCCTTTTATTGCTGCCGATTTGATATGGACTGATATATCTGTGCACCTCTAGAGAACAGTGTGAGTTTGTGTTTTGGGGAGGGGAAAAGGAGGTATATGTAAGGATGTTTAAGAATTACTGGATTTCAATACATTTCCACTTTCTCACTCAAGAGAGACATGTGACCCATTTCTCAATAGCAGTAGAGCCATGATCTAGACTTTAAAAACATTGACAGTTCAAAAGAAGCAAATTTTCCATTATACAAACTACACCAAAGCCTATCAAAAATAAATTTCTTTAGCTTCAATAACATTTATCAGCTGAGACTCTTAAAACCAGCTAAAAGTTTCTTAATGGGAGCATTCTGAAATACTTGAAAATGCTCTGAAGAGCAGAACCCACAGAGTCAAGTTCCACCCATCATTCAAGGGGCCTCTAATTTTATGCAAGTTCACTCATTTATTTATGTACATATGGTAATTAGGTGCTTAATTACTGAATATGCACATCCAAATGCCTGTCTGCATTAAAAATCCTGAGTGGAAATTTACCCTACTGCAGAGAAGACCACTAGGCAGAAAATTTCCAAAAGTGTTCAGCACTTCAGAGAAATGACTAGATTTTCAAAAATGTTCATATCTCAATGTTTTTCTCATTGCTCTCAAAAGAAACTGCCTGTGCACTCACTTGCATTTCTGCATTTGACAATCTGACCCTAGTTATGGATGTTGAATGCTTAGGAAAAACTCTCCCTATGTCCCTTCACCATTTAAATTCCATTTAATGATTCAAAATTGGATTCAAGGGGATTGGATTTAAGTGGCACATAAACAAGATGTTCTGCAAAGGAATGGATTACACATTATGTCACATCTGTATGACACTCAGAGTCTAAGGCTACATACACATGTTCAAAAGATCTAGGATAGTTCTCCCAGGTTTGTTTTTTTGGAAACTTACCTAGACACACCAGAACAGACATTTGAGTGCCAAGCTGCTGAGCAGTCAGGGGGCCCTTTTGCACACATCTCTGCCTGCTCTATAGGCTTCCAATCTGCCTGGCAGCAGATGACAGTAGTGCACAAGGCACCCCTGATTGGCTGAACCAGGCTGCCTTGCAGGCTGTCTCCCTGTAGTTAAATGTGGGGACTGTAAAAGGGCTCCCTGCTCATCTGGGGAAGTAGAGTCCAACCCAAGTGACACAATGTCTCCCTGGACCTATGGGGGCAGCTGGAAGCAAAGCATGCTGGGATGCCAGAGGACTGTGTTGCAACTTCTTTCAGAAGGTACATATACAGAAGTTTGGTCTTCTGGGAGAAACTCACCTGGAAGCCATTTAACCATCAATGTTCCCAAGTTATTTTTCTCCTGGAGTGGCCATTTTTGCTCTGGGAGAAAAATCCTGACTGTCTGTATACTTGTGGCTTCTACTGGAAAAGCAGCAACTTTCTCAATAGAAACCAAATGTCTGTACATAATCTCAGGCAGTATGCTCCAGTAAAAGATAAGATGAATCTTGGCTTTCATTTTAGCATAAAGTAAGTCTACAGCCCTTTCTGATGCAGAGGAAGCACTGACAACGTATAACTGTGTCAGTCAATTATTTAAGTCAATTTTCTTTAAGTTAAAAGATTCACCAAAGTTCCTTAATAAACAAACACATAGTAATACTTTTCAATGGATTTCTGTTAATATAAGGATATGCCCTTGAATCAGATAAAATGATGCATAAAAATTGTGGGGGGAGGGGGAGGAAGGGAGAGGGTTGTTTGTGTTATCTGATCTTTAACTGCAGGAATTTGTTTGGTTTTGCAAAAAATAAAATCAAATGAAAAAGGTATTTGCTGAGGCATTTCACATGTTGTTTTTATTATAAATCCACTCTCAGCCTACCAGCACACAGCATTATACTGTTTAAAAACATGACCGCTTCTGAGAAACTCCATACTACTAACAGCACCCAGGAGAGGTAGCAATGGTTGGTAATAATTACTCTGTATTAATCACCAAACTCTGTTAATGCTCAAATTGAGATTCCAAGGACTCCCCTAAGCTCTGACCCCTGGCATATAGATGCCAAGGCAAGCCAAACTATAAATCACAGTGAAGCTCATGACTGTATAGTGCTTTAACCTTAATGTGTACGTGCCAGGGAACTGAGTTAGAACTATTCTAGGAATTATAATTTTGAATTTCTGGATTTCATTTCTTTCAGTTTATATAACAGAAAAAAATTACAATAACAAAAAGAGCATCTGTCCCAGACTGCACAGTATAATGGTCTGGGCTGTAATTTTTGTATTATTAGAATAGTTGTGTTAGAATATCATCTTTAATAAGTTACCCAAACATGGCTGTCCATTTTACAGAATGACCAAGGAATTGTAGGTGATCAATTTATTAAAAAGCAAAAACAAGTAGCAAAAGTCTTAAAACTGGAAGTGAGTGATAGGGAAGACACAATAATTGCTTTAGCATTAAGTTAGATATGGGGTGGGCCAGATGGGCAGTGCCTGGTTCCTCTGAAGGCCATATTTGACCTCTAGCCTTGATCCATTGCCTAGGGCAAGTGCGATGGCCATGCGGATGGGGATGGGGAGCAGCCTGGCCTCAATTCGGCTGTGCAGAGGGAAGGGGGTGTGGCCCAGCCCCAATCCAGACGGATGGGGAGAAGAGTCTAACCCAGCCCAATCTGGCTCTGGGGAGGAAGGGTGTGGGAATTTGGCAGCGCTGGAGGGTAGCAATATTAATGGACACCACTTCCCCATCACCAAATTTCCTGACCCACAGTGAGCCCCATGGACCAGATGCCATGGCTCCGCAGGATCCATCTGGCACATGGGCTGGAGGTTAAGCACCCCTGAGTTAGATCATCTCCCTCTGACCCATTCCATGGTTATGTTTAGGCATCTACCTAAATTGCAGGGCGGATTACCAATTTTTGCTGATTGATTGCAGCGTAAAGTTCTAATTGCGTGGTCATTTTGTGGCAGCCTGCCCCTTGGCACTGATTGGCGGAGAGGTCCCACCCCCCAGTGCTAACTGGCAGAGAGGCCCTGACGGGGGAGAGGGAGGGGTGAGGGGACAACCATCATCTTGATTGCTGGCTGCCCTTTGTACAGCTCTGCCTCTTGGCACTGACTGGCCCCGGTGGGATGAGGGCTGAGGTTGCTTTCTGCCCTTCCTGCTGCCTCACCAGCTGGTGCCTTCCTCTTCTGGCAGCAAGGATCACTGGCTTCCAATGGGGAGCCAGCATTTAATTTTTATTACATTTTTCTGGGTGTTGATTTTACAGGTTTTGTAGACAATCCCAGATTTCATGGTTTCTGCAAAATCCATGAAACTGCACATTAAACAGATCCCTAGTTATGCTTCTTGGTTCACAAAGTAGTTCTGCATTTTTCATCATTATTTAGTATATATGCTAGTGTTTCTCAACCTTTTTAGACTCGAGGCACCCGTCAGAAAATACTAGCTTTTCATTTTCACTTGGTTTTTGACTACAGAAAAATAGTAGAACAATTCTTCTCTTTTGGAGAACTCTTAAAGACCACAACCAGTCAGAATGTTTTTGACCACATGGATTCCTCTTTGAAATTTCTGTGTTTATCTTGTTAGTCATGTTTGCACACCTAACAGTGCTGTCATCATATGTTACCCTGTGGCACCCTTGTAAGGATCTCAAGCATTGGTGACGCGACAGGGGAGTCTGTGGGAGTGTGTGTTCCCCCATATTCTGTGCTAACAGCATGACACAGGGAATGGGGCTACAGCCTGACCGAAGCCAGGACCCGGCAGCAGTGGGGGTGGGTGGTGATAGAACTGACACAGCATCCACACCAAAGCTCCTCTGCAGCAACAGGGTTAAATCATTCTTTGCCATTCAACAGCTGGCAGAAGATGAGTACAGCTACTTTTTGGCCTCTTGGCTGCTGCAGTCCTAGCAGCAGTTTGTGCCTCCCCAAGCTATACTTCACACCATGGAAGCACAACTGCTGAGTGTAACATAGCCATAACAGAACTACCACTGGGGCTAAGTACAGGCAGTCAAAATGCCTGAGGCTGAATCGATTCAATGTTTGTGGGTTCCTTTAAACTGCATAGATTGAACTGATAAGTAAGTGAACTGATGTTCACTTTTCAAACAGGAAAGGCAGCCAGACCCCTGCAGTGGCCCATATCAGGAGCTGGTGGGTGGTAGAGCAGACCTCCCAGCCTGCTGGCCACTGCAGAGAGCTGGGACTTGGTTGATTCCCCCAGCCACACGCCCTCCTCAGCCTTTGGGTTGGCTGAGGAAGGGATGGGGGGAAAAAACCCACCCCTCCAGCCTGGCATTAGACCCAAATATGGGAGCAGCCAGGAGCAAGGTGGGGGGGAAGCCCAAACTGGGGGCTTTGCTCCACCTGCCCAGAGCCAGGAGCAGGGCTGGAGTCCCCAAGCCATGCCCTACTCCTCAGTCTCCAGGCTGGCTGAGGTGGTAGGGGCATGGGAAGCCCATATTGGGGTTTGGCTCTGCCTGCCCCCCCTGGAGTGGGGCTGAAGTCCCCCACCCACACCCCCCCTCTTTAGTCTCTGGCCATCATCTCCAAAGCATGACTGGAGACTGAAGAGAAGGCATGGCTAGGGGACTTCAGCCCCGCTTCAGACTCCTGGCTCTGGGGCCCTGGTACAGGCTCTCACCCCACTTCCCTGCTGGGCCAGAGACTGAGGAGGGGGCGTGGCAAGGGACTCCAGTCCTGCTCCTCGCTCCCAGCTCTGGGGGCAGAGTCAAGCCCTGATTCAGGCTTCCCTTGCCCCCTGCCCCCTCAGCTGGCCCACAGACTGAGGAGGGGGGCATGGCCGGTGGACTCCTACTCTGCTCCTGGCACCCTAACTCTCTCCCCTGCCCCTCTACGCCACGCTGCATTCGGCTGTGAGTTGGGTCCTGGGCTGGAGGGATGGCTTTTCCCCTCCACACCCTCTTCTCAGCCAGCCAGAGGTGTACTAGTGCTCTGACTAGGAAGCAGAGGGGCCGGGCAGACCCTGCTCAGCCAGAGCAGACAGCACAGCCCAGGGCTGCAAATCATCCTGGGATGCTGTGGGATTGTTAGTTAACTTGAACCAGGAAGGGATCTTGGACAGAAGTTCCATAAACCAGTTTGACATAAATCAGTTAAGTCTGATATTACATCCAACCAGGATTATCTTAAACCAGTTTCAGCCATTTTGAAACCAGTTTAAGTGCACTGAATGTCTGTTTTGTTTCAGGTTAAACCTGTTTCTGATCACTTAAACGTGTTTATGTGTAACTTCTGTCCCCAGCCCAGGGCACAGACTTTTTCTTCACAACATGCCTGTGAGATTACATGGTATCTCCATTTTACACTTGAGGAACCTTTGGCACTGAGTGATTAAAGCCAGAAGTGTTCAAGTTTTAGGTGTCTAACCCAAAACACTTAGGACTTGTATTACAACTTTTTAAAGGTTCCAATAAATTCTCATGCTTCAGCTGGATATTTACAAACTGAGATTTTTTTTTTTGGAGGCGATAACCAGGAATCCTGGTTTTCTCTGATTTAAAAAAAATACCCAATTTTCAGTTTACGAGATGTAACCCAAAATCCATGATTTTCCACACTCGAAATGAAACACCACTAAAATAAAATACGAGTAGTGTTTAATTTGAATCACAGAAAAATGTGGATTTTGGGTTACTTTTTTATTCTGAAAATTGGGGATTTTTCTTTAATCAGAGAAAACCAGGATTCCTGTTGATAACCCAGCTAAATCTGAACACATTTTTCAGCAGGGCACAAAAGGCACATTTCTGAATTTAAGGTGATTCCTTCTGCCAAACCAGAATAGAAGCACTAACTTTTTAACAAATGCCTGTATCCTTTTTTTTAAAACATGCAAAAACAGTGTATTTAGCCTAATATTAGTTTCTGAAATGGCTGAAATTCAGCCTCACATAGATCCTCACCATGAAAAATTTATTCTTAAAAGTTAGAGTTTAGCAGCTGAAAACAGGATCATATAATGGAAAGTGCCAGGCATCTTGAACTATACAAGCAACGTCATCACTTCTGCCTTTAATAACCCAAAAGAATTGCATAATTCATCAATGAGTTCAATAAATACTGAACATAAGTCCTGAATATGCAATAAAAATGATTTTTCAAGCCGCAGTAACTTATAAACTTAAAGTGATAAATGCATATAAAATGTATAGGGGCAGAAGTTACACATAAACAGGTTTAAGTGATCAGAAACACGTTTGTGTTGGGAACAGTCTTGCAGAAGTCAAAACTAACATCCTCTTAAGCCTACCTACATTTTTATTTTGTAAATGTATATCTATTATTCATCTTTTTTTTTTTTGCCATTAGAAATATAAATTAACTCCAACTGAGGGCAAGTTTCAGCTCAGGAATGCTCTTACGACTGAGTTATAAAATACCAGAAATGGGAGTTCATACTGGAATTTCAGGTGAATCCTTCTTAAGTCTGAATACAAAACTTCACTGTTTAATTAGAACATTAATTTTTACTGTGTAATTATAATACTTATTTAATAATAACACAATGTAGTATAATTTTAAACTGTGTGATTTTATTTTCCTTCTCCAGAAGCCCACTAATATTCTGGTTACATACTTTCTGTAATCAAAGGAAACATCAGCTGAAGCTGGTGAAGTGCTTCCTAAAAATGTGTTTTGTATTACTTGTACTTACCCAAAACTAAATCCAACACCTGGCAAAATGCCTTCCTGTCTCTGCAGTATAAAGAGAACATCCTGGTAGGATCAAAACTACACAGGACTTTGACAAATAAGATCTGTCACAATAACCAAGGGTAAAATCCTGGCTGTGGTGAACACAATAGAAAAACTCCCATTCACATCCAGATTTTACCTTAAGACATTCATGTTACAGTCAATTCTACAGGCAAAAACTTGTATCTAAGCAAAACCTCTGGTTGCACTGAAGCACAGGCTCTCCTAAGGAATATCTCCATGCACAATCAGGACCCCAAATGGGGTTATATAGTATTAACTATGATTTTTAAGCAGTCTTAAAAAGCAGACTTCATTTATTTCTAAAAATCTTATTTCTGTTCCCTTTAACATCTTCAGCACTGATACTTGCCTCATCATACAAGCAATAATGCCAGTACCCATCTGAAGTGCCTGCACATTTAAGAGGCCTACAAACCTACTCATATAAAATTAGTTAAAAGCAATTCAAATAATGATCCTAACAGTATCCTGTGATAGTGCACTCACTCCATTGTACCTCTCACTGGTTGATAACATTTTCTCAATGCTAGGATAGATATAGCTGGAAGCAGATGTACAAAATGACTACCTTTTTAAAAAGGAAACTGTCTAAAGAAAAATATGGATTTTTATCATTTCCTTTAACGTGAAACTAACTGTATATGGTACATGTATTTATTTATGCATAGGGAATATATTTTGTTGTAGTAGCTTATTTGATATTACCAGAGTCTATACTGCTTCACCTATGATTGTTATTGTATTTCAGTTGTCTGTACAGTCCTCAGAGAATATTAGTGACAATATTATTTTATCAGCATTATAATAAGTTTTGTTTGATTGTCTGTTCCCTTACTTTACTATTCTAAAATAAATGTTCTCATTTTTATGCTTTAACCCTGCAGAGAAAGGTATTTAGTGTTTGCCTTGGCTTCTCCATCTCCTGTTTTATACTCTTGTTGTCTTGTTCCAAAGATGCCATGTAGGTGTGTGGCCCCTCAAACACCTTGACTATACAGGGCCACAAGGGGAAGCAGGTGTTTTAACAACTAAGTTGGGTCATTTAGTATTTTCTTGGGCTGCCGTTTTATATGCCTTTCTAGGATGATATAATCTTCATTGATGTTGCTTGGAAACAGGCAGAGCTGTGCTCTGAGCATTTTGTCACTACGGGAAAGATGGAAGGGTAGGAACTGGGCAATTCAGAAAACACAATTATGAAGCATTTAGTCTTTTTGCTTTATCCCATGCTGATTGCTGTTAATGATAAGCAATATAGCTGAAGTGCCACATCCAAATTGGGGTAAGGGGGAAAGAGGAGACTTCAGAAACTCAGTTTTTGGTGGGGTGGGTGGTAAAATCTACTTTATCCCTTTGTAATTCTGGCAGCTGACTAGACTGTTTCCCTGATACCAAGCTGCAGGGATAGGAGGGGAAGAGAGAAAGGATTAAAAAAAGAAGAGTAACACTCACCAGTGACGCGAATGGATTCCAGCATCATTCCTCCCGCAGTTGTGTGGCTGGGTGGGTGTGTCGGACTGTCACTCTGCCTGTCTCTCTTGCCCTCACACCCAGAAGATACTCCCTGTGCCAGGCTCCAGCATGGAGAGCTGAAAGGTACCAAAGGAAGGATGTAGTGTCCGCTTTTGTTAGTGGGGGGGTGCAGGAGGAAAGGGCTGAGGTGACTGCAGCAATGGGGAGTGTGCTGGATAAACCGCCCCCTCCCCCTGCACTCGATAGCAGCAGCAGCAGCAAAAGCTGCCACCTCTCCTATTCCTCCTGCTCCTATTGCTGCTGTTCCTTTTTCAGAGCCAGGAGCAGCCAGAGAGCGAGGCTAGCTCTGTTGTCAGGACACCCATCGCCTCCTTCTTCCATGGCTCAAGGCAGCCTTGGTGGGCAGCAGGAGGCAGCTGCTGCGTAGAGCTCTGCAGAGCTGGAGACTACACATCCCAGACTGCAGTGCTCCTCCTTCATCCCTTCACACCTATGTGCAACTGGAAGCAAGGGGGAGCATGGCATGCTGGGATTCGTAGTGTGAGGGGAATACATCCCCCCCCCGCCCCAACAACCCAGACTGAGGGGGTGGGAGGGCTCTCTGAGGTAGCAAGGCAGTATCCCTGAGCTGCCAGCGCCAGGCAGTCCAACATCTGAGGCAGCCTGTGCAGTATGCAGTGTAATGGAGATGGGCACAATCCCCCCTGGCAGCTCTTCTACCTGGTCAAGGGGGCAGAAGTAGAGGCACGGACAGAGCAGGAGCTTTTATTTATTAGTGTTATCATCTTTGTCCCCTTTACGTGCAACACTGGATCAAAATCCCCAGTGAACTTAGTATTAATAGGCGCGTCTACACAAGATGCTGCATGGCTGAAATGATGAGCTACAGTGACATAGTGTCGGCGGGCACTAACCATGACACTGCCGCTACTGTGTAGTAACAACAAGTTACTGCACAGTGCCAATAAGCTACTGTGCAGTAAAGTTAGAAACAACCTGTGTGCTGCTGGGACTGCGCAGTACTGGCAGGTACTGCTCAGACATCTAGTACTTGCTGAAGTACTAAGCAACAGCTAAAGAAAGTAATAAATGACTGCACGGTACCCACTGCGTAGTGGGGCGTACAGGTAAACGCACCCAATGAAATGTACAGCTCAGGGATAAAGTGGAACAGTGTGACTGAGGCCAATTTTATCATTAAATGAATGTGTCAACTGAGTGCAAAATACACCATGCTGAGAACCAAGTTACGCCCTGCATAAGCACCTTCAACTCTCATTCAAGTTAATGGAAGTTGTATTAACTTATATCCGCGCAGCATTTAGCATCTCAAAAGTCAAGGAGGTAATGGGCAAGGAAACTGCTTTATCATGCTGCATGTTTTTCTTATTAGGACACCCTTCCATTGCACATAGAAGTTACACATCTTCTAAATACCACCCCAGTGTAAAAGAAGAATAAGTTATAATATCTTGTCACATACATAGATTGATGCAGATTTGTTTTAGGAAGGTTTTCCTTCAATGCAGACTTCCATATACCACTGAACTAAATATTTTTGTATCAGATGCTAATGAAATGTGTTTTGGTACATGAATACATATTGATTTACTAAATGGCCTGCACTTAACTGGAAAATGACTAGTAATGTAAATAATGTTCAGTATACAGCATCTGAACACAAAAATACACAACATGTTTCATAAAAATATTTGTGAGTGATATTGTACTGATATTTTCATAAATTTAATATAAATAAAAATAAAATAAGTGTATGACCTTGTTGTTTTAGGATGTAACAGGAAATGAATATCCATAAGCGCTAAATCTCTGCGGGTTCTGGTAACCCTTATCTACCAGTTTATTGCCCGATTCTGAGTCCTACCTGAAAATGTTCTGTGGAACTCCATGAATCCTCCTTATGGATAACTTTAAGTATAAAATCATATGACTGAGTAACCGGGCTTTCCTCACATTATGCTGATCATATAGATTTTATCTTTCATGTCAAGCTTTGTAGGTCATGAATATAAAGAGCAATATGTCACCCATCCATTTTAGATTTTAGTTTTTTAACATAGATGTTTGAAATTTCAAAACTTCCATAATACAGAGAAGGCACCTAAGGAGAACAAAGGATGCAAAAGCAATAGTTAGAAAATAAGTTTCAGATTGCACCAGAATACAAAAATAATACATTCCTTATATCTTATTTTATTATCACAAGGCCTCATATGTATTAGAAAGAAGGGAAAGATACTTCACGTCTGAAAGCTTATCTACAATCTCTCCCAAATATACAGTTAACCCTTGCCTCTTGGGAGTTTAAAACTCATTTTATGAAGAGGGCTCTAAATGATATTTTCAATGTCCTTACTAAAGTTACACATAATAAAAGGCTGATAAATTTAAGGTCCTTTTAATTTCAATAGTTCCAGGGGTGGAAAAGAAATCAAATTTAAGATTAACCTAAAATAATCTAATTTGCTACTTTTATACAATCAGGAACTGAAACAGCAGATCTCAGCGATTTGTTATAATTTGCTCATCAGCCAGTTGGTTATGACAGGACATTATTTATTTTAGTTTTACATCCCACCCTATCCAGGACTGCTATGTGGCAATAAAAATCAAATCAAACCAAACATAAAACAGTAGATCACATTCAAGTTAGGTAAATAATGAGAATAAAAGAAAAAAGAAATGATTGGCATTTGCCAGAAGACAGATTTGTGCTAATTTAGCATCTCTCTCAGATGGCCTCTGCTCCTGAAACTGTTCTAGAGCCATATTGAAAGGTTAAATCTGCACTCTCCCCATAGAACCGTGGAGCAGGGATGCAATTGCCTGGTCTTCATCAAAAAGAAAATCTCTACGGCACAAGCACCCTGTGGTGGTCTGGATGCAATTGTCAGCATTCACAGTTTGCACCAGTGAAGTATGTATTTGCTGGGCCATCAAGCCGAGTGCCAGATTATGACATGCTGAAGCCCTAAACTGTGTCCAGTTTAAGAGGCCCCATACGATAAAAGTAATGCATGAAATCCACAAAAATGGATTTTCATGAAGTGTTAAAATGAGTTCTTGTTATTTCTGCACAAATTTATGAACGTAATGTGAATAATAACTGTGGAGCCATATATATGTATATTTTTGTCACATTAGAACAAAAATGTCCCCATTTTTCTTATTTAGAGGCCCCTCATAGTGAGACCCTAAACTGTAGCTTAAGTAGCTTAAACCTAAATCTGGCACTGATCAAGCCCATTCTTAGCAGATATGAATGAATTCCGGCTGTGGTCAGCTAAGCTTTATCCCAGTATAGTACACTCAGAAGAGTATACTCATTCTTCAAGTGGCAAGAGGAATTCCTGAATGGTAGGTAGCAGATGTTTGTCTGGCTTAATAACTAGGCGCCAGCGTTGATTCAGAATTTCCTGATTTTTCTGACTTTACTGTAAAGTTGAAAAAGCCTAAATTAGTTCAACAGATGCTAGAGACAGCTTAACGTAATGGACTTTTGATTGTTACAACCCAACAATTTTGAAAACCACAGCAATAAAATATATATCCTCCAACAGCTGAGGAATATAAAGAATTGCACTTCATCTCTATTCCCTCAGTGGCTGCTCTCCCAGGTCTTTTTGGCTACCTTCCAGCTACTTTTCCATATGAATGTCTCTCGCGGGTGACTCATTTTTCAAATTTAATCTTTCATACATTCTTTCACTACCACCCTCACTCCTGCTTTCAGTCGTCACCGTGTAAGCAATAAATAGAATAAAGACCACTCGAAGTCCCAGTGGTTTCATCACAGGCAGGGGTGGGAACTCTTTCAGAATGCGAGCATTCCTGGAAGTAAGAGGAGGTGGGAGATGCTGCTTAAGATTTGACAGCAACAGTAGGGAGCAGGAAAAAATTGTGTTCTAGCTAGCCTGGATCTCCTTCTGTGACACAGAATGAGTTCAGTGTTGTGTCTGCAAGACAGTTGCTGCTGAACATTAGCTCAACCTAGAGGGAATATGGATCTGTGTGGTTTTAATGAGAATTCATTGCACCTAAAAATGTATCTGAAATGCAATAAAACACTGCAAAGCATGGTGCTCTACTTGGTAATTCAGCGGAGTTGGAGACTGCTCCATCTCCAAACGGAGAAGACAAGATTTGGTAAAGGAGAGGTGCAGTGGTAAACCTCTTGGTAATATATGGTGTTGTAAGGAAGGGAGGGAGCATAGAGGCTGATGTTTGGAATAACAAGGTATCCAGTCTTAAACATTACAATTCCCCAATACAAATAAACCTAAACCCCACCCTTAGCCTATTCACTCATTGTTAGAAGATACATAAGAGTTAAAATGAGAGCAGAACAGAGCATTATTCTCTGTTGCCTGTATAGTCCAGAAAAGCAGACACATTCTTTTGGGAGTGTCAATGTAAGTCATACTGTCAACTCCCCAAATTGTTTTAATGTTTAACTGTCTTAACCTCTACTTTATTTTATTCTTCTTCTGGTGCTAGTTTCTATGTCCAGGCTAACGTTTTCCTTCATTACATTTTACTCTGTTCAGAGTGTAAAGCAGGGGTCAGTGAACATGGCATGCGAACGCATTTTGCTTGCATACACACCTTGGGGCAGACAGCAGGGAAGGTCCCAGGCCACACTGCTTCAACAAGGATTGGGAACCTTGCAGCTCCCCCACTGTCTGCCTGGAGGTGTGTGTGCAGCCGCCTCTGGCAACAAACTGGGCTGGGGCTCTGTGGACCCTGGTGTAGTTGTTTGCAGCCTCCCTACTGCCTGCCACGAACAGTCCAGAATCTGTGGTGGGTGGCAAGGGCCGGCCGTGGCTGGCAGTCAGGAGGCTACAAGCAGCTGGACTGGGGTCCACGAGCCCTGGCTCAGCTTGTTGTACAGATGGATACATACACACCTGGGGCAGATGATGGGGGCACCCACAAGGAGCCCAATTCTTGTTGTGGCAGTGCAGCCCTGGCCTCTTTCCCACTGTCCACCCTAAGGCACATGTACACCTGCTGCTGGCAAGGAGCCAAGCTGGGGCTCCGTGGACCCTGGTGTAGCCACTGGAAGCCTCCTGGCTGCCTGCCACAGTCGTCCTGGGCTATGAGCAGGCCCTTACTGCCCACCACGAAGCCTGAGCTGCTTGCAGCAGGGAACAGAGAGGCTGCAAGTACCTGCATCAGGGTCTGTGGAGCCCCAGCCAGCTCATGGTTGGCAGTGGGTGCATGCGTGCCTTGGGGTGAACAACGGGGAAGATGCCTGGGCTGTACTGCTGCAACAAGGATTGAGCCCTTCTCAGCTCCCCTGCCATTGGCTGCTCTCATGCCAACGTCTTCCAAGTTACAGGTTGTGGGTGTTTTTGACACTCTCCCCGAAAACGCTGCTGACCCAAAATAGAGTGCATATCCTAGCAGTTGAAAAAAAAAAAAACACTTTGCATTACTTGGCAGGGATTCAGAACTGTTGCAATCATAGGCTCACCCTGCCATCTGGTTGAATGACCTTGCTACTTGCTTAGAAGTTTCTGACCACAGAACTTAATTGACAGCGTGACTCCAGTTGACACTCCCGTCTGTCATATCTTCTTTTAGAACCCTCTTCTAAAGTCTATGTGACATCACCATCTGACGACTCATAATAGATTCCAAATTTCTCCCAAAGGGCAGTGACCATGACATGTTTACAGAGGACCAAATCTCACTTAAGGTACATGAATAAATCTATTCAGTGGGACTACTTTTTTGGAGCATGCTGATGCATATTTTTTTTTTATCTGACACAGGAAATAAGTTAGCCTGAGTACAGATTCTAGCTGTAATGCCAAGGGGACTGCATACAACAAGCGTAGCTGAGAGTGGGGGGTAAAACTTTCACTTACATCACTAGCTAAGGAAAAAATTAGCCTGGTAGTTCTGAGCAAGTAAAAACCGAGTGAAGCCTTTCAGGATCTGAGCTTACAAACACTCTGTCCTCCTTCATTTATCACATGGAAAGTAATTAAAAAAATTGTGCATGGATTGCCAGTGCATTCAATCTTTTTGGAGGAAAAATAGCTCAAACCTAATTTGGTCTTTGTGGGACATGGCAAAGTTTTCTGAAAAATGACTCTATTTTCCTATTCATGTTTGTCTCGGTCTTTTCTCCTCTGTCCAGATTCCAGGAACAAAGGGAGACCCAGGCCAGTGGCCAGAGGTTTTCCTGCTGGGTTGGAGGCTAGAAAATCCAGTATCTCGCATTCAGTTTGCAAAAGTGAACCACACTGCCTTCCTGCTGACAACCATGATGGCACTTTCTCTCTCTTGCACGGCCCCAGTCTGAGGAGTTGCTATCCCATTCTTTCTACCTCACATCCCATCAATAGCCTCTGCACCCCTTCAGCCTGCCTTTGCCTTTTGTATTCCATAAGTGCTCCCCAATGCCCTGCTCCCTCTCCAACCCAGTTTCCTCTATTCCACCTTCCACAGGTTCCCTACTGCTCCTGATGGTCCACATCCTGTTTAACCCCATGAACCATATACACCAACAGCCATTTTGTCTACAGCCACAGCTTCAAGCTCATTGAAAAGAGAAGGAGGTAGCAGCCAACTTTATTAAGGGCTACTTCATGCCATATATATTATTAGGAAAATGGCAGGCATCATGTTGGCTTGGATAGCTGTGAGACTTGGCAGCCATTTTTGATTAAGAGAAAATTCATGAGGGCAGCCTCCCCTTGTGTTGTCATAAAACAGATTTAAAAACAAACAAACCCCAAAATGGTGAGAGTACAGTACAATCATAAGAAAGCAACACCTGATCTTTGGACCCAGCTAAGCAAGATATGGAGAGAATGAGAGGTACTGAAACCAGAGACCTAATCTTGGAGAAAAGAGGGTTTTGTCTAGCTTGGCCAAAGTTGTTTTCTAACCAGTCTTATGGTATTTTTCAGGGAAAGGAAGTACAACCCCCTTAAAAGGATCCTGGGGAAAGCAGACCTAGAGGAAGAGTTCAGTATTCACATACAAGAGAGAGCGCCAAGGCAAAGTAATATTTTGGCTGTTATTCCCTTTTCTACATATAATGTGCTCTCATCAAGATCTTTCTAAAAAGTAGAGTTCTCTAAGCTTCTAGGCATTATCCTAAATATAAGATTATTATGGCTGTATCAGATGTATGATGTACAGGTAACCATGACTTTCCTGGGTTTCGCATTGTCCTTGAATGAGCAAGGAGCTAGACTTATAGCAAGGTAGTCCCCGTCCTCTCATATTCTAAATCATCACTACCAGATAATGTAGGAAAAACTCAATGAAAAATCCTTCTGTAGTCTTCTTTTTCTGTGGCCCCCTCTGAAATTTAATTTAGAAAGGGGTAATGCTTCCCCCAATCCATATGTTATATAAAAACTACATATATACAGCACTCAGACATTAAATAACATTGCATCTGTACTATACCACTAATTTATGTGCTTTTTCCAGACATTTTGGCTTTCCTTCTATAACCCAGGCGCACCTTGCTGCCCATGGCCACCACCAAATAGGGAGATCCTGGTGTGCCCAGTACCCAGTGACCTTGCCCAATCCTTCTAGTGGCTGTGGCAGGTTCCCCAAGAAGAGGGTCTCCCTATACAGAGGATGAGCCTTGCAAACAGGGTTAACTATATGCAGGATTTATACAATATCAATTACAAATAATCAAACAGGTTTAACTCATAAAGGCTATTAAAGAAAACATACAATACACACCCACAATACCAGTAATGAACAGTAACAACATATAACCTTTTCTTTGAATACTCATAACCTAAAAGGAGAGTACTAATCACAGACAGATATTAGGGCACCAACATTGAACCAATTGAGTAACAGATTTATAGGCTTGCCCCTACTTCTGTACACATCCAATCAATAACTTTTATACAGCAGGATGAATAGGTCAGCTCTCTGCATGCTTAACAGCCTGGGACGATGCCTTGAGAGGCATAGCCACTTCTTCACCACTCTCACTGGAGCGTGGCAGGTCCTCCTTGCTTGGGGTCCCTCTGTGCTTGCTTCAGGCATCCTGTGCTGCCGGCTGTCACTCCCTCCTGGTGTTTTTGCAATACTCATCTCTCCCCTGATCTGCATTCCCTGACAGCAGGCCACAGGGCCTGGGCTGCTGGCTTAGGCAGTCCCCCTGGCCCATACACACACCCCGCCAGGCAATCAGGAGAGGGTTTTGTCACCTCCTTGTCCTGGCTTTCTACAGGACGCCTCCCCAGGTCAGCAGGATCTAACGTGCCCTAAACCTGCCTTTCCCCACCACGAACCAGGTGGCTGCTCTGGCTCCCGGCAGCCTGTGACCCACCTCCTTCAACCACACAGGCAGGTGGGCCTGGCCTGTCTCCCTCTGGTCTCTTCTGCTCTCTGCATGCTCCCCCCGGGCAGGGCTTGTGGGCTCCTTCCCAGCTAGGCCGCAGCACAGCTCTCCATGTCCCAGGGGGGATTCCTGGGCTCAGGCATCTCCCCAGGCCTGCAGCAACACCCCCCTCCCCCTGCTCTGCAGGCTCCAGGGAAGAACCACTGCAGCCAGGCTTCCTTCAGCCTTCAGGGTGGGCCATTTCTCTCTTTCCAGGTGGGGGAACCCTGTTTTTCAGGACCTCCCTAGCCAATCCCCCACAGGAATTTCTTCTGGAGGCTTCCACAGTGGTCCCTGTTCCTTTTTTCTCTCTCCCAGAATGGGTCCCTCCAAGCAGGTTTCATCTGCCCCCGCTGTGGCACTGTCCCTGGAACAGACACCCCACTTTCGCAGCACATTGTCTCTTGAGGGGCAGCCTTCCCATGCTGCTGCCCAGCTGTGCTCCTCGCTATATTTCTAATTGACAAGCATGCCAAAATCTGATTCATATCACAGTAGTTATAAATAATCTATTTTCCATTTCTAAATAGACGTTATGAAAGCATGACTGAAACATTTGGGATATTTAGTCATCTCCGGCAACCCAACCTGTGGTTACATGAATGCTTAATACTGAAGTAGAGCTGGCTATATTGATCAAGTCTTTTAGTTACAGAAAAGTGTAGCAAACATTTTTCACATTATATTTAGATTGTATTTGTTCACTCTTTAATAACTGCTTCCTGCTTGCGTCAGTTGTGCCTATATCCTTACAAATATAGAAAGCAGGTTTTTCAGTTGCAAAATGTTAAACGGTCCTTAAACCCTTGTTTGAGCAATGCCCCCTTGTGCCAACATGTTGTTAATGCATATAAGGGCTTGTTACTCATTGCTCTGGTTTTTCAGTTTAAAAGAAATGCAAAGGAAATAGTAGGAACCCCTCCCCCAACATATGCACAAATTTTAAGCATGTATTACATCCATAAGAGTTGGGGCCCAGATTTGGCAGAGTTTTGAAGTACATGAACCTAGGCTTTCAGTCTAATTCAGTGGTTCAGCCTTTTTAGACTCCACCTGGAAAATGCCAGCTCTTAGTTTTCACTCTTTTTTTTTTTTACTACAGAAATATAATAGAGCAATCTTGTTGTTGCCAAGAACTCAGAAAGACTGCAACAAGTCAGAAGGTTTCCAATGCTATGGATTGCTATTTGAAAGCTTGGGGGTTATATTGTGGATTGTGTTTTCACCCTTAACAGTGCTAATATTGTGTGGCACCCACAGCACCTAGGCTGACAATCACAGGTTTAATTTATTCTGTTACTACCATGGATTGTCAAACAGTAATTCAGCATGACAAGATTTGGTCCTTGGTGGCAACATGCAGTTTAGAACATTTACTTTTTGAACTTACTGGATGTTGTGCTGCCTGTGACAAGGGGCCGTCTCAAGGCCTGGTCATGACATTGGGCTGCCCGCCTATCAAGGGCAGTCTCCCCCTCCTCGCCCACCACGCGTTTGATGTTTCCAAAAAATAAGTGTTTATGTGTGGGAGGCTGCCCATTGGGTTGCCGTAATGCCACAGGTGAAATACATGGCCCTGAACCTCCCTTTATATCATGTCCCATGCCCTGCAGATGGCATCCAAAATCACTTCCAACTCCCCTGGCTGTTCAGCTGGGTTGCACTCGGCCCCATGCCCACATCTGGCCTCAGGTGTCCTCAGAAGTGCCTTGGCCTCTTCGCCTCCCTCACTGGTGTTAGAAATGGAGTATTGTTATAATATTGTTAGAAATGGAGTGTTGTTAGAACTGCACAGTTTGCATCTTGTACCTGATAAGAAAAAAACACTGCCAAGGACTGTTTTCCTTGGCTAGCTTTGCTACAGTTTTTCTTATGCTAAATCACTCCTTCAGACTCCCCCTGGTTTTCACATGCAGATTACAGAAGCTGGAATTCAACTGACTGTGTCCTTGAAGGGGGGGGCGGGATTTAAACTCTTGGTGACCTAAAGAACTTTCTGAGCATGCGCAATTAGCTGATGCATATTCACCTATCCGCCCTGCATACTTAAGTAGTTAATTATAATATACATGCGATGGATGAAGTGACGTGGTCACATACATGTTTGTATGAACCGGAAATGAGCTGTAAGAGTTCCTGTTTCTGCACACGTGCCCAGGAGGGAAGGGATAAAACCCAGCTGAAAAAGTTCCTCAGGGGTTCAGAGTAATCTGAGTCCTTTGACTCTGCTCCGACCCTATTTGCAAATACACCTTTTGTGCTGCTAATAAGTGTGTGTCTGAGATTTCTTCGCATGCGTGCCTCCAGAGAAACGAACTGCAATTTTTTGCAACACTGGGACCACAACTCTGCCCCGTCACTGGGCTCCTGGGCCTTACACCCTTTGGGCCCCACTCAGTAGACCTTGGGCCCTGTCTCACGCCCCACTCTTTGGGCCTGGACCCTCTGCTTTTCTGTCGGGGGTGCTTCCCTAGCCTTTCCTCTCCATACGGTACCCACAAGGCAGCAGGGGAGCTGAGGCTTTACAGCGCCCCATCCTCACCTTCACTGGGAAGGCACAAGTGATGCATTTCCTGGAGACTACCCCACCAGAGGCAGCCTCACTACACCATCCAACCCCAGCAGGTTGTAGTTTCAGGTCTTACCAAGGATCAGGAGCATCCTTCATCCCCATAGCTCCTACCCTGACCTCCAGGTGCTCAGGGAGTTGCAGTCTGCAGGCTGAGTAACATTGCTCCTCTCACTCCCAAGGTGTAACTGCTGCTCAGCTCCTAGGGCCTGGGTTTATACCCTAACTGCCCAGCCCTCATCCAATCCAGGGCCCCCTTGCAGTCATGTGACCACCTAATAGGCCCAAACCACACTTGTCAGCTGCTCCACATGGTGCTCAAGCTTCTTAAAGTGGCGGGCACCTGCTACACAGCCAAACTTTACTGTTAGGGCCTCAGATTGGCTGAAAAATTTTAAAAGAATCCATGATTTTTCCAGTTTATCAGCAAAAACTCTTGGGAGGAGGGGTTAAAAATTCCTGCCAAAATGCAAAATATGACATCTTGTGATGTTATATCATGTGATGTTTCATGTGATTGTTTCATTTGCAATTTTTTTGCGGTAAGGGAGGGGAGAGGAATATTTACTAACACAAATAACATGGTCAAAGGTAGTTGGACTCCAAGGGTCTGCAGGATTGGGAGGCACCCTCACATCTAGGTAGCAAAGAGCCTTCCTCTCTGGCATCTCTAAACAGTCAATTTCAGCACAGACAAGGTGAAAAGGGAAGCAGCACACAATGCAGTGGTGGCCTGGGAAAAGGCACTACACATGCCCCAAGAAAGAGCATTACACAGATGGTTGAAGCTATCACACATGCTCAGGTTCTGCTTCTCCAGGACTGCCTAGAAGTTCTCCTGGAAGCACTGCTTTAAGCCATCCCATGGGGCTTCATCTTCTGGCCAACCTCAGCATTATCATCACACAGGGAAATACATTTAATTAACTGGAAAATGTTTGCCTGGAAGATGTTCTCCAGCACCTCTGGCGGCCAGGTAAAGCAGTGCTGCTGCGTGGTGAGGTCCAAATGCCCTTCTGTGCAGGGTCCTGCAACCATGCTGGCACTTTGTTTTCCACCAAGCCAACTTCAAACATGGATCAAACACTTAAAAGCTGTGCTGCCATCTTATCCAGTGCAGCACCACCATTATGTTTAGATTCAGTAACCACCCTTTGTAGAATGAAGCCTGATCCTCAGGGAGTGTAAATCAACTGCTAAAATACATTTACAGTAGCTGGAGATCTGGCCCTTCATCTGTTTCAGGATTGTTATTTGAGCAAATGCTACAGCTCCACTGAATACCAAAGGAAAGAAAAAGAGGTATTTCATAAATTAGATCAAATAAAAAATGTCTGTGTTTTCCCCCTCCTATGCCTTTCTTTCAATGAAGGAAAGTCAGGGGACCTAATGTAGAGGGCCTGAGAAACCATCTGAGATTTGGTGCTAGAAATAACACTGAAAATATTAAGAATGGGTTAAATTTCAGAGTAGGAACATGCTTCTTGACCCCCATGGCCTTAGAAAGACGTAAAGTTCAATGGCCTAGAGCTTACTTTTTTTTCACTAGATTTCAACTTATAAATCTTCCTGTTGAATTGCATTCATTCTCACAGTGCCAGAAAAAGGGTCAGAATTTGAGAAGATCTTTTAACTTGTTAAATTAAACAATTTGGCTGCTTCTTTCTTGATTATGTTGCCTCCTTAGAATTGAGTTGTCTTTTTGGAGTTTTTTTCTGAAATCTAAACTGATAAGTGACACAGTTGCAGGTGTCTTTTATTGGACCACATGTATAGCTAGGAGAGACGTTAAAAAGCTTCATGACCAAAACGTGTCTAACATGTCTTCCAACTATACACTTAGTCCAAAAAAGATATCACCAAAAAAATCTTTGCTTCTCATATATTTCTTGGATCATCCAAGCTATTGAGCAACACTCCAACACTTTGGCAAATGAAATATTTTTCTTTTGTTAATTCTCTCCCATATTCTATTGCATTTTCTCTTTTATTTTCTTCCTCTCTCTATGCTCTCCATTTTCTAGTCTCCTCATTGTTACTGTGAATATCAAGTTAGGAGACTAGAAAATGGAGAACATATTCACCACTCTTTTTCATCATTTCCTCTCTCCTAGGCATTGTCAGTCTCCTCCAACCTCCATTTATTACTTTTCTCAGTTAGGCAGAAGGTAGAGTAGGGTGGCACCTTAGTGACTAAGTGGTTCAGAGAAACACCAACTATTGCAGACAACAACCTATTTCATCAGATGCTATATGATATAGCATCAGAGAAAATAGGTTATTGCTTACAGGAGCTCATGCCTTTCTGAACCAGTTGGTCTCTAAGGTGCCACCCTGCCCTACCTTCTGCATGATTTCAGGTTAACACAGATATCCATCTCTCTTCCCCCAGATAGTATTAGATGATGCATTTGACTTCAGACCAGAGTACTGCTAATATATCAGGGTACTTGTGACCCACATCAGAATAAAAGATGAGAATCTATGTGGGATTTTCCCAATGACTTATACTTCAAATGATTCTTTGCAAGATAGCCTTCCATTCTTGTAGTGTGGTGGAGTTGATCACATATTTCCTATTAAGGTTCATGGGAGTTAGATTTATGTGCTTTGATAACAGCCAGTATAAACCCATTGGGACACATACAGGTGCACAGGTTACACACCCATGCCTCATGCTGTCATAAATAAATTCTGTTATTGGCTAAGTTGCTAGCAAATGGCACTAAGATAATTATATGTACTCAAAAAACTTGAATGATCGGCTCTATCTCCCTAGAGAACAAATCATAAATGCTGATTATTCAGCAGGTCATTTTCTTCTGGAGGAACATTCTTCCATCAAAAAAATGCCAGTTTATCAAAATTAGAATCACAGAGTCATGTAAAATTAGGATTGGAAGGGACCTCGAAAGGTCATCTAGTCCAGTCCCTGCTCAAAGCAGGACCATCCCAAATTAATTTATTTCAGCCAGGGCTTTGTCAATCCAGGCCCTAAAACCCTCCAAGGATGGAGATTCCATCACCTCTCTAGATCAGTGGTCTCCAAACTTTTTTGATCGCACACCCCTATCAGTAAAAAATTTTTAAGCATGCACCCCCAATATACGTATATTTAT
Source organism: Crocodylus porosus (assembly GCF_001723895.1). Classification (NCBI taxonomy): domain Eukaryota; kingdom Metazoa; phylum Chordata; order Crocodylia; family Crocodylidae; genus Crocodylus; species Crocodylus porosus. Next base: position 87,449,961 of record NW_017728886.1, read on the forward strand.
ATTCGTGCACCCCCTATCAGTAAAAATGTTTTGAGTATGCACCCCCAATATATGTATATTTATATAAATATAAATAGAAGTTCTAATATTTTCTTCCTGAACCCCAATGGATCGTCTTGTGCACCCCACTTTGGAGACCACTGCTCTAGATAACCCATTCCAGTGCTTCACCACCCTCCTAAACTTCCCTTGCTGCAACTTTAAACCATTGCTCCTTGTTCTGTCATCTGCCACCACTGAGAACAATCTAGCTCCATCCTCTTTCAAACCCACCTTCAGGTAGCTGAAGGCTACTATCAAATCTCCCCTCAGTGTTTTCTTCTGCAGACTAAATAAAACCAGTTCCCTCAGCCTCTCCTCAGAAGCCATGTGCCCCAGCCCCCTAATCATTTTCATTGCTCTCACTGGACTCTCTCCAACTTGTCCATATCCTTTCTATAGTGGGGGGCTCAAAACTGGACACAGTACTCCAGATGTGGCCTCACCAGTGCAGAATATAGGGGGAATAATTACTTCCCTTGATCAGCTGGCATGCAGCCCAGTATGCCATTAGCCTTCTTGGCAACAAGGGCACACTGTTGTCTCATATTCATCTTATTGTCCACTGTAACCCCCAGGTCCTTTTCTGCAGAGCTGCTGCTTAGCCTGTTGGTCCTAAGCCTGTAACAGTGCATGGGATTCTTCCATCCTAAGGGCAGGACTTTGCACTTGTCCTTGCTGAACCTCATGAGATTTCTTTTGGACCAAGCTTCTGATTTGTCTAGCTTACTCTGAATCCTAGCTGTACACTCCAGCATATCTACTACACTCCGCAACTTGAGTATCATCCACAAATTTAATGGGTCCAATCCATCCCATCTTCAAGATTGTTCATTAAGGTATTGAACAAAACTGGCACCAGGTCTGACCCCTGGGACACTCCACTGGATACTAGCTGCCAACTAGACCTCAAGCCATTGATTACTACCTGTTCAGCCCAACAATTCAGCCAGCTTTTACCCAACTTACAGTCCATTCATCCAATCCATACTTCCTTAGTTTGCCTGCAAGAATGTTGTGGGAAACTGTATCAAAAGCCTTGCTAAAGTCAAGGTATATCACGTTCACTGCTTTCCCCGCATTCACAGAGCCAGTCATCTCATCATGGAAGGCAATCAGGTTGACCAGACTTGTCTTTGGTGAATCCATGCTCACTGTTCCTGATCCCTTTCTTCTCCTCCAAGTGTTTAGAAATGGATTCTTTGAGGCCTGCTCTATGATTTTTCTGGGGACTAAGGTAAGGCTGACTAATTTGCAGTTCCCTGGATCCTCCTTCTTCCCTTTCTTAAAGATGGGCACTATATTTGTCCTTATCCAATTGTTCAGAGCCTCCCCCAATTGCCATGAGTTTCCAAAAATAATGGCCAGCAGCCAACTCCTTCAGCACCCTCAGATACATTGCAGTTGTCCCCATAGACTTATACACCTCCAGCTTTTCTAAATAGTCCCTAACCTGTTTGTGGAGGCCTAGCCACGCCCACAAAGTAAGACTGTAACCTCTCCTCTCATTAGACTGGACAGGCTCTTTTAATTTTTCCTGCCACAACTTAGTTGGAAAAGGAAGGAACCAAAGATGAACACAGTCCTATGAGATAAGTTTGATGTTAGTTCTGCAGTTTAGAAAGCTAGCTTCTCTTCACAGGGCTCTACCATCCCCATACCCTGTCCTTACCACACCGGATGTTTTTATTTTCATTAGGTCCCCCCTAAGGGAGTTACAGTCTCCAGACTGCTTTGCTCAGTCTCTCAGTGACAGGTCTCTTGCCCTTGGCCACTTGCCTCCTTCTGCTCTGCACAGGTCCTAAGCGAACTGTCCCACCATTTGCCTCTGCTCTTATCTTCCAGTGCAGAGGTATATTGGGTCAATGCCCCAAACTAATGCCCACACTCAGCTCCATCTCTTCCCTCCTCTAGGTTTCTGGAACAGAATCCTGCAACCACCAGACTCGAACTTACCGGTTTGGATGCGGCTGCTACCTCGTCTTCCCAGCTCTGCAGGTAAGTCTGTCTTTGGAACTCTCTCCTGAGTCCTCTTGGTTGGCCATACACCGTCGTCATTGCTCCGTCCTCCCATGGGTCTCCTTCAGGGCATTTCCTTCTGCCTGCAGAGCACCAACTGCTCAGCTGGCTCCCTTTTAATTCCCCGCGCTGATCAGCTGTGTCTCCAGTGGTAGCGTTCCATTTGCTGCTCTCCCAGCTGATTCCTCTAATTACCATTTGGGGCTTTTGTACGTCTTTTCCCCTGCCCAGGCTTGCCATGTCTTCTCTCCCCATCCTGGCTCGTTGCCAGGTAAATTACGTTTCTTTCTTTGTTCTTTCAGTGGTCCATAGCAGGGCAGGCTTACTGCCCTGTTACAATGTTCCTTCACTACTGTGGGTTGCTCATCTTGTCCGCAAACTGTGCTGCCAGGTGCAGTAGTCTGGGAGCTGACTTTGCCTATGAAGACCAAGGTAAAAACAAGTACATGAGTAAATGAGCAGCCATTGAGTACTAACTTTTTCCTTCTCTTATCACTAGGTTGCATCCCCCATTCAGTAAGGGACCCACACTTTCCCTGACCTTCCTCTTATTGTTAACATACTTGTAGAAACCCTTCTTGTTACCCTCCATGTTCCTTACTAGCTGCTTCGCCAGTTCCACTTTGGCCTTCCTGATTTCATGCCTGCATGCCTGAGCAATATTTTTATACTCTTCCCTAGTCATCTGTCCAGGGTTCTACATCTTGTAAGCTTCCTTTTTGTGTTTAAACTCACCGAAGAGTTCTCTGCTAAGCTAAGATGGTTTCCTGCCATATTTGCTATTCTTCCTGCACATCTGGATGATTTGTTTCTGCATCCTCAGTAAGGTTTCTTTAAAATACAACCAGTTCTCCTTTCCCCCTATTGGCATGTTCCAAAGGATTATGTGGATATGATGCGTAATGACATGTCTGCGTGCCCAGAGAAGCTACCACACACAGGGGCAGCAGTGACTTCCCACCACACCACAAGCATTTCTAAACAGCTACGGCTGTTTTTTTCTGTCCCACCACTACCACTGCCACCAAGTTGGTATCCAGGGCAGCTCCTACTTGGTATCCATGCTCGCCACCCTACTTATGCTGCTGCTGTAGATTTGATGAAACTTAATTTTGGAGGAAAAAAATCTAAATGCAACATTTCAACTGAGGTCAAACTGGAACATTTTGATGTTTTGTTTCAAAATGACATTTCAAGTTCATTATATAGAAAACAAAAAAATAACATTATTTAAAAAAAAACATTTAGTAGTGGACATCAACAAAATTTTTTTTTTCAAATATAATTTTATAGGGAGTTTTATTTTGTTATTTAAATTCAGCATGACTGGTTTTTTTTCCTGCAGTGTCAGAACTTCTCCAAAAACTAGCAGTTTTAGCTGTCAGCCATGTCTGACATGAGGCTGAAATGGTACAACTTTCTATACAGGAGGCACATCTACATGTGCATATTAATGCAAAGCAATTGCCTCCAGCACACATCGTGCAGGAGTTATTGCTCCTGGGCACCACTTTTACATGTGTGCCTGGGACCACAGGGCATTAAGCTGGGTCAGAGCAGCCCTGGCTGGCAGGGGACTTAGGGGCAGGGGTCAGCCTGCTAGTTGGGGGCTGCTCCAACCTGACTCAGTGTGGTGCAGAGGGGCTGACCAGGGCATGAGGGTGCTCTAGTGTGAGGCTAGCCAGCAGGCAGCCTCCACATTGAAACACCCTTGTGCCCCAGCCAGCCCCGTCAACATCTATATGCGCATTGTTGCACATGAACAAATTCCACAGAGGGACAGTACTTTTATTTACAAGCAAGAGTGCTCTGTGGAGTTTATTAGTTTCCTGTGGCCTAATAGGGCTACATGTGTAGACACCGAGATGTTTACTGGAAGGCTAATTAGGCAATTCTGCACAAAACGCCTTGCGCACAGGTAATACAAACTCAACCATGCAAATGAAAAATATAGATAGTAGGGGTAAGAAAAGTTTCTAGTTCAAATATACATAATGAATTTGAATTATAATGTAAAATAAAGAACCGGGACATAAAGCAACTCTGGGAGAACGTAAGATACCATGGTAACACAGGATATATGGAAAAGATAATGAAAAACTTTCTCTGTGTAAATGCATCTTGTTTTATAATAGGTATTTTCCCTCCATTATTTGGTGACTGTTTAGTCCCAGAACTAAAATATAACTGTTCTTTCGACCTATATTCTTTTTCTAGGCCCTGATTTTGTTAAGCTTGAGCCCATTTTGAGTTATTCAGCTGGCACAAAATGGAAAAATCTGGGTCTTATCTGACCAGCTATGGGTTTTCTCTGAACTGGGGATTGCTGAGGGGTGGGAACAGAACCAAGATACAACAAACTCATAGCAGAGTGGAGCTGTAAGATGATTTGGGGACTCTGTTAGCTTCCCATAATAATTAGAAAGTGGTACTGCTTTTAACTTTATTATGGCGAGTGATGCTGTAATATGCTTGTGCTTGCCGTATCAATGGGGGTCATTCCATTTTGTAGTTTGGGTAGAATTCTGAGAATAAATCCTGTCGATGGACAGTAATTTCAAATCCAATAAGGTCTTTGAGGTTTCCCAGCTGACAGTCTCCCAACTAAGCCAAAGCTTCTAATTGTAATATATGTAATATATATTAGCTTCTGATTGTGCAGCTGAGCTGGCTTCAGCAACAGTATGAAATACTGTAGAACTGCTGACTGGCCGTGTCTGCATGAGATGCTGACTGCACAGTCATTAAGTACAAGTATAAACAAATTTATACGAATACTAAATGACTGCGCAATAACCAGGGTTACTGTACAGTAGCGATGTTGAACAGCTTTTAGGTGACTCTGACTGTGCAGTAGCTCATTACTACTGTGCAGCAGTGTCGCATAACACTTTGTGCCAGGTGATGCGACTGCGCAGTAGTAATGAGCCGCTGTGCAGTCAGCATCTCCTGTAGATGCAGCAACTGTAGACAAAACTATACTGTATGCAACCTTACATGTTGAGAACTCTTCAATACTTAAATGCAATGACACATATGTTTTGTGTCAGCTTTTATTCTGGATCGTGTATGTTGCAGTCTGTGTTCAAAAGGGACTGACCACTACAGTTTGAAGGAAATCAGAAACTTTATTTTTTTTCCTCCAAATTACTCAAAGGAGTTGTGGAAGCACTGTGGATTTAAGGCAATGTTAGCATCTCAAGGGTAAAGTATATTCCACAAAAGGGTAGTAAAGCTGTGGTTACTGCCACGATGTAGACCAGTGGTTCCCAACCTTATTCTTCCATGACCTGCTGCTGGGAGCGGAGTATGGCAGTGGCAGCCCAGGGGTGGGGGAGCTCCCGGCATGCGGCACAGCTTGTCTTTTGTGTGTGGCGCCACTGGCCTTACCCCCGCAACCCTCGTTTGGGTCACGACCCAAGGCTGCGAACTGCTGCTGTGACCTTGATAGAGAAGGATTTTACTTGTGATCACACTGGAAGAAAGCCAGAGCCAGAGAGCCTGGGGCTAATGCTTCTTAAGTAAATTAAGAAAATGATCCACCGTATTAGTCATCAGCTATGTGTTTGTACAGCTCTTTGAAAATCAGTTTGCCTTTTGTAAATAACTTCTGTAGGGGAGATGGGAAAGCCAAATATATATATTTTTCTTTATCATCATGGTAATAGTTACAAACTTCTGTCCCTATGCTGTTAATTTTCATGACAATTTTTATGACAAGGCTGCAAAAAGTGTTCTGGAAATGCTCTGAATTGTATTAGTTGTGATTATATGCTAGATTCTCTTTCATCATTTCTAGGTAAGAACTGCTCCTTAGCAAAATGAAAACGAGTTGCTCAAACCAGTTTCATGATGTGGGGACGTGACTCATGGTTGAATGCTGAAGGCTAGCAACATTGCGAGGCATGAAGTCCAGTGCATGCTACTGTGACATTGTTTTACTGTCTGCAACATGAGAGTCTTCTGTTTTGCTCCTTCAAATGGTAAAAGACTATTTGATGTCTCTTTTCTGCCATATGGATCAATAACATGGGGTATTTATTTTGGGGAAGTATATAATTGTGATGGCTCATAATGGATCCCACACAGCTTTTTGTAGCACTTTTCTTGAAGAAACCAACCTTTCTTGGAGCCTTTGACTGATATAAATATATCACATTTACCATTTGTTATTGCTTTGGAGGAAAATGGTAGCTTCCTTGGAGAATGCCAGTAAACAAGTTATCCCATTGACTGCAGTCAGGGATCAGTTTAGGATGGACCAAATTGGTGAAGCATTTATTGACTGTGCCCTGAATAGAGGGGAAATACATGTTAAACACATGATACACCAGACTTGGAAAGCAGTTATAAATTGATAGCAATGTTAATTTCATTTGAAAAACTAAACTGAAGGGCCCAATGTCTGCCTATGTGCACTGAATGCATTATATTAGTGCAACTCAGGAATGTCTAATTGATGCTGAGGAACAGCTTCCATGCAATTTGCCTCGTGCATTGGAAGGCATGCAGCATCAGGATAGAGCATTTGCTCAGATCCGCAGTTCATGTATTGCAGTGTTGTAGGATTCCCTTGGGGTCTGTATATGCAGCAGAAGGCAGACTTAAAACTTTATTAGTGAATGTCAAAATCGAAGTTATTTACCTGGCTCTATGTGGCTTGACATGTTCCAGGGCTTGACATGTTCCAGAGCTCGAAGCTGGAACCTTTTTAAAATGAACACTTGGGAACTGAAGAGTCTTGAAGCTTGTAGTAGTATGTTGTCTGACAATACAGCCTACCAGCCTTTTTTGTCCCGTTTCTCTTGGAATCACTGAGAAGCATGTGTTAGATGTCCTGTATTTCACTGTTCATGTTTATGGAGATTGTCAGAATCTTCTGCATAAAGGGATTTCTCCTTTGCCCTCCAATTCCAGTGTGGCCTGATCTACAGTATTAAGGAAAGGAAAGGAAGCCTGTGTCTTCCCACAGCTATGAATGTTTGTGTGGCAAGACTGGATCCCTCACGTCCATGGGTTATATGCACACTCTTTTTCAATGACAGGAAAACATGAGAGCCAAAAAAACTCAAGAAAGCCCACACCAGGTTGGAAGGTCTTTGACACAGTGGATTCCTATATGAAATTATAGCAATTGAAGAAGTGGACTTCACCTCACAAAAGCCTGACACACACAATATATTATTGTATTACATGCATTATAATACTATACATTATATTAGATCATGTGAGATACCTATGCATATATCTATATAACATTATAGCACTTATGTAATATATATCAGTATATTAAAACTTTAAATAGTATATGTATTATACACTTTCCAGTTATATATATATAGGTGATGCCTGACCAGCTATGGGTTTTTTTCTGAACTAGAGATTGCTGGATTCAATTATACTGAAAATTATGTACCTTTCAACATTATCTATCTGTAATATTGAAAAGTGTATAATTATACATTTGAAGTGTAGAGTTTTCAATATTATTGAATATATCTTGAAAACTATATAATATACATTATATAGACATAGATCTATATCTATGTAGAGATATAGGCAGGATGGATTTGCACCTTTGAGATTAACCAGTGCCACAGCTGCAGTGCCAAGCACTATGAGGTACAAATGATTCACAAGAAAAATAGAAGGCAGGGTAGATTTGCACCTTATACACTAACCAAAGTGTGTTGTATTTTTAAATATATTAAAATTGTATGTTTTTAAATATTTTTAATATTTTACATGTATAATACGTGCCAGTATATGTATGTGTGTGTACACGCATACACACACGTAAATATATACTGCAAATATGTATGTTGTGTATATGTGTACATATGTGTGTATGTGCACAAATACACACATGCAGACACACATATATTATTACACACACACAAACACCCCCCCTCCCCTCAAACACATACTGGCAAATATCTATCATGCAACATATGTGTATATATACATATGTACATATACGCATACAGTGCATACAATATATAAATACATACATACACACACACATTTTGCCAGTATATATTCAGGTGTATATTTGTGTATATATGTATACACACACACACATATATATGTACACATACACACACACATCCATATACGTATGCATATACGTGTATATATTTTTAAAAACACGAAACAGTGGGGCGAGCCCGCAAGCACAAGCGCGGGACACAGCCCCTCCTGCTGGCCCGGGAGGCGCGGGGCGGGGCCGCCGCGGGGCCGAGAGGAAGGAGCCTGTGCCGAAACGGTTAACACTTGAGCCTGGGCTCAAGGGCGGTTGACTAGGCTCTCCGCACGCAGGCGGTGCCTGCTGGGAGTTTCGGGAAGCGGAGTGGCCGGCACACCCATCAGTCACCATTTAGCCCCGCCCCCCGCAGGCAAGGTAGATTGTAGCAACCTACCCCTGCCTTACAAGGAGGTGGGAGCCCTCTCGGCTGTCACGTGATAGCGTAGGGGGCGTGGCTTCCCGGCGGGCGCATGCGCGGCTGAAGCGGGCGCTGAAATTCAAATCTGAGGAGCGGTTGGTGCGGGGGTTCGGCCAGTCGTGGGGCAGCGGCGGGGGACGGCGGCCATGGACCCGTTCACAGAGGTCGGTGGCGGCGGGCGGGGAGGGGCGCTGCTGCGGGGCTTGGGGCCGGGAAGGGCGGGGCACACCTGTGTACGCGGCACCTGTGACACGTTACGTGTATTGCGCGGTTTGTGCCGTAGATGTCAACCGGCCGCAGGGGCCAAGTGATCGTCGCACCATTAATAGGCAAATCGCGCCATCAGTTCAGCCCGGCCCCACGTGCAGACTGATTATCGCGGCATTCCCCAGTGAAGTGCGCAATAAACCTAGCACGGGTGTCGAGTGCGTGTCCTGCCACGCGCCGGTGAAGCAGGCAATACATGTAGACTGGCCCCAAGTGCCAGAACGGCTGTCATGCAGTTCCCTGGCTAATGGCGCAATGCATTTGGTGGCTGCACGCCCAAAGTAACTTTATCACCATAAAAAAGGCCTGTCTGTTTCTAAAAAGAGCCAAGCGGCTCTCAAGCTACCCTTTGAAAATGTGGCAGTCCTGCAGCTGGGTTGTCTCCAGTTTCAATTTGAAGGTGTGGAAGATCCATGAGGAATTGGCCTTTTTTTAAAGTCGCATTTGTTATAACTAAAAGGGAAAACAATCGGTACCTCCCTCCACATTTTTGTTGCCCATCTTCAGCCAGCATAGTGCTGCTTTTCACTGATTTAGTTGCAGGCGATTAAGGGTCCCAGTGTAAGAGGGTTGCACTGATACCCTTAAAACGGGTGCAAGACCTCGGTTCATACTTAAATGGGCTTTTTGGTCACCCTTCTGTTCTGTGTAAGCCTTTCAAAATCATTTCCTTAATTGGTAGTGGGTGACATGATTAGTTTAGGCTCATAAACAAATTCCTCTTCAAGTCCAGACTGCTGAGCTGAGTTTGAAATTTGTTTTGCATGCTGGGAAGTAGCCCAATATATGCACACCCACTTAGAGATAACTGATGCTTGAGAACATCCACGCCCTAGCCGGGAGGTGGTTCTTTAGAGTAAACTTCATTAAAATATTTTTCCATAAGGCATCCCTAAATATTCTTTCAAGTCATTGCGTGTTGTGGAGTAACTGACTTCAACATTACTGGAAACATTATGGCATTATAATATTGGTCAGACTATAAGAAATCAATTTTTTCTAGAATTAAAATGAAATATCAAGGCCTATGCTCATCTTTCCCTTCCCTTTGCCCTCCCTGAAATCTGTATCGATATTTTTCTTGTGTCTAAATGAATTGTTTGTTAATGCTTGTTTTTATTTCATGATCTCAACATTCAGATAATTTGTATACTTCAATGGCCCCACTCCCAGTTTTACCTGCAGATAATGGTTGATTAAGTGGCTTTGGAAATGCTACTTTTGGAAAATAAAATTGAAATCTTAGTACTCATGGTAAAGTTTAAATCTTAGTACATTGTTCTGTTAATGTTTTACAAGATTAAAATTGCCCAGCAGTGTCTAATTGGACCCTAATTTTACAGGCTTTCTATAAAGGGAGATAATTGCTAAAATTTACTATCTCTAAGATTCACAGAATACTTCAGGACTGGTTCTATAGTGCACTTCTTGTTAAACATAGATATGAAAGCTAACTAGAGGTATAACAGTTGAATGGAAAACTAGTGCATGACTAAAAGCCAATAGAAATTCGAGTTAAACAATGAAGAAATAAATTCTTGTTAAATGACGTCCTAGCTGTAGCAACTGAAAATCCACTTGCTGTGGGCTGACAGAGCAGAAAGGAATGTTGACATGTTTGAATATTGCTGCCTCATTTAGTTGGCTGTCTCTTCCTCTGTTTGCAACATGGTTTCTATATTTCTAATAGTCTCTCAGAGGCCCAGTACTCTGCCCACTAAAACAGCTTTTCTTTCTGAGGGGTAGAAATGAGGAACTGGGTGGAAGTCAAACTGACATACGATTTGTCACTGCAGGCGCTCCTGACACTTTGTATTTTTTCAAAATTCTCCTTTTGTTGGTTATGGAACTAGAGCAGGCGCATCCTGCTTTCATGGGGAACTGCTGAGACTGACATTCCATTTCATCCCACAGTGAAGCATTGTTTGAATCTGCAATCTTACAGTTAGAACTTGAAATTACATACGACGGCTTTACAACAGGGGTGGGCAAACTTCATTAAAATATTTTTCCATAAGGCATCCCTAAATATTCTTTCAAGTCATTGCGTGTTGTGGAGTAACTGACTTCAACATTACTGGAAACATTATGGCATTATAATATTGGTCAGACTATAAGAAATCAATTTTTTCTAGAATTAAAATGAAATATCAAGGCCTATGCTCATCTTTCCCTTCCCTTTGCCCTCCCTGAAATCTGTATCGATATTTTTCTTGTGTTTAAATGAATTGTTTGTTAATGCTTGTTTTTATTTCATGATCTCAACATTCAGATAATTTGTATACTTCAATGGCCCCACTCACCCTTTCAGATTATTCCAGTTAAACTTTGCCTTGTAACTTCACTACTCTAGAGATTTAGAGCAATTTACATTAATCTAATACATGCATGCAAATAAACAAACTGATTCATAGTTGAGTAGGTTAGCATAGTAAATGGCTCGCTAATTCAGGAAAGAATGGCATCATGAGCCTTTCAGTTCTTTGGACAACTGATACACTTTGAAATTATTTTCTCTTTCAAGTCATTGTGAATCTGTGTATGTAGAAATAATATTTTAAGATAGCAGGATTGACATATTATGCCACTTAAGCTTAGGAGGTATTAATGTTTTGTTTAGGAACAGTGTTGTTACATCAGTGGCGTCCTCAAAACCCTGTTCATCTTTTGGTCTCCTCTTCCATTTTGTACATGGATCTGTTTATACCGCTGCCCAGTTGGCTAGCAGAGCTGCTGTTAAATTCAGATAGTGGCCAAAAACGTAACTTTTTCTAGGAATGTTACATCACTTATGAATTTGGCAGTTCACTAATTGTTGCTTCTAATTGTTTATGGCTACTTTTCTTTGTGCTTAGACTGAGCAGAGAGCAATTGCAGAGAGCAATTTACACTAAAACAGGTCAGTTTCCAATGTTACAATAGATCCATTTGGTTCCGTTTAAAAAGCAACTTCTACTTCCCTAGTAGCTGTCATTTGTCTAGGACATTAGAAACCTGCAAGTGAGAATTTAAAAGAATTAAAGGAAAAATTCAAAGTTTAGTAGGTGTGAAATACAAATTACTGAAACAAATCTTCACTGGGAACAAAAACAGCAATGCATGTAACATTCATGGTGCTTTGCCTTATATTCAGAAATTACTTGAACGAACCCGTGCAAGACGAGAGAACTTGCAGAAGAAAATGGCTGAGCGGCCCACAGCAGGAATGAGGGGTACGGCACAGACAAAAAGGACCAGAGAACCTTTGTCGGAAACCAGTAACCATACATCGTTGCCTGGTGAAGAAGGTATCTTCTTTTGACATAGAAGAGATTTCAGAAAACTTTAGGAAGAGAATCGGTTTCTAACATCCTGATTTTTCTTTTGATATTACTTTTTTGACCAAGCTGTTACTTTTTTCCCCATGTAGTAAAGTTTTAAAAATATCTTTCCATATTAAACGTAGTGTTCTGCACTCTCAGTTTTTACCGTTTTTTTTCCTTTTTTCCCCCCACTGATAAATTCCCTGATTTTAAAAAAGTCATTCAATTTTTTTTTTTTTTTACTGATTTACACCTGTTTTTCAATTCAAATTTCTGTTAACTGGCATGAGTGGGGAATGGCTCATTCCTCACTCATGCCAGTTAATAGGGATTTGAACTGAAAAACAGGTGGTGCTGGTAAGCTAAAAGTGCTGCTATGCCAGTTACATGAGGCACAGGTTTCTGGTTTGGGGGGAAAATGGGGTGCAGGAGGTAGTTGCATGGGGAATGGAGTGGTAGCTGCACTGGGGCCAAAGGAGAGGGTTGCTGGAGCCAGTGCCTGAGGCTGCTAGTGTCCTGGCTCTGACCCTGGCCAGGCCTTGGGAATTGCTCCCAGGGTGGACAGGTCTGAGCTGCACTGGTAGCAGCTCTGGCTTCTCGGAGCTGCAAGCACCGCTGGGGTGGGGGCAAGTGGAAAAGCCTGGCCCCGTTCCATGGAGGCTGGAGCTGGTGGTGGTGCCAGACTCTTCCCAATGCTCAGGGCAGGTGGTGGCCTGCTCTTGTACCATGTGCAGGTCCAGGGGCATGCCCCCGCCACCCTCCCAGGAAGAATCCAGCACAGCCCCACAGAGAGCTGTGCCCCCATGTCCCACACCCACTGATGGCTCCCCCCACTTTTCTCCCTATTGTGGCCCCAGGAGTGACAAATGGGCTGCGCTGCAACCCTCCCCCCACGCCTTCTCTAGTCCCAGCCTTACTCCCTCCCTCACCACTTTTTTTTTTCTTTCTCCCCCCCCCCAATTAAACTGGGGAAACAGTTACAATGTTTAATTCCCCCTTACAATGTTTAGCAGGGAAGGCTTTTCCTTGCTGTTCCCAAAAACAGGCTCCCCCAGAGCCTGTGATAGCCATAAAGTGGCAAGCCCTGGTGCTCCACCACATCCAGGATCTGCTGCCTGCATGCCCCTGTGGGATCTGCAGATGGGGACGTGCAGGAAGCGTATCGCAGCTGTGCCCCACCCTGGCCCCATGCCGTCACCACCCCACAATTGCAGGCCTGAAGCAACTCCCCACCTAGTTGCATGCTTCCTGGAGCTGTATCAGGGGCTGGGATCTTGGGGTGGTGGCTGGAATCTTGGGGCAGGGCTGGGGCACACCTAGAAGCCACCACTGAGCCTCATTGTGGGGCAGCAGTGCCCACAAGGGGGAGAGGGGTGCTGCAAACCCTGTGGAGGAGGCTTGGGAGGCTGAGGAGGAGAGGCAGGGGCAGGGGAGAGCCACATGTCACTGCCAAGTGGGGGGAATTTAGCCTCCCTGTTTCCTCCTCTGTTCCCTCTCCCAGCTCAGGCCATGCAGCCTGCAGATGAGGGAGAAAGAGGGGTGGACTTGCCAGCAACTCAACAGCCTGCCATACACTTAGAAGCAGTGGCCAGGATTGGGCTGGGGCTGGGGGAGGTGGGGAGTGCTGGGGCACCCCTGTTCCATGCTAGCCTGCAGCTTGCCCCGGGATGCCTGCGCAGTGGCAACTGGGCCTGCTAGCGTGGTGTTGGATGTAGCAGTGCTGCACAGTGCAGCAGCATGTGGGCAGTGGTGGGAGCTCTGGCAAGGGTGTTGCATCTGGGGTTGGGAAGGGAGCTGGGGCTGGGGACTGACCTTTATGGAACTCCCCATCTGACTGTGGTCTCCGTGGAGACTGGCCCTCTGCTCTGGATGCAGTGCCTTCACTAGGGCTCCCACCGCTGCCCCTGTGCTGCTATGCTCCTTGTTGAGCCAGCAGGGCTGGGGGCTGCCACTGCTGTGCAGGCATCTTGCAGCAAGCTAACAGACTGGCATGCAGCAGAGGTTAGTGCTGCTTGGTGGGCCAGAGGGCAAAATTGCTGTGTGGGCTGAATCTGTCCTGCAGGCTATATTTTGCCCACCTGTGGTCTATGCCAGTAGTCTCTAAAGTGGGGTGCTCGCACCCGAGGGGGTGCACAAGACAATCCATTGGAGTGCGGGAAGAAGATATTAGAACGTCTATTTATATTTATTTTATTTTATCTTTATCTCACCCTTTTTTAATTGCTATTTTTGTGTTTGTTTTATAATGTACATAATATATTAGTACAGTAGTACATGTATATAATTTATAAATATACATATATTGGGGATGCATGCTCAAAAATTTTTTACTGATAGGGGTGCCTGATCAAAAAAGTTTGAAGACCGCTGGTCTAGGCAGATATGAATCTAAACAGATAGTAACAGTTTTATGGATTCAGAATTTATTCCGGGCCCTATTGATTAGTGTAAATGAAAGTCTCTGCTATGAAAGTCACTCTCTAACTTTCCTCTTTGGTATTAGCTTACATTCAGAAGGAACAGGAATAAGTCTGAAGGGATAATAAGCCAAAGGAACTATTTTTTAAAGGAAATTTTAAGACCTAATGGAGAGTTTTTAAAGAGAAACCAAAATGGGTGGTGGGCATTCAGTTTAAATTACAAGCTAAGATAATAAAGGCTGACAAATAATTGGTTCTAAAACTTTTAATTTTAACAGTGAAACCTAGTACAAAGCCATCCCCATCAAAAAGGCTCTGCTCTAACAGTGTGGAGGTTCCAGTTTCTAGCTCAGAGAATACACAGCCGATTAATTCCCCTTCCATAGACCATCAACCTGAGAAGACCACACAGCTACAAAAAACTGATACTAACGTGGCTCCAACAGTTCAGCCTGTTCCATTGTGTGATGAGAGAGAAAAGCCTGTCTTGAAATCAGAACCTCCAACAGCCTCTTCAGTTAAAACACGTATGCAGAAACTGGCTGAACAGCGACGTCGCTGGGATGATACTGGTATGTTCTATTCCATATGCAGAAATTAATTAGGGGTGCACTGATAGAGATTCTGGGGGCCGATACCAATAGCCAATATTTAAAGAGGCATATCAGCTGATAGCAATCCAATTTCTGATACAGCTATCTCCAGCTGATAAGTCTGGTGTGGTGGAAGAGGATGGGGGAGGGAAGGGGCCTGGTACGGGGGGCAGATTAGTGCCCTTTGCGGTGAGAGAGGGGGTAGGGGCAGGTACTGCCCATGGCTCATGGTGGGGGTGGTGCTCTCCTACCACCGCTTGCACCCCGGAAGGGCACAGGTGGGGGAGGGGGCGTGTGGCCCCTGGATCTGTGCGGGGTGAGCTGCAGCTGGGGCTGTGTGGGGCTCTTCTCGGGGGCTGGTTTTGGAATGGGTGCCGATGGCACTGGGAGGATGCTGCTTTCACCCCAAATTTCACTGCCACCCTGCTCCCAGCACCACCACCACCAGCTGCCCAGTGCTGCCTCAGCTCAATGACCTGCCTCCACCCATGTGCAGGGAAAAGCCAGGGCTGCACTGGGCAGCTGGTACTGCAGTGGAATTTGGGGTGTACTCCTGTGCAGATCTGGGGGGCACATGGCCCCCCACCCCTTGTGCCCTCCTGGGGTACAAACAGTGGTGGGAGCCAATCCACCCCCAAAAGTCATGGCTCTACCCCCTGCCCCATCCCTCACTGGGGGGTTTTGATCTGCCCCCAACGCCCCTTCCTTTCCCAGTCCCCTTCTACCACAACGGACTGACCAGCTAGAGGCAGCTCTCCACGCTGCTGGCTCTGCTCCTCGCTGCTTGAGTGTTGTGTTGCGACTGTGTGTAGCACAGGCATTTATCAGTTGATATTTGAAATTTCAAATTTTCTTTATATTGGTACTGATTCAGACCAATGTATCGGTGCACCTCTAAAAATAATTAAACTTAGGGAATTTACCTGTGTAAATGAACACAACAAAGTTCTTGCTGTGACTGTTTATAGGACTTCTTTATAAAACCATTACTATGCCACTAATGCTGTGGTGAGAAGGAAAAAAAAAAACAAACCACTGCCCAAAAGAATGGAAAGCAGTTGAGCACTGCCCCCCTAACTCCCCCCATTTTAATTATTTTTAATCTTATGCTTGTCTTGCGTGTGGCATTATAGATTTAAGTGATTGGCTCCATGATTAGCTGGAGTCTAGTTAAATAACCTGCCAGTGTCTTTACAAAATTATCTGTTTAATTAACAATTGTATTGCATGCTAATTTTATTTAACGTGTGTTAAACACATCTGATAAGATGTAAACAGTTAGCCGTTTTTAGTGTGTGGGGTTTTTTTTTAAGTTGTGTTCTTTCTGTTTAATCTTTTTCAGATGGATCTGAAAGTTCTCACCTGTCTCCCCTCCAGTCAAAAGAACCAGCTCCATCTCCACCCAAACAACCATCTCTTGCTCTGGCAAGTGATACTCCAGTTGGGAGAAGAGGCCGTTTAGCTAACCTTGCTGCTACAATTGGTTCCTGGGAAAATGATCTAAGTCGTCCATCTGCAAAGCAAAACAATACACAAGAACAGCCTGGTACTACTTGTTTATCCAAATTGTCCACTACAAGTGGAGCATCTGCTAGAATCAATAGCAGCAGTGTAAAGCAGGAAGCTGCATCCTGTCCTCAAAGGGCTGTTGAGGCATCTATAAATAAACCAGCAACCTCTACGATATTGGTGAGTGATCGGTGTTAAGTAGTAGCTAACTTGATAGGGTTTTTCTTGGATGAATATTAACTCCTAACTGTCTAATCTGAATGTTGGAAATGATGGTCCATGACATAATAATAAAGTAACTTAGTTTTAAAATTGAGGGTTTTGTTTATTCTAGCTTAATACTTTAATCATCTAATATTTTAAAGGATATCGCAAGCTATTTTATAATTCTAACTGTAAAATAAGACTGCTGGTGACTGTGGAAGAGACGTAGCTTCAGACTATGCAACTGCCATTCTTTTGTGTGGTCAGCAGTGGGGGACTTGAAAGAGTGACGTTTGACTTTCGTTTGACTTGCATGAATCCATATCTGAATCTTGCTCTGAGAAGCTAGTTATTTATATAGTTGATTGTGACATTATATTAAACTCTATAGACATTTATTTCAGACAACTGACTTGCATTTTATAATGGTCAGCATTCAGTGTATGAAATTACATTGAGCTTGTTATTGTGAATTACAAAAGGTCCTTGAAATGAAAAAAACATTTGCAAAAAGACAAGATCGTCTATCGAAACTCAATTATATTAAATCTAAAAAAAAAATCCTTTAATAGTTTTTATGCCTCTTATTGCTCTCTTGGCTTTGGTGATAAAATTCTGCATATAGCAACATTCTTTCATAGCACCTCTCAAGTGGAATTAAGAATATGTGGTTTCTCTGTTGGTTTAAGTGTTGAACGATCTTTCTTTCCCTCTTCAGGGATCAAATAATTGCATAGTAAAATCCTCCAGAGTCGCTGCTCCCAATCTGAAGGAAACCGAGGTACCAAAAGTGTTAAAGGAGAATCCCTGCAGCCCCCAGAAAACAGAGGGACTTAAACCAACAGTAGGACCAGCCTTATCTCAGCCAATTCTTTCCAGAGAAAAGCCAATCAAAGGAACACATGTGCAACGTGAACATAAGGATAAGCCAGCCACACCAGGTAAGTGACTGGGAGTGATAAGGTACTCTTATGGTTTAAACCCCATCCCCAAACAACAATTTATTGTAAACACATCTTTCAGTTGCACTAATTCTTCCTTTCCAGAGTCAGTTACCTACTAATTGATATTAATCTGTACCGGGTAATGGCTAGCTGTTGTGAATGTGGGATTTCTAGCTTCTATCTATTAATAATTTTTTTTAAGTATCCAAATGATAGTCTTCGTTTATAGTGGGGCTTCCAAAATCTGATTTTTTGGACATGGTTTGACTAGTGTTCCCCAGAACCACTTTTTAAACTCTGAGGTAATTTGTCCATAGATGCTCACAAGTATATTTTAGTCCCTCCTAAAATGAAATCTAATTGACTTGCACATTACTAAATCTTATGTTTTTTATATATGTATGGGGAAAGAACTGTTGAATTTAGAATCTACACAGTTATCAGTACATCAGACACTCATTCATTACTGAGTCACTATGGTCATAAAAAAACAGACAATCTTCATGTTCCCTTGTACCTGCGTGATACTAAAAGATTGTTTTTGTTTAAGGCTTTTTCTTTGTGGTGTTCTTCAGACTTGAGACTGGTCACCTGAACTCTTGGGAGGAATAGCAAAGTAAATTGCAGAACTAAGTCTGTTTTCCAGACGCCCAAATAAAATAGATGCTAATGGTCCCAAGTAGTTTCTTAAATAAATACCAAACAGCATTTCTAACTTCAGTTCAGGAATACTTTTTGCTAGCGTATGTAAACTCTGATTCTGAAAAGAGCACAGAAGGAAGCAGGTCAGCTTTAATATCTATCAGTTGATAGATTGTGACATTTTAGTGAGCATAAGATGCCTGTCTATTTGGACTTATGCTGCTTTGATATCCTTTAAGATGAGAGCAAAAGTTAAATCCCCAGAATGTTAAAAAGTATAATGGACTAAAGTGAACAAAACAGAAGGTTTTATAGTATAACAGCTGCATTTTTTTAATGTTCTAAATTGTAAGGATACATGGTAGTTTTGTAGTGCCCAAACTGTTGTTCTTGTAGGGGGATCAGGAATTAAGCCCTTCCTGGAACGTTTTGGAGAGCGCTGTCAAGAACATAGTGCACAAAGTCCTGTTACATCTACTGGATACAGAACACCCATTATTACACCAAATACAAAGACAATCCAAGATAGACTTTTCAAACAAAATGAGAACTCCTCCACTGCCAGTTTAGCACAGCAGCTCAAACAGGTATGGTTTGCTAGATTTCAACAGCTTGTCTATACATTTCAGGAATTGTTTTTAATGCTTCACCTCTGCTGAGGAATTCCAATGTAGAGCTATATATTATGTCAGTTTTGACAAGAAAATATTTTAGGCTAATGTATAACTCTCCTTTGCTTAGGAGCGTGAAAGAGAACTTGCTTGTATTCGTGGCCGGTTTGACAAGGGAAATTTGTGGAGTGCTGAGAGAGGTGAACATTCAAAAAGCAAATTTCCAGATACCAAAACGGTAATGTAGTGGGTACTAGCCAACTGCCTGTCGAGAATGACTGGGGTGGTGGGGGGAAGAATGGGTGGGAATGGAGCCCTGTGCCACACGCGCCACTGCCCCTGTGTTTGGGCCTGCTCCCCACTTCCTTCCTGCTGCTTGGGGCCTGAGCCTGGGCCTGTTCCTCCCCCACCCCGTAGCAGTGGGGGGAGGGGAGGGGAGGGGAGAAGTGGGCCTGGGCCAATACAGGGGAGGACCGGGCCTGAGGGTGGGGAAAAGCCAGGCTGCTGTGGCAGGGGTCGGGGGAGCAGCAGGCACAGGTTTATGTGGGTGGGGGAGGCCCACTTCTCCCCTCCCTTAGTCACTGCTGCATTGGGCCATGTCAGGCTGGGCTTGCTGCCCTGTGCACGCCCCGCCCCGCTGCAGTGGACCTGCTCTTCCCCCCCATGTCAAACCTGGGCCTGTTCCTCCCCCCACACTGCTGCCAGGTCAGCCCAGCAAGTGGTGGCAACAGAAGCCGGGGGAGGGGAACGGGCCGAGGCCAGTGCTGGTGGCCTCACCTTCCATTGGCGTCCTGATTACACTCCCCCCTGCGCTGCTGCCATCATCTCCAAGGTGTAGCCAACTCTGGTGGCCTCACCCCTCCACTCCATCGTCACCACCTGCAGGGAGCAGGGCAGGGGGGTCAAGGCCTGCAGTGCTGGCCTCGTTCCCCTGCTCAATCCCCTGTCTCCCCACCATCATGGCAGCACTTTGCCACCTGTCCAAATGCTTCTTTGTACTTTGATTGGCTGTTTGTCAGCCAATCAGAGCGTGAATAAAGTGTTATGGACAGACAGAGTAAGGCTCTTAAAATATTAAGATTTTTTTTATGTGCAAATTCACAGATGTTGTCAATATTGTATAGAGCATAAGGAGGGGAGGAGAGATACAAATAATTATTGATTCACGTGCTTTTCCCAAGCAAAAAATTGCTTGTGAAGTGGCTCTGATTTGCTATGAGTAAATTTTTCCCCCCCAAGCTATAAAATCTTAGCTCCCTTTTTTGACAGAAACTGGCTTTTTTTTTTTCTCTTCAGACCACCTTTAGGAAGAATGCTTATGCAAAACATTCATGTGCCTGAAAGAGATGTCTCTTGTACCTGTCAATATTTTAAAAGAAGATATTAATTTCCTTCACTTAAGCTTCAAAATACTAAAAGCACAAGTCGATTTACTATTAAGATGCTATTTGGCTATGTAACATAGCTTTTCAGTTATAACTTAAAAAATCTCTTCCCTCTGATCCACAGTAGACCAGGTCTTTCAGTGTTCTGTAGAATCCAACCTGCTGGGTCACTGAAGTGTCCCTTTGTTATATACACTGTAACTGTCTCCTGCTCTCATTTCTTAAATCCTTTAAAAATGCGTTTGGTTGCTACTGACATTTGAGCACAATGATTTCGCTTAGTTTTTCTAGTTTCCTGTAATGGAACTTATCTGGATGTAACTTATTTTTCATGCTCAGGAAAACCAAGGAAAGCATCCTCCTCGTTCTGATGCAACTTCCATTATAGCTGCAGAAAAGAGTCCAGCATCTGAAAGGTTGCCAAAGCCTTCCACTTTGGAATCTTCAGGTGAGAACAGTCTTCCTAGAATTACTGTGACTTATACTGATGTAAAGGTTAGCCTTCCTATTTACAACAGTGTGACTCTTTGATGGTGGTTAGAACAGTCCATTGTAGGTACAAGTATACCACATCCCCATGTGGCTGCCCATGTGTCTTCATATTGATAGGTAGCAGCAAAACTAGGTTTGGCAGAATTCAGTTCTTATTGTTTAATTATTTCAAGGGCTAAAATTTGATGTTAATTTTCAAGCATTTATTAAAATTTTTATCAATTTCAAAATTTTCAGGATTGTGCAGAATTAGGGGTGCTTAAAAGCTTTATAAAATCATGTGGTAAAATATAAAAAGTAAATATCCATAAATTGATAAAGCATACCTGATCATGTAGGGGCTGAGCTCACTACGAGTTTGACCCCTGCCCCAATTCCTGGCTGGGACCTGTGCAGCGTGAGTGGCTGGCAGCCCTGGGCTCCTGGCTGCCAACAGCTCTACCAGCATGGCGCTTGGCTTCTACAGTGGCACTGCCCAAGGTACTGCCAGAGGAGCAGTGCATGAGCAGCGCAGGTGGGGCTCTTCCTACCCCACCCACAGCAACTGCCATGTGTCTATGCTATGTGCATGCACACAGCTCCCCCACCTTGGATTTCCCTACACCTAGCCCAGATTTTTTTTAAAAAGTGTCCTTTTTCTATAAATTGTGATGGCTACTGTGAGTATCAGGCAAAATTGATATTTATCAATTAGGTAAGCCTAATCATAACTTAGCTAGATCTAAACTAAGTGAACAGACTGCCAATCCAGCAAGCTTAAGTTAGACTAGTTAGTTAAGTTAGACTACTTAGACAAGTTAGTTGTTTCTGGCTGATGTTCATAGAATGTTTCCATAGACTTGTCTGAAAGGTAGAGCAAGTAAGGTGAAGGTTATTACTGTTCAA
The DNA here is from genome assembly GCF_001723895.1 of Crocodylus porosus. Lineage (NCBI taxonomy): Eukaryota > Metazoa > Chordata > Crocodylia > Crocodylidae > Crocodylus > Crocodylus porosus. Next base: position 87,471,716 of record NW_017728886.1, read on the forward strand.
CCTGGAATAATCTTAATACAACTTGTGTCAAGTTCTTCAAGAGAATCTGTTGCAAATAAATCCTCTGCCCTAACTTTTTTGCAGAGCTTCATGATGTGGTTGTGGTTGTCTGCTGCTGTTGGGAAAGAAGAGCCATGACAGGGTTTTCCAAGTCTGCCAGGCGCTAGGAAGCCTATCAGATATTCTGCCATTACAGAATAGTGAAAAATAGAATCTAGCTGTGTATACACGTTCAGATGATCTGGGAGAATTCTCCTAGTTTTGTTTTCCTGGTAAAAAAAAAACACAAACAAAAACTTACATGGTGAACCCTGAACAAATGTTCAGAAGCTTAGCCTTTAAGGAGTGACATCTTGCAGTGCTGATGCTGTGCAGTAAGGGGGCTCCTTTAAGCACTTGATGGCATCAGGCAGACTGCAGAGCACAGAAGTGTACAGAGGAACCCTGACTGGCTGATCCAAACTGTTCAGGATTTATATAAGCAACACAGTGCTTTGGCAGGCAGTGATTTTCTTGGAGCACAATGTGGGCATTTGTGAAGGGTCTCCGCTTTTCTCCAGCCCCAAAGCACTCAAATGGGGTGTTCTCCCTGATCAGCTGCAGCAGTAAAATCCAGCCTGAGTTGGCACACTGTCCCTGGAGTGATAAGAAGCTGCCCTAAGATGATGACCTGTGTTGTGGCTTTTTCCAGAAGTGGGTATATACAGACATTACTGGGAGAGATTTAACTCTTGGAGAATTATTCCTGAGCTATTTTTCTCCCAGATAAGACTTAGTTTTTCTTCTGGGAGAAACTTAAGCATCTGTACACATGGTTCCTACTGAGAAAGCAGCAACTCTCCTAGGAGAAACTGAATGTTTACATGTGGCCCCAGACTTCATCTAGCCAAGACCACCTTTCCACCCTCATTTGTGGAGATGCTGAGGTATTTGCTCCCTAACACGGTCATCAAATTGATCTGCTGCCTCAGCTTTCTCATCTGTAATGGGTGTTTTCTCAGTCTTGAGAGCAGAACAGGAGTCTGAGCATTGTTGCTGATCCAGGTTGCTCTCTGTTCAAGTGGAAGGAGTCTAGGCTTAGTGTAACATAAGGTATACAATACCTGACTATAAAATTAAAGTTTAGACTAGTATTACTGCTATAAATTCTATTTTTTTGCCTAGATTTAGACTCTTTCTGAACTATGGGGAAACTTAAGAATGAAAAATGTAGTCATGTACCTACAGTAACTTACTTCTCTTTGTATCTTAGGCCCTTCTAAATGTGAAGAGACTGATAAAACCAGTCATTTGAAGACAGTTTTGCCAGAGAGTCCCTTAAAGGTTGTGGAGAAAGAGAAAGGTTTGTACTGGTCTTTTGTATCTTGTAACTATAGTTGGCCAGTCCCAAGTCAACTTGACTGATATTGTGTAGAAAAGAACAAATTCCTTGCACGTAAGCATGTATGCATTAAGTAGCTCAGTCCTACAGTTCTAAACCAATGAAGTGTATGTTCTTTAAAGTCAAAGTCTAGTAAATATTACTGAAACTCACTTTCCTTTTATAATGAAGTTGTGTATTTTCAGTGATAATTCATGTTTCCAAAGTGTGTTAGGAAGATTATTGTGACCCGTATTCAGAGGAAAAATGAGTTCCTTTGATTTACTTTCATTCATTTTAAGAGATGAGTTCAATTACTTGCTTTTGTTGGTATTGTATGTTAGTACTCAGTATGCTTCTTGGTAATGGGTATGCAAAATATGTAAGCCAGTTTAGAGTGAAGTGAGAAAATTACTGTTTTCTAAGGGTCAATGCCTTAAACTTACTACAGGATTCTTTGGATCTGTTTTGAAGCTGTGTTGGTCTGAGACAAAGAAGAATACAAAACTGTAAAACTTGGTTCAGAGGTGATACCTTTTATTAGACCAACTAGAAAATAGAAAACCCCCCCACCTTTTCTTTGCAAACTTTCAGGCACACGCCCTTCAGGCTGAGGGGAAATCAAAGATTGTACAGGATTCCATATACTTCTATCCCACCAAACCAAAATCAGGATTTTTACTAGGACTGAGAGAGCAAGAACCATATTTACTTGAATAGATGATGGTGATTTATAAGACAACCCCCTCCCCACCAATAATTAGGTTCTATATATGGAAATATATATAACAAATTGATATAACTTTCCAGGTATAGAATCTAATAATTGGAGGTTTGCCTTGAATTTGTCCTCTTCCCACTGCTTTAGCGGGGAAAATGAATCTGGAGGGTCAGGTAGCCCCTTTGCTCTGTTTCCCTCCAACGTTTTCCCCCAGGCAGTCCCTTCTCCCTTGCCTTACCATCAGACACTGCTCTTCCTGAGCATAGGAAGCAAAAAGCAAATTTGAAAATAACCCTGACATTTTAAACATGGTGTGGTGGAGCACCGGTGGGGTGCTCACCACTGAATGTAGGCTGCAACAGGCTGGAGGAGTGCCTGTATGGAAGGCAGCCTAGAGACACCCAGAGGAGTCAATTTTTTAGTGGGGGGAGGTGTGTGTGGAGCACCAGTGGGGTGCTCACTACTCTAGGGCTATCACAGGCTCTAGGGGAGCCTGTTTTTGGGAGCAGCAGGGAAAAGCCTCCCCTGCTAAACATTGTAAGGGGGAAGGTAGGTGGCAGAGCACCTTAAGTTGGAGCTTAGCACAGCTGTTAGCGACATCTGCAAGGTATGGGACACCTGTAGGGGGGTGGTTGGAGCATGTATTTTGACCCTCAGACATCAGGGCCCTCGGAGAGCAGCTGCCTGCCTACGTAACAACATGATGTACCAGCAAGGAGTGGCAGGAAAGGTAGGTGGGCAGCATGCCTAGAGATGGGTGGGAGACCCGTAGCACTGTGGCTGGTCAGGGAGTTCCCACCTGTCACATATGGCTGTAACAACTTGCAAATAGTACCAAACACTTAATTCATCCAGAATTGATGCGTGCTACCTTTTTGAAACTACTGCAAAGTTTAGCACAGGTCCATAAATACACTTTTGAGCAGCACTTTAGCACCTACATATATGTAGTATAAGCTTTACTCTTTTGAAATGTTGTGTCACGGGTCAAATTGGTTCTGAATTCTATTGACTGAGCAGAGCTCAACTGTTCAAGTTTGCATGGTGCTACCACTGGTGCAAGTATCCTACCTCTGCGACTCTTCAGCTTGGGGCTTCTGATGCTCCCAAATGCATGCCAGGCCTCCTACATGCAAGCTGCAAATCCAGAGGCCTTGGAGTTGAGATGCTCCCTAATTTCACTTGCCTCTCACCAAAAGGCCCAGGGAGCAAGCCAGAGGGAAAGCCCAAGAACAATCCCCTATCACCGTAAACTGTGTAGCTGAGATCCTCGCATACCACAAAGATAGGTTAGTGCCACCCATCTTGAAGTATAAACTATACAAGATATTAGTACAAAGCTAAGAGGGGAGCTGAGTCGGGCTGAGAGAGGGGGTGACAAAGTTCTGGGTGAACTGTGTGGGGGCCCAGTTGTCAATGTTTGCCACATGTTTAAGGCTGGTGAAGAAATAGGAATCATTAAAAATGAGAAAGAAAGGCACAGCTCAGCTGTTGGAATGAAGAGGAAGTCAAAATACGTGCAATGTAGTGACTCACTATGACTGGAAAAAGAGTTGGCAGTGGGGGGACTGTTTCAATGGGCACTACTATGTGTCTTTTTTAGTAGGGCTTCCCATTAGCATCTTGGGGCTGGCTCTCGCCCTCCCAGTGCCAGCCTGGCATTGTACTATCTCCAGGCCCAGTGGTGGTTTCCTGTGGAGGGAACACCTGTTTGTTTTGTTTTTGTTGGTTTGCTTTTTCTTTTTGTTTTTTCTGGTCCTTTAAAAACAAAGTTCTCATCAGAATTTGGGGTACAAGGGAAGAGTGTTGGAGCTTGCTTCCCTCCACCATGCTATTGGGTGGTGGGGCTGTCTTGTATTTGAATAAATGTGGTAGATGATCCAGCATATCAAAGTCTTACTTAAATGTGACTGAAGACTCTTGTTTGCCTTCAGTACTGAACTCTAACACATTCTTTCGGGATCTTTTTGCTTTTCAGACAAAGTACGTGAAATTGAAATGAGTGTAGATGGTGATGATGTGATGAATAGCTCAAAGGTAATAAATGAAATCTTTGATGAAATTCTTCAAGAGGATGGTCCAGACATAGAAAAATTAAAAAAAGAAATGAGTATGAACCTGGAAGCTGAGAGTGATGAGGAACAGGAAGAGTCTCTGAATATTTCGTCTATGTCTCTTCTAACTCCCTTAGCAGAATCTGTTGGTGTTGTGAGTCCAGAGGTAAGAGCAGATGTTCAAATACAGGGATTTGCAGCACTGTCAGTCATGATGCGTTAGGTGTTTTTTACATGAGAATCTCTGAACAAATATGAATGAAAGCTGCTTATAGATTTCTTATAATGAAACTTAGCATAATTAAGTGAAGAAGCAATGGAGTTCTTTACATTGGTATGAAAATGTCTTCAATTTTAAGCTGCTAATCTAAACACTTAATAAAACAGCTTGAAATCAAGATCAACAGTCATGTTCATGAGCAATAGTGTGTACCTTATTCAGTACAAGGAAGCGCATGCTTTCCCAGCCTTCTTTCTGTTCTTTCCTGCTTGCATTCTTTGCTCAAGACTATTTCCTTTCTTTCAATTCTCCCTCATACATGTTTATTTTATGATCTGCCTTTTCTCTTGGCTTCTCTTCCTCGTTTTATCCTTATCTTTCTTCTTCTCTAGTACATCCTCCGTAGTGCTTCTCTAAAAGCTTGTTTCTGGGTCACTTCTCTAGTGTGAGAATAGTATTTGTTCCTATGGCAATCTCCTCTATTTGGTGTTTTTCTCCAGGATAACTGAATTTTTCTCTATAATTTAACACTAAAAGCAACTCGGGGTGACTGTCCTGAAGGAAAGAGAGGTTTCTGCTTAATTTACTATCCTTCAGTGCAGAGCCTGCAGAAGCAGGGAAAATACTGGTCATTCAAGTCTTTTTCCCTTTTATTTTTCATATTTCATTGGTACTGAAATTTGTGCTGTATATTGAAAGAAGTCACAGTGTCAGTTCTTTCCTGCAGCCACTGATTAGAAATAGCTACTTGTCTTCTGGTACTTGGCCTGTCTTCAGTCAGTGCGATGGCGGAGCACCAAAAGCATGGTTATGCTGCAGACTACAGCCATGCCGTCATGGCTAGATTGCTTCTGTGATACTTGAGCTAGTTTGTTTAAGGCTAGCTCGGGTATTTATATGCTACCGTAGACTTACTCAAGTCAGGCTGGCTACATTTTAGCTTTAAAAGCTTTCTTGACAAGGGAGAGTTGGAAGTATTCACCCCATTTCTTAACATCAGCTTTGTAGGAACATAGCAGGATAAAGATGAAAAGGAAATTGGAAATCTTTGCAGTTAAGATTTGTTGTAGGGGTGTAGGGATAAAGCCCATGTATCTACTTATGTCTGTAGGAAGCAGAACTAGGAACAGTGGCCTCACATGGCAGGAGAGGAAATTTAGATTAGAGATTAGGAAGAACTTTCTGACCGAGTGTGGTCAGGCATTGGAACAGACTACATGGATAAATTGTGAAATCTCCATACCTGGAAATTTTCAAGAGCGTATTATATAGACACATGGCTAAGATGGTTTAGTTGGGGAGGATCCTGCCTTTAGCAGGGAGCTGAACTAGACAAGGTCCCTTGCAGCCCTTCTAGACTATGATAAATGAGAGGTTGCCTACCTCCAAGAGAATATGGAGGAGAGTAAGCAAGGGTAGGAAGGAACAGAATAAATTTATATGAAACAAGTTATTTATGAGACACGATTCTTCCTTTTTCCTTCCCTCCTACCCCCCCAGGGTTTTGCCTCTCCTAGTCGGTCAGCTGGTGAGGGGAGCAGCACAAGCAATGGAAGCCCAAAGTCTGGCAAGTACCAAAGAACACAAGTTCCTAGAGCAGAATCAGGGGACAGCATTGGATCAGTATCAGAAGATCGCCACCTTCTATACAGGTAACTCCTTTATGAATACTTTGCTTGAGCTATATATGTGGAAAGTGTTTTACTGTTGTTAAAATAGCTATTGTCGTTGTTTTAAAGTGTTTCTTCTGAAGTGGAGATAAGGAAGCTTGATAAAGTTTTGTATTTTCCCTGGCATGTAACTAAATGGGCTAAGGAGTTTTGCAGTGATGGAATTGTCATTCTCAAAACTGACAAGGAGGGCTTTCTTCCAGAGTTTAGCCTTAATAAAAGCCTCTCTCATTGACGAAGCCACCTTTGATTGCCACAGCTTTGCCTGGAACAAAATATTGCAATAATTTTTTTTCTCCTTTTTTTTAAATAAGTTGATACCAACCTTCTTTTTTAAAATTGCCTAGGTCTATGGCTCCCTCTACATTTTACAAGTAGTGTGTATTTAACTGGTTATTTGAGGAGTTACCTGGAGTCCAGCTACATGTGTGAAGTACCCTTCATACCACTAAGCTGTAACCAGCTATAAAGTTAGACCTTGAAAAATGTGTATTAACTTCATAGCTGGTTGCTATCAAGCTTTAATTTGCACATGTAGTAGGTTGTCACCTACTGCTGGGAGCCCCATCAGCTGACAGGGCTTCCAGCAGCAGGGGAACACCATGCTCAGCCAAGGCTGAGAGTCCCACAGCTGAGGGGACTCGCAGCCCCAGCAGTTGCTTACTGGGTCCCAGAAGCATCCCACAGTTGTGGATGCTGGGTCCCTGTAGCATGCCTTCTGGAGACCCAGTTGGATGCTGGCAGCTATGGGGCACAGCTGCGATCTCCCAGTCTTGGGGGTGTATGGAGCCCTGGGTGATCATGGCTGCTACATTATCCCAGCCCTGGGGGTTGCAAACTCCCAGCCTTAATCTCCCAGTCCTAGGGGTGCACTGAGCATCACTGCAGCTGCAAGACCTTCAGCTGAGGAAGCTTCCAGCCACAGGAGCTTCTTGCTGGTGCAGAGGGAGCCTGGGATTGGACTCTCCCTGCATTGGCAATAAGGTGTGATGAGATCCAATGTGTGACCCCTTTGTCACACCTCCTGCCATGCACCTATGTCATGGCAGGAGGCATGACTGTGTGGCTCACACATTAGAACCCATCCTGCCTTGTATGGATAAAGGCCCTAGGACAAATACCGTACTGCATCATTAAAGAATGCTATGCTAGTCCGGTCCCGTAAACATTAAGTGCATTTAACAGTGAGTTCTCTTCTTAAGCATTGATGCATATAGATCTCAAAGATTTAAAGAAACAGATCGTCCTTCAATAAAGCAAGTGATTGTTCGCAAAGAAGATGTTACTTCTAAATTGGAGAAAAAGAATGGAACTTCTGATCAAGTTAATAATATTAAACAGAAAATGCAGGTATCTGTTTTGTTTTTTTTTTAAGTCTTGCTGCTTTCCCTGTAATTTTTTTTTTAAGTGTTCAGTGGTTTATAAGTGTTACCTAAATAGACAAGGCCTGCTAATTTTGCTTATATTTGGGACTCGGTCAGCAGAATCTAGCATAACACAGTGTGCAACTTGGTAGGTCAATTAATGCCTGAGTCACTCTTTGTTTTGCTGTCCATAAAATGCACAGCTCTTTTAAAAGCTCTGGTTTGTGCTGCCATTTCGTGCTTACAGCTTTTGAGTAAGTTCTGTTATGATTTTTCTTCTTTTTGCTGTAAGTATTTAGGTCTCCTTCCATCCTGTGTAATCTAACATTTTTCATAAGCCTTACTGAAGAGTACTACTCTTTCAGTTCTGGCTTAAATGTTGGATGTTGACAATTAACCTTTTTATGGACTGGTCTTTTATCACAGTAGGGAAAGAGGAATTATATTGTTGAGGTGTAAAAGTGAAAAGTGTCCTGCAACACATGTAGTTCAGTATCTGTTTAAGCATTTGTTCCAGTGTATGGGAGCATAGTTAAAGTGCTGTTCCAAAGGCCCTTCTTGCATATGCTGGATCAAGTAACAAAATTATCTTGTGGCTTCACTAATTATTTTCACTGTTGGATTATACTAGGAGTTAAATAATGAGATCAACTTGCAACAGACTGTGATTTATCAGGCCAGCCAGGCTCTGAACTGCTGTTTTGATGAGGAACATGGAAAAGGGTCACAAGAAGAAGCTGAAGCAGAAAGACTACTTCTGCTTGCGAGTAAGTTTTTTAAAGGATTGTGAATAATCAAGGCTGATTGCTTGATTTACAAAAATATTTGTAATGTTAGCTTGTCCCCTCAAGAAACTTTGAGAAAGAGAGTGAAAGACCACTTTGTTATTCTCTGGCTTTTAGTTATAACCTGTGAGAGAACAGAGTTGAGTTGAATAAGGGGCACCCTTTATTCCCTCTATAGTCTCTTGCCTCATTTCTTGCATTTTGGCATTCTCAGCAAATTCTTCATAACAAGGCACTCACCGGAAAATGGCAAAACGCTTCTAGGCTGGACTTTTAGTCCCTTAATCACAAAACAGTTGCAAGTAAAGGAGACTGATTCTATACCACTTCCTAATTTCTCCTTGCAGCTGAAAAGAGAACTTCTTTGCTTGAAGAGCTAAGCAAACTGAAGACCGAGGGACCTCAAAGCAAAAAAAATAAAGCTGCCTCTGCATCCCTGGTATTTGTTTCATCCAAAGGAACTGTCACCATTTCAGAAATGCGTCTACCTCTAAAAGCAGACTTTGTTTGTAGCACCATGCAGAAACCAGGTAGGCTGCCTTCGTATATGGGGGGGGCAGGGAATGACATTTTTTAACTGTCTTGGATGCTGGGGTTACCTGAACTCACAGGGTCTTAAAAGGAAATTTTTGTGAATAGGATTCCATCTTTAAAAAAAAAAAAAAAAAACTAAAAAAAAACTCAACCCCAAACCTCCTTTTTAACCTCCTCCTAATTACCTTCCGTTGCAATACAGTCCTCCATATCTTAAGCAGAGGAGGAAAAATGAGTTCTCTTGCCTGTTTTGGTTGATCATTGTTTTAATTCTATCACTTTTTGCTATAACTTTTTAAAAGCTAGAATAATACCTTAAATCTAAAGCCTCATGCGTCTGAGCATCTTGTGACCACAGCTCACGTGCTGTAACAGTCCTGGTGAGGCAGTCTTACAATAATTATCCATTTTTCTTCACTTTTGTGGGGCAAATTTCTATATGTATGACACTTCAATTACTGTTCATTTCCTACTACCAAACGAGGGACTTTTTAAGGCAGAAATTGCAGATTCAGATAAACAGGTAGCAGAGGTAGTCAAAATATTCCAAAAACACTTACAAAAATTGTATCAAATTTTTAAATTTCAGCAAACGTTTTGCTAGCTGAAACTGTTCTTCCTAGAAAAGTGGGAGGCAGATGTTGAACTTACTGAATTCTGAGACTGCAAGTTACTTCATATGATTTTCTTTGTTTATTTGTTTTGCCCTTGTGTAATTTACGAACACTTAAGGACCCTAATCTTAAACTGAGATGAGATGGATGTCATTAGAACTAGTAACACGAACATGCTCTGAACTTCAAGTTGTTCTTATCAAAACATGGAATATTGCTTTTGAGTTTCTTTGGGGTTTGCTTTTTTCCTCTAACGGTCTCATCTCTGGTCTGCCCAGTTTTTTTCATGAAAGATGTCATAATCTTGGATTTTGGGTATTGAAATGTACTGTTTCAATTTGTTTTTCTGAATTTCTAGCCCCGTACTTGAACCAATAACCTATTTTGAGGGGTTTTTTGTTTGTTTGTTTTAAACATTTGTTCATTGAATGTAATTCTTTGGGCTTTCTGGGAGACAGGAATAGTTCTTCCAAGAAGTGGCTAGAGTTGAGAATTTAAAAGCTTGCTTTGACTATTTAATCTGTTCTTATTTTAGGCAACACTAGTGCTTAAAGATAATATCAGGTCCAGTGGCTCTTGTTTATTGGTCATGTGTGGTATGAGAAATTATGTTTATAAACAACCTGTTTTTAAGTTCTTAAGACTGCTGATATGTTAACTGTACTTTCATTTTACTGAATATAAAATTAAATCATGGTGGGTAAGAAGAACAGATAGCTATGATTAACCTCATAACATGTCACAGTAGTCATGTAACTCATTTATACAATTCATCATAGGAAAATGATTTAACTACATGTATTTAAACAAGCTTCCTTTTTCACTGATTCTGCCAGCTATAACACAGGCATTGATTAAACACACTGCTCACTTCTAGTGGTAATAAGGGAATTGTTCACTCTACAAACCATAGGATCGGCCACCAGATTATGCTCCAAATTCTAAACATTTTTAAAAAGTTTCCTAACTACATCACAGCAGAGAACTTCAAATACCTGTGTGAATCTACAAGGAGCCTGCCTGGTACTTTGGCTCTGAGAAGAGTGAATTATTCTGGGTGCCATGGACTTTGCAGCTATGAAACTTTGTTTTTCTTGATACCATGGAAATTGCCACTTGCTGCAACATGTCTGTCTGTTTTTCTTTCCTGCAGCCAGGCACAGGGTTCTTGTCTTGTAGGCATGTTGTGGTTGGGTGCCTCTTGTTTCCTACCTTCCCCTTTACAGGTAGATTGTTGGATGACTGTACAGGCTCCCTTACTTATTTCTGTAGAAATAAGTAAGAAGAATGCAGCACAGGAAAGGAGGAAGCCAGGTTGCAGCATAAGTAGCCAGGCTCCCTAAAAAATAGACTAGAACCAGAGACCTGGAGGGCTAATGTTTATTGATGAATCTGACTACATCGGGGTAGGCAACGTTTTTTGGCTGGAGTGCCAAAACCCCCCACAATACCTACCTTGGAAGGTGCCAGAGTGCTGGCATGCCAGAAAAACAAAATGAGGGCAGGGGGTACATGGCAGGATGCCTTGCTTGTGCCCCCTGCCCCCCAGCCCGTGCTCTGTGGCTGTCAGCAGCTACCCAGAGCTGGGGTTGGCTATGATGTTCTGGGCAAAATGGCATTGTGTGCCATGCTTGGCATGCGTGCAAGGGGTTGCTGACCCCTGGACTACATACATGCACTGGGTAGGATATAAAACTCAGCTGAGCTGCTCAAATACTGTTGTAACTGCTGAAGCCTGTAGAGGTGAGCACTGAACATACTGGAACAAAACGAACCGAAAAGTTACTGTTGAAAATAATGAATTCAAGATTTTTTAACTGAGCCATACTCCAAATGTGTGAGAGGGATGGGGAAGGAGCATTTCAGTGCTTCAAAAATCTAGCGGTTCATAGGGTTCTACTGAAAATGGTCTCAAATTTGTCTACAGATGCAGCAAATTACTACTACATAATATTATTGAGATCTGGAGCTGAAAATATGGTAGCAACTCCCTTAGCAAGTACTGCAAATTCCCTAAATGGAGATGCTCTTATTTTTACTACAACTTTTACTTTGTAAGTATGAAGAAACCATTTCAGAACTCTACTGATTAAGTATTTTGACCTAGCTTACAATCTTAACCTTTTTTCTAAAAATATCACATTCTGCAAACGGCTGTTGGGTTTTGTGGGGTAAGTGTTTTCTGCTTCTAATAATATCCTTAGTAACCATTTCTTCTCAGAAATGCAATTTAGATTTATTCTACAATCCATCAGCTACTCTCACCTTCTGCATTCATTCTGTCTTGGAACACCTGCAATGGCAGACAGGTTATTCTCCCCAAGGTGTCCTCTGATGTTGGAATTCTGTGTAGCCTTTTATTGCAGGTGTCTTGAAAGATCATGTTGTTCTGAACTAAAAAGATATTAAAGTATCTTCAGATTGTTAGGAATGCCTAACCTGAAGACTTATGAGTTTAGTGGTCTCCTTGGGATGGGGTATAGACCATTTTGAAAATGAATAAAATCTCAAGTCCTAAATGTGTCTGGGGAGTTGTGCGTGGCACTAATGCTGTGTTATCAGATAATAAAAACTGTTGTCAGTTGACATAGATTTTGGCTGATGGGATGAGGATCTGCATTTATCCTGTTTATAGGTAACTGGGTGTGTTCAGGATTTTTTATTACTGTATTATTATTTGTTTCGTTTTTCTCCTTCATTGCGAGTTCTGGAATCTAGTTTGAGGTAGCAATATACTAATATCTCAGAATACACTAATGTTGCTTATACTTGGCCAGAGGGGGTCACACTTCTTGAAACAGACTCAGTATAGGTAAAAATATTATGTAAGAAGTGACACTTGCCTGAAAGGATAGGCTATGGCTGGCGCACGCACACGCACGCACGCACACACACACACACACACACACACACACACACACGATCTTTATAAGTTTTGGTAAATCTATTGTAGATGTTCCTTTTAGAGTAAAAAGCTACTGCTAACTACTCTTCCTCTCTTTTAAACTAATTTTAAAATAATATCTCTGGTATTAAGGCATCATTCCATATCTAACCCGTGTCCCCTTTTTTGTTATAGGCAAGATGTATCCAGTGACTTTGAAATAAACATAGAAGTTTACAGTTTGGTATGTACATGTCCTTTTATTAAGAGGGCACTTGAATTTATGTACTCCTTAATTCTCAAATATTTCTTGGTTTTACAGGTTCAGAGGAAAGAAAGCACAGGAATTGAGAAGAGAAAGAAGACAAATAAATCTAAGGTAAATGAAAATGAGAATTGCTATACTTGAGTTCAACAGAAGCTAGAATTAGATCCAAAACAAAGGGAAAATGGAGCATGCAGCGTTTCTAATTCTGAAAATGGAGAGATCAGATGCAATTTACAAGTTATGTGGTATTGCCCTGGCTACTGAAATTTTCAAATGTTGCTTTTCTCTTCTAGCAATTCTGCAAAGTGCCATGCATTCCAAACTTTCATCTAGCACAAGATATTTATGCCTCCTTGGTAATGATTCTTGGTGTACTCATTCCCTTTGCTATTTGATTTTCATTCTCAAAATAGAAATTGTATGCTCGTACCCTATACAGTGGCCAAATTGAAAAGTTTCCATTAACCATGTAATAGTAGAAAGAGAATGTTGCCTCTAAACACAGAGAAGACAGTTGCTGTATTTACTTGACTATAAGGTGACCAACCTGATAATTAGATTCCATGTGTGGAAAAAATAAGACACATTTGTTATAATTACACCTGAAAAATTATCAGAGGGTTGTCTTGAATTTGTCCACTATTTCTACTGCTACAGCAGGGAAAATAGTGGCTGGGGGTTCAGATGGCCCCTTGCTCTGTGTCACCCCCCTCCCCTCCCAGTCTCTCTGCAGCCCTCTTCCCCCACCCCACTTTCCTGAGCAGGGGCTGACAGTACTCTGTTCCTTCTCCATGCACGATGTGAAAGTGAGCTGCTTGTGACAGTAAGGTCAGAGGGAAGGGCAGGAGCTGCAGAGGACAAGTGGAGGAGGGCAGGAGACTGCTCTGGGTCTGATTCTAGCAGTTGCCTGACCGCAGCAGTAGTTGCCTAATCCTCCCAGCCATCTGATTCCATCGCCCCACCCCAACATTTTCCCTTATCTCGGTTTCCTTGACTGAGCACATGTTGCTTCTCACAGTGGTTTAATGATAATGAGTGTACTTTAATGGGGGAGGTTTGCTGATATGAAAATAGAAGACAGGGGGTCCTTTTCCCCATGATAATCTGGGAATGGGGGGAGCAGGGAGCTCATCTTGTATTCAAGTCAATACAGTAGGATTTTTACTGCTATAACTTTTGTAGCAAATATTGCAGCTGTTTATAGAGTGCTTCTAGTACAGATTACAGGCATATCCACTTCTGTAAAACATTGTCACCTGCTCTGTTAACTTTTTGGGGCCTTCTTGGTTTATTTTCTTCTAGAGCTTGGTAAACTGGGCTTGCTCTTCCAGTACACAGTGTGGTGGTATATTCTGTGCAATTTTTTTGTTTCTTGGGTTGGCAAGACTTTCACGTGTGTGTGGGAAGGGGTATCTTGGTTCTCTTAGCGAAAAGTCAATATCTTGAAGCTGGACAAAATAATCTTTCAAACTGTGATCTGTTTAATGTATGCTAGAATTAGGCCTACAGGCCTCCATGGGTGAGAGCACTAGGCAATGCAAGTGCGACATAAGGCCTGATCCAACAGGTTTACAAACCAAGTAGAGAGAAGTATATAGAAAAAGTGGCCAGATATGCACAACTGGAACATTTTAGAGTACGTAAATAAATATCTAAGCCTTCATAAAACATTACCTTCTTGTCTTTGTCTGACTTTAAGTAGTAAATTAGGCTTCTGAAAGGTTCGCTTGAGCTCAATTCTTAATGCAATTATTGGCTGTCATATACAAAGAAATCCAATAGCTCCTCCTCGCCCCCCTGCTTTAAACATCCACTTTTCTCTCAGATAAAGATGAACTTTGAGACTGCTTATGTAGAACATGAAGTTCCCTCTTGAAAATGGATACCTACCTGGTTCTGCAGCTCCTTAGTTTTACTTTCTGCTGATGAACCTGGTGATGGTGAAAAAATGAATAGGCATCATAAAACCAAGTTTTTGCTTTTATTCCTTTTCTGGAAGTAATCACTTGTTGAAGGTAAATTATAAATGCAGTATAAACTGCTGACTTTGAACACAAAGAGTTATATTTGTAACTTGACACAATGAAAAGATTTGTGGGTGTTGACACAACCCAAATTGCCAGAACAGAGAAGAGTGCCTTGTTCATTTAAGTGCTGAACATACTGTAGAAACAATGGAAATATTTCTTGCACAATTTTACATGTAAATAGAGGTTGAATATTGCTTTTGAACCACCTGTAGTTTGTACCCAGTTAATGGTTAGTTTTGTGTTGCTAATGGTGCAAATGTATGTTTGTTGTACTCTGAATAGGTGTTTCTTGAGCTTTTATAGTTCATAAAATACTTTAGTGGAATTATTCAGTTTATAACTTAGTTCAGGAAAACAAATCTAGTTGATTTATAACAAGAATTATCCACCACTCAGATTTGCTTTATACAAGAAAATTTGAATGGCATTTTGGTCATGGATACATTTCATGTAAATATAAATGAAATGTACTTGGTTGTCATGCTGTCATCTTGTTTTTCATAGGTTATTACTCCAAAGAGATTATTGACATCTATTACCTCTGTAAGTATGAATGTAATACCCTACTGACTACTTTAAATTGCTTCAACAAGCTATGTTGTACCTGCTAAGCAAGGCTATGTTCACATCAGACATCTTGCGTGTCTCCTTTAAAAGTCTAAATTATTGTCTTTACAACCAAGCATTTTCATTATAAGTTTAATAGCTACCTAAGCAATCTAAATACATCCCTGATGCTAGAATGGATAAATTAATATACATTCTTAGTTTTATTAGGGGTTTTCTTGTATGTATTTTCCCTAAATGCTGTCTCTTCTTTTTTTTTTTCCAAGAAAAGCACACTTCTTACCCCAGGTAAGCAAAACCTAAACTACTTGGGGGAGTATTCAAATCTCAGTGGCAAAAGCAATTAAAATCTCTAGATAGGATTGTCTTGTGCTTGATCACAGGCTAGATCTTTCTTTGTGATTTATGGAGCAATGCCAACTTAATAGTTTGGGTTCATGTTTACCATTTTACGTAGCTGATCATACTTGTTCGTTCCTGACCTGTTGTTAGATATTTGTAGCACTCATGTCTTTCTTGGGGAAACGAGTTCGAGGTATCTTAGGTTAAAGCAGAATGGTAACTGTCTACCTAGATCTCAAATGCAATCACTCATTTTGTAACAGTCTTCAGTGAGTAAAAATTTTAACTTATTGAGGCTCTTGGTATCTCTTACGTGAATTTTTTTTTTTCAGTGTATGTGTTGTTGGCACACTCTCAATTTATATTTTTTACTTTTTGAGAGAAAGGTGGCTTGAATTATAAATGAGCTGTGCTTTTGTTCTTTAGGCTCCACTGAAGAGTAGAGTTGCCCAAAGTAGTATTGAAATGGGTTTACTCAGAAATTGCACAGCTGGAAGAGCAGAGTTCCAAGCGAGCTACATTTTACTTTCTCAGAAGGAAACTCTGCATTCATTCTTGACCCAAGCCAATTTATTTAAACCTAGCTCAGATATCTCTATACCAGCATAACCTTTTTAGATCCAAGGGATGCCTCTGAAAATGGCAGCTCTTTAGGTTGGTTTGTTTGTTTGTTTGTTTGTTTGTTTTTTGATTTGATTCGTTTTTAGACCACAGAAAAACAAAGAATTTCTGTTGCAAAGAACTTAGTCCCCAACAGGTCAGAATATGTTTTTAACGCTATGGATTCCTCTTTGAAATCTCTGGGTTTATTTTGTGAATCATGTTTGCACATTTAATAGTGCTAACATTTACGTGGCAGCTCATGGCACTCTTCAAAGGATCTCATGGCATCCTGGTTGAGAGTCACTACCCTAAACCATGCTGCAGTGTAGATATACCTTACAGCTCATAGAAAAGTGGCACGGCTCTTTCAGAGTCAAAGGAGAAGATACTAAAAGGAGAAGATACTAAAAGAAAAACAACCATTGCTTTTTATGTTGTGTATCTTATGCTTCATATTGTAGTGTTGTGCTTGTGTGTGTATTGGGTTAAGACTTTTCTCTCTTTCCATTGCAGCCATGGCTAGTCCATGTGGACCCCATGCTGTACGCACAAGTAACTTTGTCCTTGCTGGATCTCTCAAGCTTTCACTGGCTTCGATGGGAAACACCAAATTTGTTTTAGACAAGGTAATGGAAGTTAGCTTGCTTCATCTCCAGAGACAATTGGAGCTTGGGCTAATGTTTGCCTATATGAAGTATAAACACCATATAACTGGAAAATAAAAACTGAAGGAAATGTGTAGGAATACCATATTCAGTTTTCCAGTAACAAAACTAAACAAATTGCTGTATACTAATAAGGGAAAACCAAAAGATGTTTATAAGCTTGTGACTTTTTCTAAAACTTAACCTGTGAGGCCTTTCACTGCACCAAATGCTTTGTTTTATTTTGTTGGTTTGTATTTGCTTTTTTTTTTTTT
>NW_017728886.1:87488750-87490940 GCF_001723895.1 Crocodylus porosus
TTTTTTTTTTTTTTTTTTTTTTTTTTAATTTCACTTTACACAGGAATCCACTTCCACCAGAATGGTTTTGCATATGCTTCCCTTTTAATATTTGTACTACTAGATTAGGTGGAAAGGAGTAGAACCTACTCAAAAGTAGCTTTACACTGCTTTCTAGACTTATGTTTGGCACTATTCAGCATATTTTTTCCCCCCTTAGATAAATTATGGAGGGAAGGAAAGAGAGCTACTGAGCTATATGTTCCAGGACAAGGTTGCTATATTTACTTGCTTTTGACTAAAACTGAAATGCTATTTCCTAGTGCATGCTGCTCGTGTTTTGCTCTCAAGCCTTTGTAATAGTTAGAAGTAATTTTTAAACAAACTTTACAGGAGGAGTTTCTATTTTGTCTTGTAGTATCCAGCATAGTGTTAGAAATCAAATTTATTTAAATATTATTTAAGCTTATACTTAATACTAAAGCTCCCCATTTTAAAATTCTTATTGTAAAGAGTTTTACAAAACTACTGGTTTCTCAAGGAATGCTCAAGTGATTCTAGTTTTTTGTTTCTTCCACACCATTGTTGAAGGAATAGTTTTGCCTATTAGGTTTGTAAGCCAGTAGAAGAATTGGAAAACATAGCCTCTTACAAATGTCAGTAAAAGTACAAATTGTTGCTATTTTAAGATAGCCGGCTTTGCCTATGAACTAAAATTTACTAGTTTTATAAAAAGGTTGAAGAATTCAACAATAACTGTTCTACAAATATAATGTTACCCATCAACATCTAAATGGTACACTTCAGTTAGGATATAGTGAGCTGAAGTTCCCATTAGCAGGATTTTAAATCAAGATGCATATCTACTGTTGTGCTTCAGTCTACTTCACTCTCACTCTCCTGCCTCTGACCTAGGAGAGCATCCCCCCTTCCCACTCCCACAGCCCCTGCCCATCCCCACCTCACATCTTAACCCCTATTCGCTATCTCCATAAAGAAAACAACATTTTTTCCCCTCTGACTGCATATTTACTCCCCTGCCTTGCACCCAGGAGATTCTGTCTATCCAAATAAAAAGAACTTAATTTGACTATTGGTAGAACATTTCAAATATCATTCTTTTCATGTACTTCAGTTGTCCTTAGTGTTTAGGTATAGGTACAACATGAGCTATGAAGAGCTCTCTCCTGTTTCCTCCTGACGTCACTGGCAAAATTCCCACCAACTTTGCTGGAAATTGCATTTGTTTGTTTGAATGTCTCCTCACTGCTGGGCATACTAATGCATCCCTTTGATAATGAAGACTTTCTCCTGTGCAATAGCAAGCATGCTCTTTAAGAACGGATGCATCTGCTAGATGCATGGGGTCTTTTCTGTTTTCAGGTTGCATGGCTATCTTAGTAAATCTTGTCAGTAGCATGCAAAACTAATGCCAAATGGAATGCAGCACTTCAAAATAGCCACTTGCGTTTTGAATTACCAAGTCATTGCAATCCTGGGGTGAGTGTGAGCCTTCTGGCCTCTTTATTGAACACATGCTGTATAGGATTTACTTGGCAATAAAGATGAGCTTCTAGAAGAGAAAATAGAACTTTAATGTGTTGTGGGCAGGGCACCTGTTAATCTGTTTTTAGAGACCTGTATTGACAAGGGATCATAGTAGAATTCAGATGCCAAAGAGCCTTCATATTTGCCCAAGTTTTTGTTTTGAGGCGTTTTGTTTTATTTAGCAGGATACTGTTCTGATAGTTACCCTTTAAGGATGGGGGACCTACTAGTACTCTGTTCTATTTTGAGGAGTTTTTTGGGAATTGTACAAGTAATTGGTTAGCGTATCACTTATGTTGAAGTCATGAGAGAGTACATTTTAACAAAGTATTGGTTTAGAAGAGGTGCTCTTGACAGATGTTGTCCTGAAGTCATGCTTTTCTCTTTTTTGATACGATTTAAATCTATTTGCAAGAAAAGGGGAATGCCAATGAAATTAAAAGCTCAAATCCACAATGGGACCTAAGCATTGTAACGTTCAACATTAGATGTTACAATGTTAAAGTGCATGGCTCCTGCAGCAGAATTTATGACCCTGAGTGAAACACCTAGACCAGGGGTGCCCAACCTTTTTGAATGTGGGGCCGGATCATAAACTTTTTTTATCACTCAGTGGACCGGCGAGCCATATTCAAAGACCTCACAGGAAGCAGTATCACATCA
>NW_017728886.1:87491040-87495096 GCF_001723895.1 Crocodylus porosus
TACAGTGTTTACTTTTGTTTCCCGTCATAGCACCTCGGGCCTCGGAAAACAGCTTGGAGGGCCGCAAGACGGTCCACGGGCCGTATGTTGGACAAGCTTGACCTTGACAGTGCACTAGGAGAGTTGTCACAGAGGAAGACCTAACATAGCCAGCATGTTTACCTGGGAGCTGCCTAGAGCTATCAGTTGGAATAATGAATACTGGGAGGGTTGAAATTCCACCCCTCTCTGGACTATAGGTGCTACTAGGAGAAGTTGTCATTCACTCAGATTTCTCATCTTGGCAATCTCTCCTGGAGTTCGGCACTTGATGCCCATTTTTTTCAAAATGGAAAAAGAGAGTCGCTTTGTTTTTAAAACTGTGGAAAGAGGTGATGCTGGAAGTGTTTCACTTTTTTACATAATAGGTCAACAGTTCGAGCATCTCTTCTTTTCTTCATGTTTTTTCATGTCTTTTAAAGAAAGTGTTGAGGCCATATTTTGTGCAGAGTCCAGTCAGTGGGTAGACTCCAAGTATCTTCTGGATCAAATCCCTTGGGGGTGGGATTGGGTATGGGTAAAGGCCTAGATGCCAAGCTGTTGTACGCTGTCAAGACTTAGTCATTTCTACATAGGTATAGAGGCAGGAGTTTGAGGGTTTGGTGCAGGATTCAGTGCCAGTAGGACAGTTTCAGTTAGGTGGCAGCTGAACAAGGATTTGATGATTGCATTTGTGGACTTAAAGTAGAGTCTTGGTGCTGAAGTCTTACTTTAGACACTTGCCCCACTTTGGATTGACCTTGCATATATTGTAATAGAATAGATCTGGATTTTTTCACCATACCTATAATGTTAATTATATTTTGTAAAAACCAAAATGTATTTCCAGTTCTCCATGTTGAGAGACTTCCAGTGACAATCTTGATAGCAAGTGGCTTTTGACTCTCCCATACATAGGACTCTTCCCGCTAGAAATCACCAAAATGATTTATTGCTTATATCTTTGCTGCAAAGGACTTACTTTTCATGGGAACAGAGTTGCTGTTGAGGTTACATCATATTTCAGTAGCCAATTTATTTACTCTTTTTGTAGGTTCCCTTTTTGTCTCCTTTGGAAGGACATATATATTTAAAGCTGAACTGTAAACTAGATTCTTCTGTAGAAGAAAAAGGATTTTTGGTAAGTTTTTAACTTGCTTGCTATTTTAAGTCACTTTCACAAGTGGTAAAACATGTGCTTTTCCATTCTCAGCACTAACCAAATGATTTCATGTTGGTTAAATGGAGTCATCCCAACTTTTTCCTCTCTCCTATTTACTTTAATGATAAGGCGTTGTAACCTTGGTTTAAGGTATTTGCTTCTTTGGCCAAAAAAAAGTGTCTGATACTATTAAGCTGCCATTTGGCTAAATTTGCTGAAATTTTATCATTATTACTAGAAGTGCAATGATACATTGGTCCATATTGTATCGGCACCAATAAAAGGAAAATTAACATTATCAGCAACTGGCTTTTTTTGGCTGGTGTGGCCGATTTAATGTCACCTGATAAATGCTGTGTGCATGTGCGCAGCTGCAGCATACACGCAGCCAGCCCAGAGCTTGGAGAGCAGTGTTCAGCTGGTAAGCCTGTTTTGGGGGAGGTGGCGGTGGAGGAGAGGTGTGGCGGGGGCAGATTGAGCCCCCACAGTGAGGGAGGTAGTGGGGCTGGGGCAGGCATTGCCTGGGCAGGGCGTGGGATGGGGCTATGTGTGGCTCATGAGGAGGGCAGGGTGCAGCTCTTGCCACTCCGTGTACCTTCAGGGGAAGAATGGGAGGTACGTATCCCCCAGATCTGTGCATGGGGCGAGGGCAGGTTGCTGCTGCAGGCTGTCCCCAGTTCAGCTGGGGGTGTGGTTAGGGTGAGTGGGGGCAGCTCCGGGAGGGGGAGCTACAGCCACCCCAGAATTTACCATATCCCACTCCCCACCAGCGCCACTGTCACCTGCCCAGAATGCAGCCCTGGCCTTCCCTCCTGCCCCTCCTAATGAGAAGAGCCCGGCCCCAGCCCACAGTGGCAGCCCTCTCATGCCCCACATGCAAATCCAAGGAAGCACATGCCCTCCATGCCTCCTCCAGAGTGTGCACAGCAACAGGAACTGCCCTCTCCCACGCACCTCCCAGGTGAGCTGCTCACGGCTCTGTCCTCTTCCCTGGCTGGGCAGCACCTGCCTCTACCCCACTCCCTCTCTCACCATGGGGGCCTCGATCTGCACCCCACCCCCCATGTCCCCTCCCTCCAGAAGACTTTCCAGCCAGGCACTGCTCTCCAAGCTTCTGGGCTGCATATCAGCAATTGGATAAGTATCGGCTGATGTGGCACGTTAATAATCAGCCATTGGTATCGCCTCAAAGTCTTTATTGGTGTACCCCTAATTATTACCCTTCAGTAGAATATCTCTTGGGGTCTCTGTTTTCTTGCAAACTCTTGACTTATTGCTGTCGTGATCTTCTGTCTGAGCTCCTTTTGAACTGGCTTGTCTGGCTAGTGTACAACTATATGGCGTGAAATTTTAAATTAGCCACCAGGGACTTCTT
The DNA here is from genome assembly GCF_001723895.1 of Crocodylus porosus. Classification (NCBI taxonomy): domain Eukaryota; kingdom Metazoa; phylum Chordata; order Crocodylia; family Crocodylidae; genus Crocodylus; species Crocodylus porosus. The sequence goes on from NW_017728886.1 coordinate 87,493,596, forward strand.
AAAAAGCAATTTAGACTTGTGACTCATTTTAAAGTAAATGCTTTAATAAAAGATTCCCCCAGTCTTGTGAACAAGCAAAACTCCATTAAACCACTTGTCCTCGTCACCTGGCTTTGGTTCAGTAGACAAAGTTAAACTTGTATAGCTTTCAATTTTGATAAGTTTAAAAATCTAAATTTCTAAAACTAGAACTTAATAAATCTGGCTTTAGATAAATAGTGACATTCCATTCCAGTGACCTGTATTGCCATACTTGTATCCAGTAGATGGCACTAAATGTGTTGTAAAAAGACCTTTGAAAAACAAGTGCATCTTTGACACTTGGGTTATTTCCTGCTCCAAAAATCTCTCAAACTGTTTTTTCATTGGCTTTTGTGATTTGTCCTTTTATTTAGATAGAATCAGCAACTTATCTGTCCTAGTGAAATCTACCTTATTTTGGCAAATCAATGTATGCTTAATACTGTATATTTTCTTAACACCCTTTTATGGGTCCATATTAAACTTCTCTTTTGTGCTGTTACCTCTACTGTTGCAGTATGCTAATGTTTACTGGGTGGCTGTTATAGGCTCTTAGAGCAGTGAGTCTTAGCATTTTTAGACTCAAAGCATCCCTTAGAAAATGTTAGCTCTTAGCTTGTGCTCATTTTTGTAGACAAAAAAAATAGAGCAGTTTTTCTGTTGCGAAGAACTCAAAGACCATAACTGGATTTCTCTTTGGAATCTCTGGACTCATCTTGTGAATTGTGTTGTAAATCTAATAGTGTTAAATTAACATTGTGGGGCATCACCTTTGAGAAGATCTCAAGGTACCCCAGGGTCCCATGGCACCCTAACTGAGAATCACTGTTCTGGAGTGGTGTTGAATCCCATTTTCTAAACTATTGGAATGCATTGCTTTCTGAATGGATACAAGAAAAAGCTGAATAACTTTATACAATAAAACTGCTATTTTGCTAAGGCAATATGCTATATAAATAAATACAGAAGAAATAGAGTTACAGGCTACAGAATAAACTCTTTCTGTACCCACTAATGAAGTTGGTTGGGGAAATATTTGCCTTATCTTGAAATGTATGGAATAAACTGCCTACCCAAGTGAAAAGTCCTTTTCCAAGTTGCGAGACCCCTCACTAGACTAATTGCAACTTGGTCAACTATTTTATTTTGAAATGTAATTTGCTTAACTAGGGTTGGCTGATTACATTTTTTAAAACTAAGTTCTCTAGTGGTATTTAAGCAGTTGTTTTGTGAACCTGGTCACCTGGTATTTGTTACAAGTAACACTTGACACACTTGGCAATGCAGTGTTGTTTTATGGCAGATAGTATTTTATTATTGAAACGTTTTCTTTTATGGCCCTTGAAATAGTGGTAATAGCTAAGCTGAACATTATTTCTGGATTGATTCTTAGAAAAGTTTATTAAGGAGGCCATCCTTGAGGGACTGGCCCAGGCTAACATTCTAAGGGACAGCCAGCACGGGTTTGTTGCGGGTAGGT
>NW_017728886.1:87495107-87546517 GCF_001723895.1 Crocodylus porosus
TTGCTGGGATCCTATGACCCCAGCTGACTTCCTGCCCTTTGGGCAGGGGGCTGGACTCGATGATCTCCTGAGGTCCCTTCCAGCCCTAATGTCTATGAAATCTATAAATGTCACTAATTTCCATGTGAAAGGAAAGCGGGGTAAGCTGAATGTTATTAAGGTACACTTTTCACTGTATGAGTGCACGTGTGTGTGATTGTGCTCACACAGATATTGTGCTAGTTGAAAACTACTCTTAAATAGGATGTAAACCAAAGTAATCAATGTTGCATAAAGTAAATTTATTCTTTTTCTTTGTAGACTATGTTTGAAGATGTGAGTGGATTTGGGGCTTGGCATCGACGCTGGTGTGTGCTTTCTGGAAACTGTATTTCCTATTGGACATATCCAGATGATGAAAAGAGAAAGGTAAGAACTTGGAAATCACCTTATTGAATACCATATTCCTTAGCATGTGGATCTGGGTCTGTGGTGTGTAGTCCTGGCAATTTGTATAATCCAAGTGGGAGATATCAAGCTCTCTTGGCTAAAGTGTGCTTTGCAGTTCTTTGCTTGTTTCTTCGTAGACCAAAACGAATCCAAAAGCTAGGAGTAGTTGTCAGTTGTAGGAAAGGTTCTTATTTAAATTTCACATGAGGTTGGGACTTATTCTTGAAGATGTCATCAGATGATTGGCTTTCTATTTAGTTTAAAGAGACAACACTATGGTCTCCACCAACGATTTTAATAAGTGGTTTTCATCTAAATAATATTTTGCTTCAAGAATATTAGAACAGAATTTTGCCCACCATGAATACTCAAGCAGTTTCCTTCCACATGATACCAATGTGACTGATTTTTATACTGCTTTACTAATGCTCATGTTACAACCTGATTTAACCTTGCAGCTCCCCAATATGGTTGAATGTACAGTGCTTTAGATGCAGAACTTTTAGAGACTTTCTCTACCTAACACGCCCAAAGCAGAAAGGTTGATTGGTCTCTAATTTGGACCGTCTCAGCTCTTCAGTCTGTTCCTGCAGTATGCATTTAAATGTTTCCAACTCCTCTGAATGCTTTCAAGAGGAATTGGAATCACTTAAACAATTTACCAAGAAGTATTGCTTGTCTGTTGCCAGAACAGCTTTTCAAACTCTGGGCAAATGCTGGCCATTCTGAGTCTGTGCCAATCTGACTTTGCAGTAAAATTCTTTCCTGATGCCAGATAAGATGATCAGTCTAACCTGGAGTCAAGGAATAAGACTCTCCAGCCTGTAATGTCTCGGTTTTCGAGGTCCCAGCTAGAGCCTCAGCACACCCCAGTCAAAATCACCAGCCATTGTGGTAGCCAGCACCAAATACTTTTTTTTGTTTTGGTTTTTTTTTTCCGCCCCCTGCAACAACTCAGATGCCAATAGTAGTAGCAGGAGAGGGAAAGAATCCTTCCTGCCCCCACATGGTGACCAGTAAAATCCCAATAAATATGGGATAACCCGACATCTGTCACAATCTGCTTACTGCAAGCATAGCTCCACGTATCTCACACTCTAACTGGAAAACCAGAACTCTCTTTTCCTAATTCTATCCTCTCCATAATCTTATCCTGGTTTATCTTTTACAACCAAGCTGGTTGTGGAGCTCTGCTTTGTTCTGCTGCTGCTGAGCATTGTTATCTCCTATTTCCCTCTTCTGGCCTGCAGAGCTCTTCTAATGTGCTCTGACCTGGTTTGGAGGGGTAGGGGGGAGAGGGGTGGTAATGCATTTGTGTGGCTCTCCTAGGCTTTCCCAATGATGCTCTTAATAGCATGCTCTAGCTGTTTGTAACTCTCTCCTGTCTGATCCTTATCCAATCTCTTCTTGAAAACCTCCAAGGAAGGAGAATCCACAACTTCCCTAGGCAGTGTATTCCAACACCATACTTTTTTAACTGAAAGACTTTCTGTTTTCTTGAAATGTAATCTAAATCTCCTTTTGTTACTGTTTGAAGACATTGCCTTGCATCATTTTTTCTACATTGAGGGAGAGCAATTGTTCTCCTTTATAGTAGTTTTTCAGCTATTTGAAGACTACTATTATCTGTACCCCCTGTAGTCACCTTTTTTCCCCCCAAAAAAGGTGCTTAGTTCTTTCAGCCTTTCCTTGTGTTTGCATTAATGGCTCATCTCCCCAGCTGGACAGCTCTATCCTTCTCCCTACAATCACTGTAACAAGATTACAGCGCTCGCTTTGGAAAAATGTACAGAACATATGCTGTGATACAACTAGCTTTCCATTGTTAGGAAACAAAGGAAAGTTAGTTGTATTGCAGCATTGCTTGTTGGAGCTAAGAAGCAGTTTGCAATCTGAACTGGGGGGGGAATGCTACTTTTCTGTGGCTAGAGAAACTTTCCTTTCCAAGACCATGGTACAGACTATCCCTCCAAATTGATCTGGACTTTTTAAAATGTGGCCAGGCTCAATCAACTTGGAAGTAGGAATCTTGCATGTACAAAAGTTAGAAACATAATTGGCTTTAAATAAGTCCTGAGATTCTGAAGCCCAGTAGGCAGGGGGTGGCTTCTGTAGCCATGAAGAATATGGTAGTGGGGCTTATTCTACTATCAGTGTGTGCAGTCCTCCAGACGTGGTTGTTTCACTTATGCACTACTCATATAATGTCCTCTTTTTCATAATTTGCTTTGGATTTACTTACCTTCTTTGCCAAAGGAAAATGCTGGGCAAAATGTCATATCCCGATTGCTGTATCCATGATTCTTCCTGTAACTTTACTTTCAGCATCCTTTGGGCCGGATAAACTTGGCTAACTGCACTAATCGTCAGATTGAACCAGCCAACAGAGAATTCTGTGCCCGACCTAACACTTTTGAGCTAATCACTGTCCGACCTCAAAGGGAGGATGACAGAGAGACTCTTGTCAGCCAGTGTAGAGATACTCTCTGTGTTACCAAGTAAGTGGGGAAATAGGCTTAAGTGTCCTTGCTCTTTTACTTCCAAATGTGACTAGAATATAACTATTGGCATTGAGTGGGAGTTGTGGGGAATAATGCTAGAACCATTTTGTTCTAGTCTTGTTTTGCCATTCTGTTCACTTACAGAGATTTCGTGTTCCTTTTTGTAAGTGGTGGTAGAAGCGACATTATGTGGCCGACAAGCTTGATTTAATGTTTTCCTGGTATTTGGATCTTGGCTTGCGGAAGGGGAGGAGGAAGCATGGGCAGGTCAAACTCATCAGGTCCCACCAGCTGGATTAGTGGTGCTGGGCTGGTCCTCCAGCAAGCAGGCCCAGTTTAGTGTAGGACGCGGGCAACCCAGACTGGCCCCACACTTCCCATGTAGCATACGGAGCTGGGCTGGCACAGGCCCAGTCAAGGTCCCTTTGCCATATGGCCTAACTAGATTGGCCATCTGTGGAGTGGGGTGGGACTGCCAGGGCCCCTTGACCAATCGGAGACGTGGAAGCACTGCAGACCAGAAGATAGGGTTCTGCAGGGCCTGATATTTGGCTGTTATCTCCTAGTTTGGAGAATTAGTTTTCCTTTTCCGAAGGTCACAAAGATGATCTAAATGCAGGTCACAAAGGTGGTCTGAATGCTTTGGATTCATTTGGAAAGAAGTGGCAGAAATCCTTTTAAATTAGCTTTCCATTTTTTATAGGAACTGGCTGTCTGCAGATACTAAAGATGAACGTAACCTTTGGATGCAAAAACTTAACCAAGTTGTCGTGGAACTTCGCATGTGGCAGCCTGATGCATGCTACAAACCTATTGGAAAGCCTTAAACTTTGGGGGGAATCTTCTGAAAAGTCTACGCAAGACAAATGCCAGCTGCATTTTAAATCCTCTTTTTACGTAAGCTCATCGGAGGCCTCCTTATACTTTATGCTTTAAAAATGGAAGTGTACGTGTCATTTATACAGAGTATGTTATGCAGTATTTGTATTTCTCTATTAGGATTTTAACTGATCTCCTTTCCTAGCATTTGATTGTTAGGAAGCAATTAGCTCCTTTATTTGAATGTACTAAATATTTATATAACTCCTACTTTTTGGAACTCTCTGTGGCTCAGTACATTCTCTTCTATTGAAACAACTAAATTGGGACATAAGTTTATCACAGGGAATCAGATTTCTGGTAGGAAGAACCTAGTAAAACACAAGCTTACTAGATAACTCTTTTCCCCTCAAGGGAACTATGGCTCTGAGTTCATTCATTTTAGTAATCATGGTGCTGAAATGGCAACTCTTAATGCTTTATGAAGTTTTAATAATTCGTAGACATAAAAGCTGCCAGTTTTGTGCATTTTGAAACATGCAACATACGCTTTCATTTGTGCAAAGCATCCCTTTCTTCCATCCAACAAAAATTGCACAATATACCCATAGCATTCTTGCATTCTGAAATCTTATTTGCCATTTTTCTTAACTGCAAATATGAACTAATGTTTGGTATGTATGTTATGTGGTTTACAGGTATAGCATGATGTATGCAGTATGTTGCACACTTTCATAGAAATCAGAGTTCTTTAATATTTTTGGCAGGGCCTTATAAAAACTTTAGCTTCAAAGTTCTGAATGCATGTTCTTGAAATTCATCATTGTGCAAGTTATTTTCACAATTCTGCTTCTGAGCACCAGAATATGTTGGAAAAACAGTCTTCCATGAGACTCTCTACAAAGCTGCTACTTGTCAATTAATGCTCTACTGCTCATAAGTTTATCAGAGAGAGGTCTGTAAATACAGATAAAACTCTTCTTCAGGCCATCATTAAAACTGCATATTTTACCTTAGCTGAGTAGGTTTTGCCATTTTCACGGAGCTTCCCATTGGGCACAGTGTGAAATATTATCTTGCTACTGTGCGTGCAGTAGTGGTATACTTAAAACTGCTATAGCTGTTAAATTTTTGCACTTGAAACACTAAATCTGCTCTCCCGTCCTGTCATTTTTGTACTGTTATTCTGAACCTCATTTCCTTTCTGGTGTCTTAAGTATTCCTAAATGATGTATTGAGATTTGTATTTTATTCCCTTTAAATAAAGAATAAAACATTTTAAATAAAATGGTCAGAAATGGGTTGCCTGTAATAACTGAATGAGCTTATGAATTAAAGAGGAAAAATGCTTTGTTGTAAAGGGTCAAGATAACGTGGCTCATAGTTAGGGACTTACTGAATTTTACGACTGCACAATTATTTTGCAGAAATTGAATTTGGACAGGCTCCAGGATTTTGGCAAGGTAGAAAAAACAAAATAAAACAGGTGAGCAGAGATTCTTAGAGCACAGGGGGGAGAGGGGGCAGGAAGAAGGTGCAGATGCTGCAAGCAGTAGCTCTCTGCAGCTCAGCTTTCCACCGCCTCCCTTCCCCATGTGCTCCAAGACTCTCTGCTTGCTGGTAAATTGTGTGTGTTTTGGTGCAGTTGTGTGGGGTTTTTTTGCAACCTGCCAAAACTGCCTACCACTTGGGGTGGCCCAAAACTAGGACTTGATTTCTGTGATTAAGCTTAGCAAAGCCGTTAATTCATACTTAACACGTGGATTAATGGCTTCCTTGGTCTTAATCAGGGTAATTAATCCATAGTTTTGGGCGTGTGACAATCTGTGGGAGTGGGTGGGACTGCCGGCGCTGCTTGGCCAATCAGAGGCATGGAGGAGCTCTGCTGCACTTGGTTTGTGAAAATGGCCGCCCATTGTGGGATCTGCCCATGAAATCAGCCAGCTGCCTTGAGTTCGGTAGACCCCTACTTATAGCTTGTATGCTGTTAGCAATTTGGGGACTCTTTACCCTAAACAAGATACTTTGTGAGTTTTTCAGGCTCATACAACATTAAGTTAATGGTTGGCCGGTTGTCATATTGAGACAATGTTTTTTCTTTTCAATTCATGATGGACATGTTAGAGGCCAAGGCTTTGAATAGGTAGTCCTGATTGGTCAGGACCGAGTCATATTTCATAGTCATTAGAGCTGGAAGGGACCTCGCAAGATCATTGGGTCCAGCCCCCTGCCCAAGGGGCAGGAAGTCAGCTGGGGTCAAATGATCTCAGCAAGATGGGCATCTAAGTGTTTCTTAAAAATGTGCAGAGTAGGTCTATTCCAGGCTCTGGGGACTTGGATAGTAATGAAGTTTTTTCTTATGTCCAGCCTAAAACAGTCTTCCCAGCCAGAGTTGGGACCATTAGAGCTTGTCTTCCTTTGGGGTGCCCTGGTAAACAGACATTCTTCCAGTTCCTGATGCACACCCCTTATATACTTATAGGCTGCTACCAAGTTCCCCCTGAGCCTTTGCTTCTTCAGGCTGAAGAGTCCCATGCCTCTCAGCCTCTCCTCGTAAAGGCCTGTTCTCTTGTCTTCTAATCATGTGCATGGCTCTCCTCTGGACTCTCAAGCTTCTCTACATCTTTTCTAAAGTGCAGAGCCCAGAACTGAATGCGCTATTCCAGCTGTGGCATCACCAAGGCCAAGTAAAGTGGGAGGATGACTTTCTGGGTCTTGTTTGAGATGCATTGGTAGATCCAAGCCAGGGCTTTTTTTGCTTTGCCGGCTGTGGCATTGCATTGGTGGCTCATGTTCATCTTCTGGTCAATCGCAACCCCTAAGTCTCTTTTGGTCATGGTGCTAGTGAGTGTAGCACTGCCGAGCCTACAAGTATGATGTGGATTCCCCCTTCCTGAGGTGGAGCAGCTTGCATTTCTCTGTGTTGTATGCCATCAGGTTTTGATCTGCTCACCTTGTGAGCCTGTTGAGATCGGCCTGAATTTCCAGCCTTTCCCCTAGCATGACCAAGCTTTCTCATAATTTAGTGTCATCTACGAATTTAGCCAGTCTGCTTCTGATACCTGAATCCATATAATTGATAAATATATTAAAGAGTATTGGTCCAAGTACAGAGCCCTGGGGGATGCCACTGCTCACCATGTGCCACGTTGACATGGTTCTATCAATTACCACTCTCTGGGTCCGACCACAGAGGCAGTTCCCGAGCCATCAGACTGTGAGGTTGATGAGGCCACAGTTCCCCAGTTTAACCATGCGGACTTCATGGGAGACCAAGTCAAAGCCTTTTTTGAAGTCCAAATAAATTATGTCAACCTCTTCTCCTTTGTCCAGGTAATGCATCACCTGGTCATAGAAGGAAATGAGGTTGGTCAGGCAAGACCTACCATATATTGAAAAATATAAAGCCATATATTGGCTGTCTTGTAGAATGTTGCATTCTGTTATTAATGGGTTTTTTTTGTTTTGTTTTGTTTTGTTTTGTTTTGTTTTCCAATATCTTACCAGAGATTGAGGTCAGACTGTGATTGGGCTGTAGTTCCCTGGATCTTCCTTCCCCCCTTCTTGAAGATGGGTACCACGCTAGCCCTCTTCCAATCTTTAGGAACCTCTCCCAAGTGCCAGGAGTTCTCAAAATCCTCACTGTTGGCTGCACTATGATGTCAGCCAGTTCCTTAAGCACTCTTGGGTGCCCTTCATCTGGGCCAGCTTATCTGTGGATGTCCAGCCTCTAAAGGTTTTCCCTTATGAGATCTTTGCCAGTGATTAGGTGTGTGTTGACCCATACCCTGGCAATCCTGTATCTTGTTCAGCAGGATGATCCCCTCGAGTTGGTGGAAGACCAATGCAAAGTAATTGTTAAGGAGATTAGCTTTTTCCTGGATGTTAGTTGTCAGCTGCCCTATTTGATTTAGCAAGGGTCTAAAGTTGTCCTTGTTTTTCTTCCGACTACCCATGTGTCCTAAGAAGGACTTTGTTGTCCTTGATTTCTGTAGCCAGTTTGAGTTTGATTTTTGGCCTTGGCTTTCCTAGTTTGCTCCCTACCGGTACAGGGCAGTACTGAGTACTCCTCCTTGGTGATGTTACCTGACTTCCATCCCTTGTAGGCTAATCTTTTCAGATACAGGAGGTCCATAACTCCCTTATTTAGCCATGGGTGTTGCCCAGCCCTTTTGCTACCTTTCCTACAGGCTGTGAAAGACTTTCCTTGTGCTTCAAGGATCATGCCCTTAAGGCGCAACCACTCATTGTGGACTCCCCTCTCTATCAGATCATGGTTTCTCAGGGTCTCAACAACCAACCTCCTGAGCTTATGAAAATTGGCTCTCCTAAAATCAAGGATTTCTGCATTGCTGACTGATTTTGCCAGCTTTGCAATGCATAGAGAAAGTGATCAACTAGTGATCACTGTCTCCCAGCTTCCCTTCAATTTTCAGGTTGCTCACTAGATCATCCCCTTTGGCCAGTACCAGATCTAGGAGTGTCATACCTCTTGTTGGCCCTTATACTTCTTGAGACAAGTAGAGCTCGTCAATGCAGATAAAGACCGATTAGATTTGGCAGAGTGCTCCTCCCATGAGATGTCAGGGCAGTTTGAAGTCGCCCATAACAGCCATGCACTGAGAGCATGCAGCCTGTGCCAGTTCCGTAAGGAATGCTTAATCAAAATCTTCCTTTTGGTTAGGAGGTCTGTGGTAGACTCCTACCATTATATCCCCCTTACCATGGTCCCCCCAGTAATCTAACCCAGAGGGTCTCAAATCATAGATTCATAGATGTTTGGGTCCAAAGGGACCTCAGTAAATCATTGAGTCCAACCCCCTGCCCTGGGTAGGAAAGAGTGCTGGGGTCAGATGACCCCAGCCTGGTGTATGTCTAGCCTCCTTAAAGACCCCACAAGGTAGGGGAGAGCACCACAAGGTAGGGGAGAGCACCACCTCCCTTGGAAGCCCATTCCAGATTCTAGCAACCCTTACCATAAAGAAATTCTTCCTCATGTCTAACCTAAATCTGTTCTCCATCAGTTTGTGGCCATTGTTCCTAGTTACTCCAAGGGGTGCCTTGGTAAACAGCATCTTCTATTCCTTGCTGTCCCGTCCCCCATGAATTTGTAAGCTGCCACAAGATCAGCTCTCAGCCTTCTCTTGTGGAGGCTGAAGAGATACAGGGCCCTCAATCTCTCTTCATAGGGCTTTGCCTGCAGGCCCCTAACCATATGAGTGGCCTTCCTCTGAACCCTCTTGGGGCTGTCCACATCCCTTTTGAAGTGTGGCATCCAAAACTGGACACAGTACTCCAACTGCATCCTGATCAATGCTGCATAGAAGGGAAGTATCACCTTTCTGGACCTGTTTGTCAGGCACCTGCTAATGCATGATAAAATGTGGTTAGCTTTACTGATCTCTTTGTCACATTGACAACTCATGTTCATCTTGGTGTCAACAATGACTCTGAGATTCCTTTCTGCTGCTGTGCTGCTGAAAAGGTCCTCCCACAGCCTGTAAGTGTGCTGGTGATTCTTTCTCCCTAGGTGCAGCACGTTGTACTTGTCCTTGTTGAATTGCATCCTATTCTGTTCTGCCCACCTTTCCATCCCGTCCAGATCCACCTGGATTCGTTCCCTACCCTCTAGTGTGTTAATTTTACGCCATAATTTGATATCATCTGTGAATTTGGACAGAGTGCTTTTCATGTTCTCATCCATGTCACTGATGAAGACCTTGAACAGCACAAGTCCAAGGACCGAGCCTTGTAAGACTCCACTGCCCACTTATTTCCAGGTCTATACCGACCCATCCATCACCACTCTCTGGCTGCGACCCTTAAGTCAATTTGCCACACACCTGACTGTGTAATTATGTATGTCACAGCTGCTCAGTTTATTTATGATAATAGGATGAGATACTGTATCAAAGGCCTTCTTAAAATCCAAGTATATGACATCTGCCTTGATTCCTGCGTCTAAGCGTTTTGTGACCTGGTCATAAAAAGAAACAAGGTTAGTCAGGCAGGATCTACCTGCTATGAATCTGGGCTGGTTGCCCTTCAGCATTGTTTTCCTGTTGGACTCCCACAAATGTTATCCTTAATAATTTTTTCAAAGGTTTTTCTAAGGATAGAGGTGACACTAATTGGTCTATAGTTACACAGATTATCCTTCTTCCCCTACTTGAAAATAGGTACAACATTAGGCCCTTTTCCAGTCCTCTGGGACCTGACCTGAGCACCAAGAGTGCTCAAATAGCTACATCAGTGGCTTTACTATGACAATGGCCAATTCCTTCAGCACCTTTGTATGAAGATCTTTTGGGCCTGCTGACTTAAACGCATCTAGTCTTTCCAAGTGCCTCTTCATCAAGTCGGCACTAACAGTTGGTGGGCTGGTGTCCCTTTTGTGCCTATCTGTGATCCAATTGGGAGATTTGTTCTGATCCGTGTTCAGGAATATAAAAGCAAAAAACTCATTGAAGAGCCTTGTTCTCCCTATCTGTCACTAATTGCCCTAGTTTGTCCTGTAGGGGTCCTATGCTACTCTGCATCTTCTTTTTACTCCCTATGTACCTGAAGAAGGACTTTTTGTTGTCTTTAATTTTTGTTGCCAGCCTCAGTTCCATTTCTGCTTCTGTTCCAGTCTGCTTCTCAGTTCCATTTCTGTTCCAAGTCGCTCTTCTTGGGTGTCAAACTCCTCTTGTAGGAAAGTGTACTGCTCCCTCACAGAGAGCTACACCCCTGCCCTTTCTAGCAACACGATCCCTCCTGTACAAGGGATAGCCATCTATATCTGTGTTACGGTCGCAGGTGAAGTCCCACCAAGTCTCCGTTATTCCTATGAGCGTATTGATTTTTGTTTAGCAGAAGGGCCAGTTCCTCCTGTTTGTTCCCCAGGCTCCTTGCATTTGTGTAAAGGCAAGTAAGCCTGCCATCGGAAGCCCAGCTATGATTCCCAGCACTTCTAAAAGAGTCCTGTCCTTGGGCTGGGGTAGGAGTGAATTCCCTTGTGCTGCATGACCTGATTCTGCGGTTGACATCTGGTGGGCTTGCACTGGTGGTTGTCCATCCCCACCCTGGCAAGCTTGGTTTAAAGTCCTGTTGAGTAGATCAGTCATTCTGGCCGAGAAGAGCTTCTTCCCTATTAGAGTGAGGTGGAGGCCATCCCTTCCCAACAGACCGATGCTTAAAATCTGCCTCTACCTCTGAAGTGCGGACTATGGTCAAAGAAGTGGAAGCCTTCATGATGGCACCAGCGCTGCAGCCTTCTGTTGGCTTCATCAATTCATCTCTCCCTCCTGTGCCTGTGACCCATAACTTGGAGGACTGAAGGAAAAACTACCGGCACCCCCAACCCTTTGAGCCCCACCCCCAGAGCCCTGTAGTCGGTCATAACCTCACTGGGATTGCTTTGAGCCATGTCATGTTGTGCCCACATGGATGAGGAGCATGGGGTTGTGGTCAGAGGGCCAGATGTGTTTTGGGATCCTCTCAGCTGCATCCCGAATATGGGCTTCTGGGAGGCAGACCTCATGGGCCAAAGGGTTGGGGTGGCAGATCACTCCCTCTGTCCCCCTTAGAAGGCAGTCGTCCATGGCCATCACTGTGTTTCTTCCTTGGGGTGGTTGCAAGTTGCATTTCTTCCTCAAGTGCTAGAACTGCTGGCTTAGCTGGCTCTACTGATGCTGTGAGAAGTTTGTATCTATTGTGAAGTTCCAGGGGGTGGTGATCCTGGTGCAGTGTGTCTTGGGGCCAGGTGTCCTCTACTGGATTTCACAGGAGCTTCTCTTATTCACCCTTGTCCTGCCAATCATCCTCGTGCTTCCCTCTTCATTCTTCAGGCAAAGAGTCAATTTCCTCTTTGCCACCCCGATGGCATGTGGCCTCTGAACTGCAGCCTGGTTCTCCCCTGTTCAGCACTCCAGAGACTCCAACACGGAGCAAACCTCACAAGAGGCTGTGTTGTTGCTCTTGACTCCAGGTCAGTTGTTCCAGGCAGGCCCCACAGCCGAGAACCAGGGGCCCATCTGAGTGGAGGCTGGAACCATGGGTTCCATCTGGGTGGAGGCCTCAGTGGTACCAGAAGAGGAGGGGTCCCAGACATCATGGGGATCTTTGGGGTGTGGCACATCATCACCGTTACATAGGTAGTAGCAACCTAGGCTATTGCTGTGCCGACCCTTCTCTTCCGGCTTACCACCTAGAGCCTTGCGGCCCTCCTGCACGAACTCCCATGCTAACTTGCGTACTGGGACCCAGAGCACGCTTGTTTATTGGCAGAGCAGCATAAAACTTGCACTAACCATAAGGTATGTCCAGTAGAGGACTTCTGTTTCTAAGGTACTCCAGGTTTCTGAACACAAACAGTTTCCTGGAGACCTAGAGGGGAAAGCCTTGCCAGTAATGGAGATGCTGCAAGATTAAACAATCTGAAGGAGTATATGAAAAGACATCTCTAACTTAGGGGAAAAGAGCTGATGCTATCTGAGGTAGCAATATTTCATCATCATAAAGAAATGTACCCTCCCACTCCCTGTTTTTTGTTGGGTTATTTTTTCTCTTTATTGCCTGTAAATATGGTGAGTTTTTGAATATTAATGAATGGAAACTTCTTCGTGTACTTTTTGGTTTACGTACTCTACTTTTGGTTAACCCACATGCAAGACTTGAGTCTTGGGCAACCACGTCCAAATGTCCTGCATGTCCTTATGCTTTGCACCAGGGCTGAAAAGGGGTGGAACAGCATAACTGCCATCTGTTTCCTTTTCCATCTCAGATTCCACTGCAGGAGTTAAAGCATGGGTTGTATATTACACAGAGAAAATTCAACTTGTACATTAAGTTCAAATGCGTTGTTTACTTTCTATAATAGGAGTCCACCCTTGATGACTTGAGTAATCACATGATCTAGAAGAAGTATAGTCACATGATCTAGAAGACGTGAGTATGAACTTCATTGTAAAGAGTTGTAGTACAACCACTCAAAAAAAAAAAAAAAGGATCAGAATTTGATAGTTCTATGATAGGTGTCCATTCATAATGATACAAACACGACTTTAAGTGGCCACCTGAGGGATATATGAAATAGGAGTATTTAGCAGGGAACCTGCCTGAGTCGCAGCTTGCGTAGCCAACTACCAAGATATTGGCGCTCAGCTTCCTGGCTGTTGTGAATCTTAGGTGCTGAACTCAGAGCTGTAGTGGTAAGGAATCTGAGGTTTAGGCTTCAAGCAGTCTACTACCTGAGAGTCATAGGCTGAGAACTCCTGTGCACACAATATGAAGCGATATTGGGTTAAGTTCTTGTCAGAGTTGCTATGGCTGGTAACCCATTTCAGAGTATTACATTCAAACCAAACTGATAAGTATTAAGTATGCTTGAGTGATTGTAAATTGTCATGGAGGGCAGTGAAAGGTTTGCTTTTCCACCTGGCACTTTTTTTTTTTGAATATTAAAATCTGACGTGGATTATGGGTTTCAAGCATTGTCCTCTGGGATGGGGGCTGGGAGTCACCTGGAACTGCAGCAAGAGCAGAAATGAATTGGCAAGTGGCTATTTAAACTTTTGCTGCTTTTATAAATACATCCTATTAGAGGTGAACTATGGAAGTTTTCTACTAAAGAGAAGAATTGAAGAGGAAAATGGCTGGTACATAAAGACGTGATTGCTGCTGTAATTCACTAGAGCTAAACGCAGACAGTCATAAAGCCTGAGGGTGAATCGATTCAATCTAGGCAGCTTCCTCTAAGCTGCATAGGTTGAACTGACAACGAAGTAAACTGATGTTCAGTTTTTAATTGGGAAATGTGCTGACCCAGGCCAGTAGGTGGGGGATGCTAGAGCACATCTAGCCTGCTGGCCATTGCGGAGGGAGCAGAGGGAGACTCACAGGAGGTGAGGCAAAACCGGCTGTGGAGGAGCAGGAGAATTTCCTTCTCCCTGAATTCGTGGAGACTCGTAGGGACTGAAGCAAGCAGCTCTGCCAATCTGGAGAGGAAGATTCTCCTCAGCTCCCTGGGACTGCCCCGGGTTGGGGGACCCTGGGCTGGGGTAGGAGAAGCCCCCCAAGGCAGGGGCTCCCTGGTGCCCCCACGCTGGGCTGCGTGGGCAGGCACCCAGCCTGAAGGACTCCTTCTCCCTCCCTTCTGTGGCAGCCACTGAACCAATCAGCAGCTGGGAAAGGGGTGAAGGGGTGGGGAGAGGGCTGCCAAGGTCTGTAAAGCCCCCACCACTGGGGCTATCCCTCTTCCCATGTGTTGTGTAGACCCTGGCTGGGGGCCTTTTCCCCTCCCCCCACATGGGCTGACAGAGGCAGGCAGGAAACAGGCTAAGGAAGAGGGGGCAAAGCAGTCCTTGCTGCACTGGAGCAGGCAGCATAGCCCAGGGCTGCAGAGCATCCTGGCATGCAGGGGGGGACTGTGAGATAACTTGAACCAGGAAGGGATCTGGGACAGAAGTTCCATAAATCAGTTTGACCTAAACCAGTTGCATCCAACTAGGTTTATCGTAAAACAGTTTTAGTCATTTTGAAAGCAGTTTACGTGCACTGAAGTTCTGTTCTGTTACAGATTTAAGCCAGTTTTTGTTCACTTAAACTGATTTAGATGCAACTTCTGTCCCTAGCTCTGATTCCTTCCCTAATATGCTGCTAATTCTCCACTTCTGCTTTGTGAAACTGTGAATGCTGCAAACGAAAGGATTGTTTAAAAAGAGAAGTGCTTAGATTGGAAGATTTGTAGGTTTTTAATGATATCCATGGTGCTCATTCTGCAAGTCCTTACAGCCATAGCTGTCTCTAATTTTAGCTAAATGAAATAAGAGACAGGGCCCAAAAAATAGCTTCAGAACTAAATCCTCCCTGAAAGGTAGGTGGTTTCATTTTTTGAAGTTTAAGTCTCTTTGATTTGCAGTTGACCTTTTCTTTTGGTGTAGTAGGTCAGGCTAGGCCAAACTACCTGGAGGTAAACAACCAAATTCTGGAGGGGGTTCTAAATGTTTCAAGACGGCTAAATATCTCACTTCTTTAATAATGGATTCTTCAGAAAAATATCTGGGAAGCTGAAGGAGGAGAAATATTTTATTTCTGTGAGCTAAAGAACATTATAGTGCCTCCAGAATAAACAGCTTGTAAAGAATCCAAATCTTCTTCGCATCCAGTTGTTGCTAACACTGACATACCAAGTATTATGGTCTTTCAGATTATGGATTGGATAAAAGAGTAAGTGGGTGCATCTTCACATACAATTAGCATGTAGCAATACATTCCAGTTCATGCCAGAATTGGCAGTTCATGCCAGAGTTTATTGCTCTCAGGCACAGCATTTACACATGCGCCTAGGACCATAGTATGAGCTGGGATGCAGCATCCCCAGTCACTGTCTACATATGTGTTTTGGCACACAACTACTCTACTGTAAGATAGTACTTGTCCTAGACAGTACTATCCTACAGCAGCGTTAATTAATTTACCACACCCTAAAATGGGCACTTCTGTAGACAGTGACGATTTACTGCAGAGCTAATTAGTCAGCTCTGCGGTAAAGCACAGGTGTAAATGCACCCAGAGGCCTGAAACTTGACATTTACTTTTGGGAGTAGCAGTACTTGCTGCAATTATGTTTGAACTTTATAGTACTACAGTATTTCTCCACTGCCAAAGAAAGTGGTTTTGCTAAAGTTTCTGTAAGGATTTTTCACCTTTCCACAGCACACAGAGGTTGGTATGAAGTTTACAGCAATAATATTCAGGGTAGATTTCATTTGAGTGTACTCAGTGTGCCAGATTCTGATATTTACAGGAGTAAAGTTGGAGCTGCTGCACTTATGTCATATTAAACATGTACAGTGCCAACATTGTTATCAATATACTCCAAAAATGGGGGTGGCTAAACACGTTACTGATTGTTAATGGCTATAGAAGTTAGACTGTTTCCCTTAAAAAAAGGGAACCATGGTGTCAGTCTTCTGAAAGGTGATGGCTTGGCAGGCCTGAAGATATCTTTATTCACAAATAGCAATTGCACTAGTTACAGAACAAACTTCCTGCACACTGCCTGATTTAATGTTGAGCAGGAGACATCACCTGCAGGGCATATAAAGATATGGTTTAGAATCAGTCCTGATGAGTATCAAGACTTTTTCTTGAGGCTGTCAAAGTTGTCAGTTGTGTGGGTTGGTTCTAAGAGGTGGACAAAGATTCACAACTCACTCCACAATGTGTTGATTATGCAGAACCAATTTGGCTTTGTCTGAACTACGCCCCAAAGTGTAGAACTTCTGTATCTAATCGCCAAGCCCCAGATCTATGTAGTTCCCATTTCCAAGTCTCTCTTGAATGGAGCACCAATATTTACCACTACCAGGACAAGTTAATATAGCTCCCTTGAGATTTGGTTAGGGTTGCTTTTAGATTGTGAAGAAGGTGTTCCATCAATTTTGTGTAAAACTATTTCCTTGTCTCAGAAGTCCAAAGTATTCACTGATACAGAAAAGAGACTACAAATATAGTATGCTTTGCTCTACATTGAGACATTTACTTGAAGATATTTTCTTGTTTACTATGTTATAAGGAACCCTTAAGCATTGCTTTATTAAAGGATATGCTGAAATGGAATCCAATACTATATGGTCAGGGTACCTGATTTTGTTTTTAAACATATGCTTCCCCCTTGCTCCCTCAATTACAACTTAGCAATATTTTGGTGCTAAAATAAAATAATTGGATTCTTTGAGCAACATGTGTCACTACTGATCTGGTAGTTCTATTTATGGTAATATGGATGTTACTTTATTTTTAATGAAAACAAGAAGGTTCAGCAGAAATTCTTCCTGAAAGTAATGGAAACATTTAGTTTAAAGTCATCACTGGACCCTGGCAGGGACATATTCTCTAGGGAGTAGGCAGTTTGTTCTCTTCTGTCTGTAGGGCTAGGGACAGAAATTACATATACACTGGTTTAAGTGATCAGAAACTGGTTTAAACCTGTAACAGAACAGAAGTGCAGTGCACATAAACCAGTTTCTAAATGGCTGAAGGGGTTTAAGATAAACCTGGTTGAATGTAGTATCAGACTTAACTGATTTGGGTCAAACCAGTTTATGAAACTTCTGTCCCAGACCCCTTCCTGGTTCAAGTTAAATCAGTCCCCCAGCATCCCAGCATGCTTTTCAGCCCTGGGCTGGGCTAGGCTGAGCTGTCTGCTCCAGCAGAGAAGGGTTGGGGTGAAGGGTGGCAGGGACTTACCCCCCTCCCCAGGCAAACCCTGGCTGGTGTCTGGGGGAGTGAGGGTTAAACACCCCTTCCCCTGCTCAAACTTACTGCTAGCTGCGATTGTGGATTACAAATCCCATAGGCACCTGGAAGCAACCCCTGCCTTTCCCTGGAGGCAGGAAGAGGAAGTGATGAGCCTCCCTGCAGAGTCTTGCTGCTGTGAGGCTGGACTGCAAATCCCTTGGGGGCAGCAGGAAGAGGAAGTGAACACACAGCCTATGCTGGTTATGTGCCAGAGAGCTGTGCTAGAGCACCCCCCAGCTTCTGGCCTGAGCTACTGTAGGCATGTGGCTGCATTTTCCTGAATCAAAAATAAATGTGTGTCTAGTTTAATCTCTGCAGTTTAGACTAACCTGCAAAGAATGAACCGATTCAGCCTTGGGCTTTTTGACTGTCTTTACTTAGTCTAGGTGATCAGTAGGGATCCTAGTTTTCTGTTTGCCATGGAAAACCATGGATTTTTGTGCATTTAAACAGGGGGTTTTTTTTTCTTTTTTCATGCGGAAAATTAGGAACCCTGGTGATCAGCCAGGCTTCTCCCATCTAGTACTCGGCTTCCATGTAGCGTTCAGAGTGCATCCTATAAGATTGTATTTTTCCTGTAATAGTAGTGAAAAGCCTCAGCCAGACGGGAACTCTGCAATACTAGACTGGATTTTTGACCAGTCAAAAATACACAGTCAATTAACCTGTTAAATATTGTCAAATAATTGCTAAGAATTTTAAGCATTAATTTATTAGAGCAGTAATGAGAGAGGCTTTAATCTTCATTAGGTTAGATAACTTTATGCTAATTACAAAAACAAGTTTGAAACAATGAAAAAATCTAAAAAAATTGTAATGAATTATAACCAACAATATTAGGTGAGTATAAATGTGAACAATGTTGACAACTGAACAGTTCTTCTTCACCTTGGCTTTCATCCCAGAACTGCAGGGTGGGTGCAAACAGTTGTAATACAAGAAGCAAAATAAGAAATAAACACACAAAGTGCGAGAGACAAGTCGGGTTTTTCTATGTGGCTGGTTTAGGTTTTTCCCTAGGCACAGGGGAGCTCCTGCAGTCCCATGTGACTAATGGTGGGGAGGGAGCGGGAAGGGAAATGAGGCTGGAAGAGCTCAGGAGAAAAGTAGGGCTAGGGTACCTGCTCCTAAATGGACTGATAGTGGCAAGCACTATAGTGGCAACTCGCACAGAGTACCATTCCTAGGCTCCTGGCAACCCCAAGAAAACTTTAGTATTGGGACCCCCCTTCGCCAGAGATAATGATAATTAAAAAATTACCATTTTCCAGCCCCCTTTCTGTCTGGGCCCCAGCTGACCACCTGGTTCACCCATGCCTGTGTCTGGCCCTGCTCACACAGCACCTGCATCCTGAACATATTCAGAATGTTGCAAGATCAGGCCTTGTTATTTACTGTGTATTACAACAGCGCAAAGGAACCTTTGTCACAGATGTGCAAACCACCATGCAAAGGTAGAACTAACAGATATTCCCTAGCGCAAGAGTTTGCAGAAATAGGATCAAACACCACCTGTACTTGGTGTAGTTAGCTCCACAGACTAAATCATATGCTATCACTTGTGTACAGCAAGCTTTTCTCATCTGGTTTGTGCTGAAAATATGTAGTCTAATGATGGAATAAGAAAAGTGGCAAACACTTCATTGGGCTGGCTTATGTCTAATCTATCTCTTGATTTTTGTTTAAGATGGGGGCGGGGGGAAGCACTTGACAAATGTAACAGTGTTATAACTACTACCAGTGATTTCATCCCTGCTCTGTTATTTACTCACTGGGCCCTTAGTAAGTTTACTTACCGAGAAATTCCATTAACTTCTGTGGTTCCTAAAGTTATTGCGAGTAAAAGCTGCAGAGCTGGGGATCAATATCTTGTCTGACTTAATGGCTATGGATGGCAGCTTACAAATAATGTAACCAGTATTATTACATCTTAAGGCAAGATTGGTTTTTTTTGCAATTGAAAACAGCTTCTTAGGAAGGATTGGGATTACTGTTGCTATTTATTAATTTAAAAATATCCTTGCCCAATCAGAATTTGCATTTGGCAGTATTACTTCACATTTGCTGTTTAATACATTGACGCAGTCATAAGAATCATCATTTGTCTGCATTTTATGTCAACATCCAGTGAGTTCTGTTGGATCTGGTTTACCTATTGGCCCATACAATGGGACAGTGGGGGCTAATCTTGGTGGGTGTGCCACACATTAGCTCCCACTACTTCCTGACCTATGCTCCCTATCCAACCCGGTACTCTGCTTTTTGCTTCATTCCCCGTGTTCTCTGTCCCATCTGTTGCCCTATTTGCCACTGTGCTGTTTTTCTGGTCTGCTGCATGCTGTACACTGAAACCACCTGTGACACTTGTGACTCGTGTTTCAGGTTGGCCACCCCTGCAATGGGAGATAACAGAAACATGCTCTCATGAAAGGAACTTGAGGTAGGTTTTGGAATTTGCTATGTACAGAATAAGCATTTTTGGATTTTCATACTGATGCGATAAGCAGCCCTATGAGCAAACATCCTTTGATTTATATTCATGGCTCCACAGCAAATGCATAACCAAAGCTAAAGTGTAGATTGCTCAATTGGGTATGTGGCTTTTCAGTAGATAAGCGCTTTTATGCTATTCTCACACTTACTGGCTCTTTCTGCTGTTACATTGATCCCAAAAGGCTGTCTTTAGTTTGTATCTTGTTTCAGGATGCAATCCCCTCCCCTCCCCCTGCCCGCCCCCCTGAATATGGAGCACATAGGAAAGAAT
Organism: Crocodylus porosus; assembly: GCF_001723895.1. NCBI lineage: Eukaryota > Metazoa > Chordata > Crocodylia > Crocodylidae > Crocodylus > Crocodylus porosus. The sequence continues at coordinate 87,514,905 of NW_017728886.1, forward strand.
AATGCTGCATGGCTCAACAATTCTGAACTCAGTGTCCTCCTTGATCTCTGAATACAGCTTCAATCTGACTGTTGAATGGATTCTCTTTTCCAAGCACTTGAGGCCATTCATGTAATGCCTTCTGCCAGAGAATTCTTGCCCCAAGTGCTGTAGCAATCTGCAAAGAGTGTATAGAAATATGGTCAGTTTCTTATTCTGCCTTTGCTGGTTGCTTTTATCCTGCGGTAATGCTTTGAAGCCTTATTTCTACTCAAGAGCCCTATTGCAAAAAGCACTGCACAATCACATAATGAAAAGATGGTCTATCGTCTCTTCCCACCCTGGGTTTGGAGAAAAGGAAACCTGAATTGGAGGAGTGACCCTTCCTTAGCAATGTTCTCCCTCCCCCTCTCTTTGTCTCTCTCTCCCCCCCCTTAGTACAGTTGGGCACAAGGCTACAGCCAGGCAGGAACCAGGGGCCCAGTAGGCAGGACCCAGCACAGGAGGAAGCACTGCACCACCATGGCTGCCAAGATGAGGCATGGCAGTAGCAGTGGGGAGTTGTGCCCCTACTGCTGCCAGATGGGCAGGGTGTGCCTCACCTTGGTGGCCATGGTGGCACAGTCCTCCTTCCTGCACTGGGTTCCACCTGTTGGGTCATGGAGGTGGCTCCTGCCTGGAGCTGGTCCAGCCTGGGTGTAGCCCCATATCTGACCGTGGGCACAGAAATCTAGAGGGAGAGCACGTGCCCCTCCCACTCCCTCTGACCTGTCGCCTGTGTCCTCCCACCCTTATAGACTTAGTGACAAGGAGCTGTTCTCCACCATTGCCTGACTGCCACATGCACATGCACATGCACATGCACATGCCATGTTACCCCCTGTGTCCTATTTCCCACAGCTCCTTGCAGGCTGGAACTCTGACAAATGGCAAATGGAAAACCCAGATTCCTGCTCATCAGGGTGAAAAATAAAATACATTGCTTGTACAGATGCAAGTGGTAAGTGGCACTCACTAAAGTCTTTGTTTTCTTATTTTTACTTTTATGCAAATGTATATGTGGTATGGCAAAATAAATTGTCTGTAGTATTCAGGGATGTTTAAAAGTTGTCTTTCATGTACTTGTAGTGCTTCTGCATTGTCAATTTTCTGTTAAAACATCTGGGGCTGACCCAACCCCTCCCCCCTGCCCCAAGGTGCTCAACAGGCATAATTTCAAGCATTCCTCCAGAATTTAGAAGCACAAGAAGTCCTCATAGCTAAAGGGATTTGTGTTTCTAAATCTCTTGGGTACTTTTGACAACTTTTACTTCCAGCTAAAGTCCATGGAACCTGCACATGCTCAGCACCTCTTTTAATGACATCACACCTACTTTTAGTATTTTAAACCAGTTAACAAGCTCTAGTTCACCACTGGTGCTGGTTGGCTGCACATCCCTTCACTTGTGGAGTGTGTTAATTGATTCAATGTGACCTGACTAGTAGGACTGTGTGAAACAATATCATCTCATTTCGACGAGACAGTGTTTCATTTAGAGTTTTGTTTGTTTTGAAACCACTGTTCCATTTCATTTTGTCGAAACTGTTTCTCTGTTTTGACATTTCACCCATAGGCTATAATGGGGAAGCATGAGACTACTTATAACTTTGTCATTTCTTTCCTGATTCAGATGAAATGTATAGGGATGGTAGCCCCTTCTGAGGCCATGAAGCCTACCAAGTTTCAAGGAGATAAGTGTAGGGGGTTCTGAGAAATTGCACCTCAAAGTCTTGAAAGCAAAACTCATATCACAAGTTAAGGCACAGTGGGGTGAAAACAGCAGGCATGGTAGCTCCTGCTGAAGCCACGAAGCCTGCCAAGTTTCAAGGAGATAGGTGCAGGGGTTTCTGGGAAACTGCACCTCAGGCTGCTGACAAGCAAAACTTGTGACATGGGTAACACTGTGTGTGTGTGTGTGTGTGTTAAGGTGTGCCCTCACTGGTGCTGGGGCCTCTTCATGACACATTAGTGTGCCCCAGTTAGGCTTCTTCCTCCCCTACAGTCTCATCCCACCAGTTTAAATGACAGCAGGTTAAAAAATAACTTACTGAGCAGCAGCACAGTAGCACTATCAGAATCTCAGGCAGCCAAACAATGACAGAACCTTTCTTTCCTCTCCTGCAGGAGCTTCTCCAGCAGCTGCTAAAGAACTCTGCCAGTCCCAGCCCAAGGGCTTAGATGTGTCCAGGGCCATGCGTCCTTCTGGTCAGGTGCTAGGGTTGCTGGTCCAAGGACATGACACTGGCAGACAAGGTCCTTTCCTTCAAATCAATCTAATCTGGTATCTTTTAGCAGACCAACTGAATAGTTACAGAAATATATCTTAGCAAGCTTTCAAGTTGAAAATCCCACCATGGAAGCCATGTCCTTGATGAACATTGGCAGTGCCTGTGGTGGAGAAGGAGACTGGCTGGTGGATGGCATGCTAGCATGGGACAGTGGATCCCCCTCTTCCATGTCCCCCACCTGTGTCATTCTGCTTCCCTGACTCTTCACCTACACCTCCATCCACTGATCCAGGGTTTGGCTGCTGGAAATGTTGCTCTTCACCCTCGGCTCACACGTGGTGGCCATCATGTGGACTGCACTAGACTGCAACGGATCAAGCCATTTCGTGATGCCCTCCTTCAGTCACCTTACCAGTGCCTGCATGTCTGGTGACAGTGGCTTGCCCCAGCCAGGAAAGTTGATCCCCTGGAAGATCTCCATTTGGCTGTGAAGTTCCCTTACTACAGGGATCACCTGGCTAAGGAGGGAACTGCCAGCACTGAGGGTCTTGGTGGCCTCAAGGAAGGGCTTGAGAACCACCAAGATGTGGGAGATGGTATCCCACTCATCTCTGTTAAAGGGGGGCCGCTAATCCCAATCCCCCTATGCAAGGCCATCTCATAGATGGCCTTCTGTTGCCCGACCAGCCTCTTGAGCATCAGGTATATGGAGCTCCACTGAGTCTCCACATCCTGCATGATTTTGTGCTGTGGGATGTTCAGCTTTGTTTGTTTGTCCTGCAGCATCTTGCCCCACTTGATGCTCTGGTAGAAATAGCCTGCCACCGTCCTGCATTTGGAAATGCACTCACTGGTGGTGCTGGTGCTGTCACCGGCAGACTTGTCCCCCTTCAAGGCATCCCTGACAATGAGGTGGAACTTGTGTGCCACACAGCGGATGCCAACAAAGTTGACACTGAAGACCACTTTGACCATATTTTTGGCAACCATGAACCTGTGGGTGAACTTTCCCTGCTCAAGAAGCCATCCCTGCACCAACCAGTTCATGGCCCCCTGGTATCTGTTGCCATGTGGGACTCATCCACCACCTCGGCTTGAAGGCAAGCCCACCAGCAGCCTGACTGGTTGCACCAGTACCCTGTGAGGGAGAGGTAGGCGTGATCGCCACCTGACTGCTCCAGATGTCCAAGGTGAAGTGTAAGGCCAGCTACGGACCTGCCTTGTGCAGCTCCTCCCTCAAGTACTTCCTGTATGCCTCATACAGAGAGGGCACCACTGTCCTGCTGAAGGTGGTGCATGTGGGCACTTGGTATGATGTACCATAAGCACCATGAGCCTCCTGAACCCTGGCCGCTCAACTAAGAAGGGCTGGCCATAGACAGCAAACATCTCCCCAGTGCTTTGGATGACCTCATTCGCCCCTGCAACGTGCCCCGCTTTATGTCTGCCTTTCCCCCACTGTTCCAGGGTGGCCTGCCTCTGCTTTGTGGGGATGGGGGCTTTGGAGCGAGAGGGAGACTTCCCTTTGGGAACGCTCCCGCTGGTGCCAGGCTGAGGAGGAGCAAGGGCAAGGGGGTGGTGCCTGCAGACATGCAGCAGCATCCCTGTGGTGCTCATGTGTTTTGTTCCCTTGTCCTGGCTGGTTTTGGCTCAGCAGTGCAGGCAGGCAGATAGCATATGTGGCATCATCTGCCAGCTCAAAATGATCCCAGACCACACTACCCACTTGGTTCTGGGGTGTGGGTGCCTGTGTGGATCCTGCAATTTTCCCTTCCTAAGCAGGTAGAGGCACAGCAACGGGAGAAGTGGACTCAGCTGAGCCACTAGCCTCCGAAATCTTTACCTCAGCCTCCTCTGAAGTGCTTTCTGTAGAAGGAGATCTGGCTGAAGGGGAAACTTGAGGGGTGTGGAGCACAAACTCAGCTGATTCCCCCTCCTCCCCCAAAATCTCCCCGGAACTGGCACTCAGATTCAGATCGAGCTCCAGCTTTTCCTCTGGCACTGGAAGGCTCAGCACGGGAAGTGAAATGGGGGTGAAGGAGACTGTGGTGCTGGTGCTGGTGCTGGTGCTGCTGTTTGTTGTCATGGTGGTAGGAGTGGAGGTTATGGCTGGTGCTTATGGAGGGGATGCAGACTCGAGCACAGGCAGTGGCACTGATCCCCTCTCCTTGCTGCTTCTGGAAGCTTCATCCCTGCTAGTTGTAAGAAAGAGGCTGCAGCACCATTTCAGTGGGGAGGGGGGGACTTACACCACTCCTCCTACCCCCTCTTCCACCCCTCCCTGAAGGCTTGCCGGCTGCCTTTCCACCATGCTTCATGGTGTGTTTCATAGTGTCTTGTTTTTATAAAAATATATAAATCTATCTGTGTTCCTATATAAATTCTATAGTGTAATATGCTGCAAGATATAAGTGTATAGAAATAAACATATATAAGCATATCCGCCTTCCTATATACATCCTATATGCTGCCAGATAGAAATGTATAGAAATAAAATAATAAAAAGGCAATCAGGACTTATAGTAGAAATGATATCTTTTATTAGACCAACAAGATTTTTGCAAAAAAATTCTTTAATCATAGACCTGGATACTAGAAATAAAATATAAATGTATCTGCCTTCCTATATCAATTATATATTATAAAATGCTGCAAACTACAAATGTATAGAAATAAAAATATATGTATCTGCCTTCCTATATAAATTCTACAGTGTAATATATTCAATCCAATTATGAAATTACAAAGAATAAATCAATTAATATAATATAATAACACAATAAAAGTGTCTAGAAAGAAAGCAAAAGGTATTGTGGAGTCCCACTTGCTAAGCTAGCAAGTAGGAAATCAAATGAATGGTAGTAGTAGCCTTTGTTATCTAGCACTCCTGAGCTGCTGGAAGATAGCTCAGTAACTGTCAGACCCCAAGGCAGAAAGCGGAATAGTTCAAACAATGCTGCCTTTTATGCTGTTTTTCCATCCTTCCCCCACAGCACTGGGATTGGCAGGGACCTCAGGGAAGGATCACAGTCACTGGCCAGCTACACGGTCAATATGAGAGTAGTCCTTCGTCCCCCTCCACCCTCTTCCACCTCCCCCTCCTTACTTTTTGTTTCCCTGCAAGCAAGCCCAGCTTGAACTTTGAAACTCGAAATATTTTGAAACTTACAAAACTTTTTGAGTGCCCTCATTGCATTTCGAGGCTGTTTTGAAGCCCTTTGTTTCATTTTGATTTTGCTGTTTCGAGCTCAAAACAGCATCAAAATGAAACAGCCAGCAAAGTTTTGCACAGCCCAATTAACTAGTCCCTTCAGTAAGTGCACCTGATACAGTCTCCCCTCTGCTACATTCTATGTCTCTTTTGCTGTAGGAGTGTAGGGACAACGTCTGTAATTTTAGTGTTGAAAAACACTCCACAGAAGCAGCTTCATTTCAGCCTGATTTTTCCTTTTACAAAAATTCTTCATACTCAATGTATTTTTACTGTAATTTCTGACCTGCTAGTTCTACCTCTTCATTTCTGATAACATGGTAGCTTTACTTTCATTTCTGAAGGCACCCTGATTATAATTATAGAGATTAAAGTAGGACTAACAAAGACCACTGCATTAAGGGTCATGGTGGATGTTTCAGAATTTGGGAATAAAATTAGGCTCCAGACTTCAGGATTTTTGTTGATTACATTCTGTGCTTATGCAAGGGGTTTCAGCAACAGCTGAAAAGCCAAAAGGCCTTTTATTCATAGAACAGGTAGGCAGAAACAACACTGCACTAGTGATGGCTTTCAACTGTGTTACAGGAAAGTCATCTCTTTGGAATGAGATCTTTTAAATGCAAACTATAGTACCTGAGGCTTCTTGCTAAACTAGCAGCAGTATTAGTTTGCAATAAGTGGATGCTGGGCCATATTCTGGTTAAAATACCAAATGTGTTTCTTATCAGCTATTATATTAGTGCCATATGGTGAAAAGCCCTTAACTATAAGTTAGAAACTGGTGCTCTACAAGCTATCAAAGTATCCATAATAAAACTGTGAGCCCTCCACTGCCATATTCATCCATTTTAGTTCGCTCACACATAGTAGTGTTCTATGTGAGGCAGTTGCTTAAGGCAGTATAGTCTAAAACTATATACTGCAGCTGCTCATTTAGTCGGCACGGCTTCATGTTGGAAATACATCACAGCGGTGCACTTTGATAATCACCGGTTTTCAGAACACTCATTACAACACGATGAGGTGATCTTGGGTAAGCTAATGGTTTCTTGGGTTTAATTGGGCTAGAAAGCCCTCAGCTTTGCTCAGCCATATTCCAAATGTATTGAGTTACTGGTCCAGCTGCAAAGCTTCTCTTTTTTTCCATTTTATTTTTCAGAAAATTATTGAGCACTTTAGAAGTTGAGGGTAGAGTCCTAATCACCAAGGTGTCTAAGTTATATGCTCAGTAGGATTAAGCCTATTTGCAGTGGCTGGGAAAAGTGGTCTTGCAGGCTTGCTGTTTAGTTTTTGTCTGGGTTCTTGGACTGGAGTATGTGTGTGTTTTCTTTCTGTAAAGAAATAAGCTGTCTGTGTGAGAAACTTTGTTTCTCAGATAGAAATGCACTCTGACATGATGGAAGGAAATGGAATAGGGAGAATCTAATCACCTTCAAGCTGTGTTTTTTTCCTAGCTGTACCTACTCATCATGAATCCTCCATAGCAACTCAAATGAGTTCTGATTGGGACTCTCAGGGCTTTAGAATGCTTTTGGTGGTTTTGCAAGGCAAATAACTATGGTGGTGCTACAGGATCCTATTGACATGCATGGTCATGTCATCTGTAAAAAGTAATCAATAACTGAAACAAACTGACTCTAGGAGGCGATGGCTTCCAGAACAGTTTATCACAGGATTTTGAGTAAAAAGTGATACAGAAGCTTAAAGGAACCCTTTTTTTTTTTTTTTTTTAACCAATAGAGCACTTTTTCTTTTGTTTAGAAAACAATGATACAAATTCATCATTAAAACCCCCCCAAAACCCTAAGCTCCAAGTTATTTTCTGCATCCAAAGAGAAAGCATGCACTCACAACCTTGCTTTTGATCTTCAGAAGGAAAATCATCAATATGAGTGTTTGATTTATGCATTCTAAAAACAGATTTGTAAATTTAAAATCCCCCCGCCTCCCAATTTGATAGAGATTTAACAATAATGAGGAAAGTCTGGCATAGGGAGAACTCACTGAAAAATATAGGCACCTAAATGCAGGTATGCATTTCCAGGATGTGGTTGCTCAAATGCCCTTTCATTGCCTTCTTCATGAATAGTTTTCAATATGATATTAATGAAGAAATCTCTTTTTTAAGCCAATAGTCTTAGCCATTAGGTTAGAGAGCAACCTTCTCCCTCTCTTTTGCTCTATAAATATTTAATTACAAAGGGGAACGGCATATTTTAGGGGAAGGACAAGGGGCGTTGAGCCCAAGTCTCGAATTGCTCAGCCAAGCGTTTTTACCAGTTAAGTCATGGACTGACTATGCAAGGCCAAGTGCATACTCCATCCCTCTGGTTGAAACTGGCCACTGGGTGCCCAAGAGGAGAAGATAAGGGGCAAAAAGAAGAACAAACCAGAAGAAGTTGTTCTGTGGCTTGATAATCTAGCTACTGTCCTGGAATGTAGAGGGTTGTGGATTCTGACTCCACTGGTGTCTCTGTATTTAACACTACTCTGTATGCGTTTGGGGTGAGGGAAGGGGAGGGGGAAGAGATTGTGTGTCTAAAGTATTGTGACAACTTCTGCTATTGCCTGTACTTACTTGAGGGGACTGTATCAGCCTTACCAGATTTGACATTCAAGTTGCCTGACAAGTGGGAAAATTTAGTTCTGTCCTCCTAGCCAGAGCCACATGGCATTAAAGTAACACTTGGCCAGTGGTGTTCATCATGCCATTATAAAATGAAACTTTAGCATGAAGAGGAAGTGAAATGTTTATTATTGCCCAAGCGTATTATTATAAGTCAGTCAGCAATCAATGCCACGTTCCCCTTGGCCATCACTGCAAAGTACCATAATCTATACCAGGGATCAGCAACGTTTTTGGGCAGAGTGCCAAAAACACCTGCGACCTCGACTTGGAAAATTTTGGTGTGCCGGGGCTGATAGTGGGGGAGCCACGAGGGGCCCGATCCTTGTTGTGGCAGTGCAGCCCTGGCCCCTTCCCTGCTATCTGCTCCAAAGCATATGGTCCAAGAAAAATGCCTTCAAGTGCCACACTATGGCATCCATGCTGGGGGGTTGCCTATCCCTGTTCTATATCTTGCAGTAATAGGTTCATAATACAGTACAGTTAAATGTCAAAACCACCCCTCCCCCAAAAAAGGGGTAGTTATTTTAATAAGTCTAATGAAGAAATCCTGACAGACATTACATCATTTGAAGCGAGACAGCTGGCACTCTGGGTAGAAAAGAAATAGTGCCTATAAATGTATCACCATCATGGTAACAGCAGAAATTCTAGGCAACAACTGCAAGATGCAAATTCTAGACATGAGTGCCATACTTAAAACAAATGGCCAAGCTCAGGGGCCAGATTTTTGACTCTCATTAATGTCTACTTTATAACATCTGCGCAGCACAAAGTAGATTTACAGCTGTTCTAAGGGACCAGTCTCAATTCCCCTTGTACCATAGCAATGCCTAGTAGTAATCAGCTGGTATAGTTGACATGGCCACCTCCTTTGCACCCTACAGAACTGAATGTGGACAAAATAAAGGGGATGTGGATGAAGCACACGTGTGCTTCTGCATTCCCTGCCATCTTGGTCCTTCATAGATTTCACAGATTTTTGTCCAATCTCCTCTTAAATACCTCAGTCCTCATTGCAGTTGGCTACGAATCAAAATAGCCTTTAACCAGCATAAGACTGAGAAGGCTATGTAAGCCTACTTTTGCCCTTCCCAGGCTTTTTCAGCATGAATAATGCAATCAGACTTGAGGATCAGAAGCATAATCTTCCTTTTTTGTTGTCAACTGAAGATAGGCCCATTTTGCTCAAATACATAATTCATCCAGTTTCAAAAACACTTCACTCCAAGTCCTGCAGTGAAGACTGAGCTTACAAGTTAAGGGTGGCTTCTCCATTTCATTAGATTTAGAAATGTTACATTTGTCTGATATGTATTGTTAGCCAAGCAGGAATGTCTGCTGTTAAAGCAGTCCCATTTCTACTTGGAAAGAGAGAGCTCCCCTGTTACTTCAGCTGTTCAGTTATGGTTATAGAAGATAGTGGAGACTCATTTTAGTATAAGATAGATAGTATAATAAAACTTTAAAACTCCCACCACCTTTGCAGCATAGCTACCACTAAAATGTGAGGCCATATTACAACCAATTGTAATTCCCAATTACCTGCAGGGCACACACGTATTCTGTACTTAGATTGGACCATTAAATTGAAGGCCATCAAAGAAAGCAGTAGTGCCCTTGAAAGCAGCTTTCCAGAACTGACATCACCATGGAGACAGGTCAGCATGATATGACACAGAAACACCTCTGTGAAGTAATCTTTCATTGCTTTCAGGTTGTTCCCATAATTCAGTGTGCCGATTCAACCAGTCTGGAGGACAGGCCAAAGCTGATTTGCCTGTGATACAAAGGTATATGTTTCTGCTATTGGAAGTTATGCAGGTAGTTCTGAACCAATACAGTAAGTCTAAACATAGATGATTAGCTGTTGTTTAATTGGTTTCTTGCCAACCTATATGACAATTTCAGCACTTAAATGATCAAGATAATGACAGACTGTTTGCTATTTCAGTATGAAATCCTGAACTTGCTCTGTACAATGTGATGTTCTGCAGTTTAGCAAATCATACCTATTGTTCTACTATTAAAGGTAAGTCCAGCTTTAAAAATCACAGAAAATTAATTGGCTTCTGGCAACTGATTAAATGCACTAAGGCAGTAAGTCCAATATGAGCCACTTGTGTGCTGAGTCATGGCTTTGGAATTGAACAAAGCTTTAATCGATTAGCTGACCTGTGTAGCAGTCAGTTTTCATGCCTCCCATTACAGAAGCCCACAACCTTATGTGCCAACCTAGTCACACACAAAAGTCTGTACCAAAATGATCTTCCTGCACTTGATAACAGCCAGCCCTTTAAATATGATACTGATATTTGACTTTAAAAACACCTAAGCTCCCTGGCATTACAAGCTCAAATCTCAAGAGTGGTTTTCAGATCATCCTCATGTTAGGAAAACATCATATAAGCAGAAAATGATTCTGCTCAGTTTTAAAGGTCTTTGCGTCCTTAGCTAGTGCAGAGTGCCAGACACTTTGATTTCACTTAAATACGTCCAAAGAATGGTAACAGCAGTAATGTTTTATAATTCATCAATTGCAAATCTGGAGGCCCTTTATCAGTTTACACTTGGAGAAAGATCCTCAAAAGTATTTAGACACCTAGCTCCTACTGAAATCAACTATATCTTGGGATCTAAGTTTGGATTCTTATTTCCTCAAACTCTTATCAGAATTTTACCTTACATAAGGCAAAAGTCAAGAAGAATTCTACCATATTAACTACCAAATAAAAGACCCAGTGAAGACCATAGGACTCTTTCTTTTGATCAGCTTCATTGACACAATCACATTTTGGAGCTACTTTTTGTCATGTGTTAATTTTCATGTCAGAGAAGTTCTTCATTGTGATGCCTTCATCTTTGCCTTCACAACCCAAAAACAGGCCATTGTGCAGGCAAAAAATGGGAAAGGAGCCAATAGACCCACTTGGCTCAACAGGAGTATTAGACAGCTTTTAAAAAAGAAGCATATAAACAATGGAAGAATGACTCGGCAACCAAAGAGGAACACACCTGTATCACCAGGGCCTAAAGACACAAGAAAAGGAAAGCCAAGGCAGGCATGGAGATCATGCTAGCATCCAGAATAAAAGACAACAAAAAGCCCTTCTACAGATACATAGTAGGGCTGTGCGAAATTTCGGCAAACGGTTTGTCTTGTTTTGGATTTGGATGCTTTGGCGGCCAAAACACCAAATCTGAAATAAAATGCAAAGCTCTGAAACAAAACAGGCCATCCAAAATGTTTTGGAAATGTTTCGAAATGATTTGGATGTTTCTGTTTCAGATATTTCGAATGTTTCCAGTTGTTTTGGAGTTGGGCTTGCAGGGAAAGAGAAACTAAGAGGGAGGTGAAGGGGGAGTGGGGAAGGACTGCTTTAATCTTGACATCTGTTGCTGGCCAGTGACAATGATCTGTCCCTGAGGCCCCTTCCAAATCCAGTGCTCTGGGGGAGGAACAGAAAAGCAGCATAAAAGGCTGTTTGTGAACTGCTCTCTACCATTTTGCAGCTGTGTCTGTTTGCGTCTACAGCATGAGCAGCAGAGACTCAGAGCAGCATCTTGCAGCTTGCAAGCTTGGTAGTGCTTTGCTACTGAATTGTAGCCATTGCCAATCCTTTCCTATTTATTTATCCTTGCCTACTCTTCCCCAAAAATCCTGCTATTTGTTCTTATTTCCCCCCCCCCCCAAACAAAAAGAAAGCAGTGCTTTGTCTCGCAATGACTCACCACAGTGCACTACAGGAAAGCACTCAATACATACATTTATTACATACACACTCACACAGATGCACATTTTTTCCAGCACATGAAATGTGCTGGAAAAGGCAGATGCCAGGTTTTCTGGCCGGGGTGGGAGAGGAGGCAGAAGGAGAGCTGTAAGTTCCCCCCTCCCCACAACTTAGATGCAGCCTCTTCCCTAGCACTAGCAGGCATAAGGCTTCTGGTGCTGGTGACAGCAAGGAGGCGGGACCAGTGCTTGCTAGGGCTGTGTGAAGCTTTGGTCCCTGATTTGATTCGGTGGAGATTCAGCCTGTTTTGGTGGCTGAATCTCTGAATCTGAATTAAATCAAATGACCCTTTAATCTCTCTGAATCAAATTAGAACCTTCCAAATCGATTTGGGGAGATTCAGAAATTTGGACACAGAGACAGCTTTAACTGCTTTTTCTACATACTTCTAGGTAGCAGGGTCTCATGAATGCTGTGATGCTGGGGTGCATGGAGTATCCCACAGAAGCATGGGGGGGCTCCCCAGCATGCTCAGCCACAGACCCGGAAATGGACCAGAAGCACTTCCGCTCCACTTCCAGGTCTGCCGAGGAGCATGCAGAGGGTCTGCCCATGCTCCCCAGGCTAGGCGACTGGTGCTTCCTGGGTTAGGGGGGGCACCTGGGGTCCCCCATGACCGATTGCTGAGCTGGGGAGGTGTGAGAGTGGGGCCCCTGAAGGGCTCCCTGGCAGACCTGGAAGTGGACTGGAAGTACTTCTGGATCACTTCCAGGTTCGCAATCAAGCACATGGGGGTCCTCCCACACTCCTGTGGGATGCTCCATGCTCCCCAGCATCACAGCATTCACAAGCCATGCTTGCTACCTCAAGGTACATAGAAAAAACTTTTAAAGCTGTGTCTGTGTCCGAATCACTGATTCTCTGAATCAGCATCTAATCTTCAGATTTGGATTCTGCCGAATTGAATCAGGGACAGTGATCCGAATCAACTAATCGAATCACTGTCCTTGATTTAGGCTGAATCTGGATCTAATAGGGCCCACTTTGCACACCCCTAGTGCCTGCATCTGTACCCCCTCCAATAACACCATCCATGATAATTACTCCCAGCACCACCAGCATGACAAGCCACTTTTCACACATGGGCCTATGGACTTCATTTCATCAGCCTCCTAGGTACAGAAATTCATGGGATCAATATAGACATTGGATTTATGACACACTACAACCTCCCTGAAATCTGACTTCCCAGGTAGGAAGTACCTCTCCACTTTTACCTGCTACATCCCATTTCCACCCCCTTCTCCCCAGCCCGTCTCTCACCTCCTGACGCCTCCATTTCCATTTTCACTGACTGGCTTTCTTGCCTGCATTGTGTGCCAAGCCAGCCTCTGGCTTCTTTACTATTCCTTCCATCCAGGAAGAGCACACACACACCATCTAGATGCTTCCTCAGCCTGACAAAGGGTTTTTAAATCCAAAAGCTTGCAAAGAAGAATTTCTCCAACTATTCATTTGGTCTAATAAAAGATATCAAATTGACCCTAAGAACCTTGTCTGAGCTATGTCCTTAGACCAACACAGCTACAACCTACACCCCTTAACACACACAAGTTACATGAGTTTTGCTTTCAGCAGTTTGAGGTGCAGATTCACTGAAACCCCTACACCACTCTGCCTGAAACCTCCCTCTTGCCTACATGTATGTGGCAGGACAGGTGCTAATGAGGGCAGCCATTTAATGCCCCACTGTCAGAGCTGGAGGTGGCAGTTTAGTTTCTCACCAGCCAGCAAGGGAAGAACATCTCCCTGCTGAGCTCCCGTTCCAGGAAGAACTTGGAGGTATAAAGGCTGGAGCTATATGGGAGGAGGAGGTGCCACATCATCCTGAGCACGACCTAAAACTGCACCCTTCCGGGGTAGGGAGGCCTGGGTGGCGCGGTAGCCCCAGGAAATGCCAGGACCGTGAACCTCCCAGGTGAAAGGCGGGTAATATCAGTGGTGAACACCAAAATCTAGGCAAGCAACTCTTCAGGAAGGCACCTCAAGGGAGGACAAGGACCAATGGACAGAAGCTTACAGAGGGTAAATACAGGCTAGATATAAGGAAGAACTTCTTTTCTGTAAGGGTTGCCAGAATCTGGAATACACTCCCAGTAGTGCATGGCTGCATAGGAGGCTTATCAGAGTCAAACTGAATCCCAGCAGAGGTGGTGCAGTCACTATCTTTGGAGGTGCTCAAGAGGAGGCTGGACAGGCATCTTATTGAACTTGTCTGAGCCCAATAACTTCCTGCCTATAGCAGGGGACTAGACTTGATAATCTTACAGATCCCTTCTGGTTCTACGATTCTGTGATTCTATCTATCTGGGGCATCTGTCAGCCCCTCATGCCCAGAATAAGGAAACAATGTGAGGTAAAGTGCCAAATATTCCTGCTCAACAGATCTCTCTGATATGCTCCCCCAACTTCACCTCTTTCCAATGCCAGTTATCCACACTAGCACTGCATTCATCAGCACCATTCCAGATTGATGCTGCAGGGCTGAACTCCAGGGCTAGGTCTAAGGGGAAGGCCTCATCCTTGATCTTTTTGTATAGGTACTTCTTCATATGCCAGAGCCATCTATTAAAACTTGGGAATACCCCACAGCATATAAGAATGGTGGTGTCAGTTATTCCATTTCTGAGACATCCTGAGAAAGCATCTATAGCAGTAGTCACCAACCAGTTGATTGTGATTGACTGGTTGATTGTGGACCCTCTGACAGTTGATCTAAGTCTGGGAGGGCTCTGACAGTCAACTGAGATTGACTGTCAGAGGGTCCGCAATTGGGAGTGGCAGGACGCACATGGGGAGCGGCAGGACTCATGTGGTTGGGTTGAGCCATGCCTCCTGATGCTGGGGCCAGCCTAGGTGAGTAGGACAATCCCTTTCTGTACCCCCTGCCACTGGGTGAGTGGGACCCCGACTGGGCTGAGCCAGGACAGAGTTGGACCCTAGGCAGATTTCTAGGCATGCAGGGGGGCTCCTGCTGCTGCACGCATCCTGGCAGAGGCCCGGGGGGTACATGCCTCCCCATGAACTGTGCGGGGGGCAAGGCAGCTGTGCACTGAGCCCTAAGCCCCCCCCTCCAAGTCTGTCCATAGAGTGAGGTGGCTGCTGCTGCACACAGCTACAGTAGGGCTCAGGGCACAAAGCCCAGTGTGCAGTGCCAGCTGCCTTGCCCCGCACACAGATTGGGGGTGGATGTGTCCCCTGGTCCTCCACGACCCAAGGTGCGTGCAGCAGCAGGACCCCCCCATGTGCCTGGATGAGCCTCCTGGGCTCCAACCCTCCCCTGGCCCAGCTTGGGCCTCACTTGCCCCTGTCTCTGCCCCACTCCCACTCTCACTGAGGGGTCCTCAATCTGCCCCCCCTTAGGCAGATTAATGAACAGAGAAGCTGGGCATGAGCCCAGGGGGCTCTACCAATTCAGGGCCCCAGAATCCTCATCACCAGGGAAGTGAAAGCCTTAGTTTTAAACTCAGTGCCCATTTGCTTTCTTGGGAGCTGGAAGCAGGGCCTCTCCACCTTTGGTGCTGGGGGGGCATGGGTGGGGCTGGGGTTGGGCCGAGAGAGCTGTGCCATGCCTGGGGGAGGGGAATGGGGCAGATGGCACCACATCTGGGTGGGAGGGGGCCAAGCCATGCTGGGAGAGCCATGCCCCACCTGGTGGGGGGAAGAGTTGGGCCCAGGCCAGCTGGGTCAGAAGCACTGCATTGTGGTGTGCCTTTGTGGGCGGTGGCACTGGGAGGGCCTTGGGGGCTTTGGTCTCCCCAAATTCCTCTTAGCCCCCCTGCAACCAACCCTCCCAGTGCCACCACCTGCCTGCAGAGACACAGTGTTCCCGCCCTGGCCCAGCCCAGCCCCCTGTATCTGCATGGCTGCATAGGACAGCCAGGCACCAGCTCCCTGCAGGTAAATGTGATGGGGGCTGGGTGGGGAGTGTGACTGAGCCACTGGAGGTTTGCAGCAGGGTGAGGGAGGGCTGCTTCTTGTGATCAAGAGTTGTGGGGGGGAGGTCCTGTGAGGGGAAAGAGTGTGTGTTTGTGTGTGTCTGTGTGTGTGTCTGTGTCATAGAATCATAGACTCAATGCGTCGGAAGGGACCTAGACAGATCTTGTCCGACCCCCTCCCATGGGCAGGAAGGAGCACTGGGGGTGGGAGGGGTCATAAGACCCCAGCCAGATGCCTATCCAGTCTCCTCTTGAAGATTTCCATGTGTCCCTGTGCAGAGTGAAAGTAGAGTGCATGCACCTGTGTCTGTGTGTGTGCATGTGTACATTTGGCTGTAGCAGGGGCAGGGAGAAGAGGCAGGTATGTGCTCCCCAGCCCGGCAGGGTCCACGTAGTCTCCCCTGCCAGCACTAGGAGGGGAAGGGCCCCTTTCCCCCCTGCAACCCAGCTCCCATGGGGGGGATGGGGCCTCCAATTTTGTGCTTGCCCAAGGTCCCAGTACAACTTAATCTGCCTCTTCCTCCCTCCCCACGACTGACCTGCTGGGTGAGGGGAGCAGGGGGTGCAGTAGAACCTGGGTTGCTCTTTCCTTCAAAAGTGATCTTTACCTTAAAAAGGTTGATCTACAGACTCTGATGGAACAATTTACTGGCCATATCTGTGAGGGAGGGCGCTCCCACCATTGCACACACACCAGCAGAGTCCCAGGGGGCATGTTCCCCCCGATCTGTGCATGGGGCAATGCTGGGCTTTGTGCTCCAATTGCTGCTATAGCCGTACGCAGCAGCAGCTGCCTCACCCTGTGCACAGATCCGGGGGAGGGGGCACTCAGGGCAAAAGCCCAGGGTAAGGCAGCTGCGCTTTGCACTGGCCTTTGTGCCTGAGCCCCACTGCAGCAGCTGGGCACGAAGTGCACCATGCAGTGGCAGCTGCCTCGCCCTGCCCATAGATCCGGGGGCACGTGCCCCCCAGGCCTCCACTGGGATGTGTGCAGCAGTGGGAACCCCCCTCCCCCGCAAGCCTGGATGAGCCACCCAGGCTCTGACTCTGCCCAGCTGGGGCCCCACTCACCCAGAGGGGGATTGTCCCACTCCCCTGGCCCAGCCCCAGCAGCAAGAGGTGTGGCTAAGCCCAGACACGAGTCCTGCTGCTCTCCATGTGCATCCTGCTGCTTCTGATCATGGACCTCTGACAGTTGATCTCAGTCTGGGGGGGCTGAGCTCCCCCCAGACTGAAATCAACTGTCAAAGGATCCCCAATTGACCAGTTGATCATGATCAACTGGTTGGTGACCACTGTTCTATGCTTATCAGAGTCAAATTGCATCCCTCTGCTTTTGTTCACCTACTTACTCTCTCAGGACAATGGCAGAGCGCTTCACTCAGACTTGCACCTACTTCATTTGATTGCTTGGATGTTGGGTTCTTGCAGCTAAAAAAGCTTCTGTTCCTTCTCTGTCAGGAACATTCTGACACATAGAAGTAAGGGCTCCACAAAGCACTACAGTGCCATAGCAAGGAAGTTTGGTGTCCAGGACACGTCTGCAGTGGCAGCCCGCCCTTGTCCCATGCACGGATCTGGGGGGCACGCACCCTCCCATGCTTGCCCTGGGGTGCACAAAGTGGCGGGAGCTGCCCTGCCTTCCCCAGGCCTCCCACAGACAAGCCACTCGTGGCTCCATCCTGCACCCTGGTTGGACATCACCTGTCCCAGTCCCAGCCCCCCTTCTCCCCCACAAGAAGCTCACCAACCAGATGGTGCTCTCCAAGCTGCTGGGCTGGCTGTGTGCATGCTGTGGCTGCGCGCATGCATGCGGCATTTATCAGCCACATTATAACAAAATATTGGCGCACAACTCACCTGTTGGCTCCTGTTTGCTTTGATGCCCAGGGCAGTTGCTCTGCTCTCCCCACCCCCTTTGCTACAGTACTGAAGCACTAAGTGGCCCAGTTTTGGTAAAATGGTACTCCACTTGATTTTTGCTTAAAAAACTCCAAATCCTCCCTCCATTAGAGTTTACCAAAATACGAATGTCTGTGTGGATAACTCCTGAAAGGACAAAAACAAATTACTTACCAGAATCTGGACTTCTTTGACATATGTTGTCCACACACACAGTTAGTTCCCAAACTCCTTTCTCCTCATTGGAGTCTGCCTCCAAACTCTGCAACAGAGGAAACTGAGGAGCAGGGACATGAGTGCTGCCTTTTCCCCCTCAGTCCAAGAAGGAAGACGGAGGGGAGGATATGAGACACTCAGCATGGGGACTCCTAAGATAAGAGATTTTCTGCTTAAGGGTTCAGTAGCTGAGCATGCTTGCATGTGAAAATGTGCATGTGGACAACACATCTCAAAGAACATCAGTTACCAGTAAGTCCTTATCCTTTTACTCATCCTTTCATAGCAGACAATCGTGATTAGCTCTCCTCTCATCCCTCGTTCTTTTTGTACCTGACTAGGATGGAATCCGTCGACAGGTTCTATCAGCTGCCAGGCCTCCCCTCCAAGGTTGTGCCATTCCTCAGCAACTATAAATCAAATGATCACGGAGAATTACAAACACAAGTATGCATGAATGTGTATAGTACCTGGCCCCCATACACTTCAGGCTGCATCAGAGAACATTTTTAGCTGTGCATAAAGATTATGATAATTTATGAAGTACTGTCAGAGCCAATACCATATTCAATCTCCTTTCCTTAGGGCAGTATTTAAACCTTTGTTTTTTATCCCTTTTATGCAGGGAAGCTCTTTGAACATAAATGATTGTAAAACAATTCACTTTCCCTTCCAACCAAGAATGATGCTGCAGTGAGTTAAGCTATAAAATATTTAACACTGATTTAATACTCCCTCATTTTACATTTCAGTTGCATCCTCAGCACAGCCAAAAATAAAAACACTGCTGTTTGGAAAAAGAGATGGTAACAGTATACATGTGGGTTGATGTCTTCAGGAACAGTGTGTCATTTTCTGTTACTTTTCTTGTGAATGGTCTTTTTTAACGCTGACAAAATAAACTTTTTGAATTATATAAGCACCACATTCAATGCAAATGATACTATATTGTAAGCCTCAGAGCCACCGAAGAAGTAAAAAGCTTTCTTTCTTCAAAGGAATTGAGTAATGATCAAACATCAGACTAGTGGATATGGCATTAGTAACCTACATTCAATTATTTCATTTATAATAGATAAGAATTTTTAATAATATTATGTAGACTTTCCATCATGAGATAATGCTTTTTCTCCCTTCATCTCTCCCTCCTGTTGAACACAACATTCCTGCCAGGCTAAAGAATCTGACCTAGAATCTCTGCTGCTGTTGGAGTGTTGGTACAGTTTACTAGAATGAGCTAAAAAGAAATGCAGCCAGTGCATATTCTGAGTTTGCATACATCAACTTTAATATACTTATTCCCAATTTATCTGAAGAATAAGATTCTCAATTTCTAAATATACTGTAGAAGAAAATACTGCAAGGCAAAGAATTATTTTTTATAACATATTGCAAATTTGTAACGCATTATACATTCAACTTACGTTATGCCAGGAACAATTATGATCAAATCTCCACTTAAATGAAGTATTTATATTCAAATTCGGCACAACATAAGCCTCACATGTTACACATCTTATTTTTATGAAGAATATGGGGTATAACAGCATTATACAAACATGCTTCCATGCTATGCACTTTAGTGTAGGAGATGGTCTATCTAAAGTAAGACTACATTGAGCTGTCATAATTTAAATTATTTTAGGCACTAACATTAGAAAAAAGTGTAGATATATTTTAGAGCACATATGGAGATACCTTTAGTTTGCATTCCTACCTTATGCAGTTAGGATATATATTATACATTTGTTTTTTGGAGGCATAAGCATGAACTGGCCATGGAAAAATTGTAGGTTTTGGACTGATGATGACCAATTCATCATGGAATTTGTGTTGGTGCCTGAACAGATATATTTTATTTACTAGCAAATTCCTCTCAAGATGACAGTGGGGGAAGGGCAGGCGTGACGGAGCGCAGTGCACCACCACCCCATGCCACTGCTGCCACCTCCCAGGAGCAGGGGGAGGGAGGGAAGCTTGCACATGGTGGCTACTGCCACCATCCACCAGCCCACACTGCTGCTGCTCTGCATCCAGCCACACACCACTCCCTGCACTCCGTGTCTAGCCCCACGCCCCAGCCCTGCCCCGCGTGCCCCCTCCCCAGCATGGGGCAGTGGGTAGCTGATGCCACCCACCACCCTGCACTGCTACCACTGCATCTGGCTACAGACTACCCACCCCTGCTCTGTATCCAGCTCCACAACACCCCACCCCTGCATCTGGTCCTATGACTTGCCCCCCCTCCAGCACAGGATGGTGGGTGGCCACTGCCACCCACTGCCCTTCATTGCTGCCACTCTGCATATGGCACCATGCCACTCCTCCCCTCCCCCCCGCATCCAGCCCTGTGACACCCCCCTCCCCGCACATCTAGCTGTGTCTGTGTGTCTGTCTGTGTGGAGCACTCTGATTGGTTGTTTCAATAAGAATTGTGCTTGGCTGCTGAGACAACCAATCAGAGTGCTCTAAGAGCATTATGGACAGACAGACACACACAAACACAGTCAGATGGACTAAGCCCTTTATATATATAGAATTTTGATTATCTGGTAAGTAGGTTAATAACCTTACAATGAAATAGGGCAGAAGAGAGGTTAGTTTTAAAACTATATACCTCATGGTCTCAAGTGTCTCAGGCTACAGACCAGGTCTTCAGCTAGTGTTGATCACTGCACTGCTCTTGATTTCCATGGAGCTACACTCATTTGTGCTAGCTTTGGTTCTATGTGTTCAATGGGTCTTTCAGCCCTTCTAGCCAATGGGTTTGAGTATCTCACACACACACACACAGCTATGATAGTTTCCACTTTCTAAAAATAAGTTTCTCTTCTTTCTTTTTTAGTGCTATTTCTCATGTCCCAAAGAAAAAATGGCAGGAGAACAGTATTTCCAAGAGAAAA
Organism: Crocodylus porosus; assembly: GCF_001723895.1. Taxonomy (NCBI): domain Eukaryota; kingdom Metazoa; phylum Chordata; order Crocodylia; family Crocodylidae; genus Crocodylus; species Crocodylus porosus. The sequence goes on from NW_017728886.1 coordinate 87,535,745, forward strand.
AACAGCTGGCTGGGGCACATCAAACTTGATGTGTGCATGTAAACACCCACACAAAGAGGCCTGGCACTGAGGGCAGCTCAGCTAGGTCAGAGACTGGGATGAGATTTCTAGGCCATGCCAGTGGTATAATTTGCAGGTTATGACTGAGATATACAGTGGAGGAAAGTGCACCTTGCACACATAGCCTTTGCATTTTAGTGTGTGGAGTACATACAATCACTTTGGCAAGGTACGTCAGCTGTACTATACACCCCAGTGAGAACAGGGATGGATGAGGTTAAAGTGCGTCCATATCAACAGGTTACTTCCTTGTAAAATCCCTAGTGCTTCATGTTCAGTGAGTATCTCCTTGAAGAGTTTTGTGGCAGTTCTGTTCCTGTCATGTGATTTCCTCCCCAGCATAGGATGACCCAGCTTTTAATTATTTGCACTTTATATCTTTATTTTTCACTCTACACTGAACTACAAGTAATCCTAGGGGCCAGTTTCTGGCTGATAGTTACATATGTTGGAAAAGCCACAGCCAGAGTACAGACCTTTTACTTCTCAGTGGGCACGTCTACATGAGATGCTTACCATGCATTAGCCTAATAACACTGTGCAATAGCGTGGCAGTTAAAAGCTGTGCTAATAGCTTACTGTGCAGTGTTATTAAGCTAATGCTCAATTAAGTGAATAAAACAAACAGGCACAAGTACTACTGTGAAGTAACTCTAGTTACTGTGTATTCAGGTAGTACTTCATTAAGGAAATTCTAAACTAAATGGACAGTAGTTAGGGCGCATTAATGAATATGTAGATGTGCCCAGTCTGTCTCATTTCAAATCAAATATCCAGCCCATTATGTTCTATAGCACTGGTGTTCAACCTTTTTAGATTTGAAGCAAACCTCATTAGACTGGAGGCCTCCATAACTTGTGAACTGAATGGCACCCAATTTTAAAAACTAATTTGTATATTACAGTGCTTATGTACTAGACAGTGGGGGTGGAGGATCTGCCAAGCAAGGGCAAGCCTGAATCTACAGTTACCTGCCTATCTCCTCACACCTTTCGACAGCTTTCAAAATGGCCTGGTGGCACACGAGGTGCCCCAGCACTGTGGGTGAGAATCACCACTCTAGAGTCTCAGGGACCTGGAATGCTGATCCCTAATCCCAGAGCAGGTTTCTGAAGTTTGAATGCCTATGACTCCTGTCCTGATCCTCACATGAGTCTTGGGTCCCAAATATACCTCACTGAGTACTGCAGAAGACTGAGGACAGGATCATAGACAGTCAGAATACTGACACTTCAATGGTGTTTTATGATTATTAACTTCATAAGGATAGCCAACTATTTGTGTTCTGAATTTGGCCCCTGTTGTGTTACTCAGTGGCTTTAAGGTTTTGTTTTACTTCGTATAAACAATAAGGTTCCCAAACAAGTTATACTTATGAGCAATCTCAACCAATTTACACCAGGCCTAAATTTGGCACTGTGTATTTCATTTAAAAAATCATAAACTAGACCCTGGATACGTATGTCCAATATCTGGATGAGAGCTGATATCTGCTCTGTCACTATCTATTGCCTACCTAAGAGATAGTGCCTGGTTACATACATAATTTTAAAAATTGTGTAGGATGCCCCTCCTTAGATGAACTAATACATTCTTGGGCCAGAGTCAGTGTCTGAACATGCATATCCACTGCAGAGATCAAAATGCAGAAAAATAAGAGTTTTTTCAGCATTTTAATAAGAATTTTTTCTTCACCTGAATTTTATCCTTTGAAGTTGGGACTTCCTATGCATGGAGGTATAGACAGTACTAAAAACAATTTATTGGTAATACAATGCAACCACTGTTAAATATTTAATGTTGTGAGACTCTAGAAGGGATTAGCAACAACTACAGCTAAAAACTGAAGAAGTAGGTCAGCTGCCCTGGCTGGTGTTTGACAGGCTCTTTAAGAAAGAATTTGGGAGCTGATTATATTACTAAGTAAAAGTTTTTATTAGCATATATGTCTGTGTAAGGTGCAGTTCAAAGAAAACATCTGTATGAGTAATGGCTGATTTTATGTGGTTTATTTAGGCCTCTGCTACACATTACATATATTATGCAATTAAGTGGTCAGTTGAGCAATAATTTTTGACTGGCCACATGTGCAAAGTAATTATCACATGATACAAATGACCATTAAGTTACGTAAGAACAGCCAATCAGCTGTAAAGTTAGTGCTTGAAAACATGCAACAACTCTACAGCTGGTTTCTATCTGGCTTTAATTTGAACGTGTAGCAGAGCCCTTAGCGTTGCATTATAAAGAATAGCAGATTGCATTAGTATGTTTGTTTTTACTAAGCCTGTAAATCTATAGTTAGTAATTTACTTTATTAAAATAGTTTGCATACTGAATAAGTAATAGGCACCAAAGTCAAGTAAAGGCAGTCCTCAGACTTACAACACAATTGGTTCCTGAAAACCACATCTTATGTCAAAACGTCATAAGTCAGAACCGATTTTCCCATAGAAACAATGTTATAAAAGGGGGATTGGTTCCTTTACAATGCTCAGCACAGCAGCCTCCAGCTGGTAAGTCTGTTATAGTGGGGGGGAGGGAGGGGGAGTGTTGGGGGGAGATCAATCCACCACAGTGAGGGAGGGAATGGAGCTGGGGCAGGGGCTGGGGCAAAAACTGCCCAGCTGGGGTTGGGGGGTACAGGGAGGTAGGGGAGCAGCTCCCATTGCTGTGTGCTGCCGGTCTGGGAGTAGGTTGTCCAGTGGCTCTTGCCATTGCACCCATTCTGGTCCGGGAGAGCATGGTGGTGGGGCATGTGCCCCTGGATCTGCGTGGGACAGGTGGGGCTAGCGCTGAGGCTGTGCTGGGATGCACTCCAGGTGGGCAGTGGAAGGTGCTGAGAGTGGGGGCTATGCCCTCCTGCTGCTTGCCCAGCTGGAGCAGGGTGGAGCTGCTGCATTGCCTCCAGACAAGTGGCACACAGCAGTGGGAGCTGCCTTGGCCTCCCCACACCTCCCAGATTATCGGCGGCTTAGTCCCGGGCCACCCCCCTGGGGGTACATGCCCTGCCAGCTGTGTAAGTGGCAGCAAGGCATAGGGGGGCATGTGCCCCTGAATTGGGGCAGGGTGGGTGGTGGAGTGGGGGCTACAGGAGGGGCTGCAGCCACTCTAAAATTCATTGTAGCCCCCCATAGCCCCCACTGCCTGCTCAGAGTGCAGCCCTGGCCCCACCTATCCCACCCCAGTCTGGAGGCACATGCCCCTCCAGGCCCTGCCATCACTTGCCCAGCCAGGGCGGGGTGGCGGGGGCATGGGATGAAGCCGCTGCTTGTCTGGGAGGCACGAGGAGGCTGGGGTGGCTCCCGCTACTGTGTGCCACTTGGCCAGAAGCAGCGCAGCAGCTCCGCTCCAGCTGGACGAGCAGCAGGAGGGCATAGCCCCTGCTCCCAGCACCTTCCGCTGCCAACCCGAGCACAGCCAAGTTCATCCACATCCATGCCCATCCTGTACAGATCCAGGGGCACACTCCCACCCCATGCCCTCCTGGACTAGCGGTGGGAGCAGAGGTGACGGCAGTTGGATAAGCTGCTCCTGGACCGGCAGTACGCAGCAGCAGGAGCTACCCCATCCCCTCCCTGAGCCCCTCTGCCCTGGCTGGGCAGATTTTGCCCAGCCCCTGTCCCAGCCCCAATCCCTCCCTCGCTGCGGGGGCATTGATCTGCGCCCCCATACCTCTCCCCCCACCACAAGGCACTGGAGGCAGCTGTGTTGAGTGTCATAATGTTATGTTGAAACCAGCATTGGAACCTCGAAACAGGGTGTAAATTTATAAAGGTCATAAGTGCTGTTTGTTGGAACTTGAAATGTTGTTAGTCGAGGACTGCCGGTAATTCTTATTACATGGTAAATAACTAAGGGCTAAATCTACAGAGGGATTTGGGCATCACAGTGTTCAACACTGTGCGCAACCTTTCTTTTAAGTCCCTGGCATATAGTGGAATTATAGACAGGAGTGTACTACTGCCATTCCCTCTCTCTTCCTCTTTCCACCTCCTGCTCTCCCACCTCACTGAATTCAGCAACAGAGGAAAAGAGGTGATGAATGGTGACTGTGATGTCTACCCACTGGACTCCAGAGTCCCGCCAAAGCTTATGCCAATCAGCTGGTGACCTCAGAGAGCTTACAGCACATGTGGAGCTCTTACTATAGTAAAAAGGAGAATTTCAGGTTAAATTAACTGTAAAATTCTTAGTCTCATTTTCAAAAGAGATCAGCATCTATACTCAGGGTCAGATTTCCAGGTCTATTTAGGTACTAAAGTAAGTAAGGTATTGAGCTTTTTTTCCTTTAAATCTTTTTATTCATATAAAAACCCAGCCTATCAGAGGCAAAAGATTAACTTGTTAGAACACTTTGACTTTGGAGGGTGCCATCTGCATTATTTAGGTAGGAAAATTGGTTGAGAAAAAATAATCTTGTTGAAGAACTCTTCATCCCAGAATGCAATATAAAGCCTGTCAAGCAATGTAATATTTTATAATTCACGGTGACCATCTGTGCAGTCTCAGGTATACAGAGATGATCATAAACTCCAACCTAGAAAACCTTGTCCACCACAGTATACAACAGCAGTAGCTTTTTATTAGAATCATCTGGATTGGCAGTAAACACCAAGGATTTTTTTGGTTAAAAATGATCACGTATGTTTAAAAAGTATTAAATTAAGATCGTTCAGAAAGACTCTCTCTCTAAGATAGAATTATAACAGGGAAGAAATATTGAACAGTGGAGGGGAGGGGAATATGGGGACGGGAGAGGGGAAGCCAATGTTGTCTATGGGGTAGGCCAGAGGATTGGAAAGGTAGGAAACTCCAGTTTTATTTCCAATCTTACACTATCCTTAGCCAGTACAGGAATGTAAATCCTGAAGTTCATGGGAAAAGCAGTTGGTTGTACAGATGTTCCTGGTTGCTCTTTCCCTCCCCTCAAATTCCCTCTTGTCCTAGAAAGCTGCAGGAAATGACATCCAAGCCTCTAACAGCTTCTGTGAGTTTGGGCAAATGACTTCCTCATTATTACATCTTAGCTTTGTCATTATTGAAATGTGTTGAGGCTTATCTTGAAAAACCCCGGTTGTTATGATTCTGAGATATTTAGAAAAAATAAAAAGGACTATTCAACTAAGGTACAAATGCCAAAAATTATAAAAACAAAATCTGATTACACCTACAGAGAAACAAACTCCTTCTCACTCCCACACATTTGATTTTAATTAAAAGCACATTTCTGCAGCAGCCAGTCTAAACTGATCCATCTTGCAGCATGCTCCCAGGGTCAATAGATTTGGAATATCTCAGGTTCAGGTAGAAGCTTGTTTCAGACTCGAGGACCCCTCCCAGAAAGAATGCTGAGTGATAGCTGGTAGCCTCTATTTACCCATGGTGCTGTAGAAATTTACTAACAAGACCATAAATAATAGTGTAGAAGTTAACTATAAAGCAGGCTCAGTGCTTTAAGGACAGGCTGATAAGACACAGGCCTAGCCGCCTTGAAGTCTGAAGCAAAGATACAGCTCTCCTCCCTGTTAGTTACCATTTCAAAACAAACATGTAGCCAAAAACCAGTTTTGAAATAATTAAGAGTTTTCCCACACTGACCTGATATCTTGTTTTCTTTCACAGTGGAAAATTCCCACCTGCGCATGCATCTTGTCTATAAACTATAAATCGCCTCTAACAGTTTTATTCTGGGCCTCTGAGCTTGCTCAGGGTGCCCAGAATGCTGAATAAATTTTGAGACTGACAGCAACTCTGTATCTTTGGGAACAGCTCCGCAAGGGGTCACGAACTCCTCAACAGTGTCTTGCAAAGGTGTTGTAAGGCCTACATTTATTTATGTATCTAAATCCTTTTGAGAGGTTTGGGTGAAAAGCACTATTTAAAATAAGTGAATTGTTAGGCATGTTCAGATTTTCAAGCGTGGAACTGAATATGCCATCTTCCCTGGGGGGTACCACTCAGTCCCCTTTGAGATGTCCACAGCACTCTATATTTTTCAGATTTCTATACACCTCTCCAAAATTGCATATATCATTTGGAAACCTACAGATGCCAGTCAGTCAAAAGTGCTGCTGTTAAGTAAGATGAGGCTCTTTTTCTTAAAAGCTAATATGCTGCCTTAACAGCACTCTCAGCCACAAGAAAACAACTTACTTTTCTTCAGTGGGAAATCCATATAGAAAATATCAAAGCTGGCAAACTTCTCAGATCTTGCTATTTCTTTCAGGACATTGGAAAGTTGTAAAGCTCTCTGAAAAGTCAAGGAAATAAAAAGATTGCTATTGCCACTGATGTCGCTTTACTTGGGTTCAGCTTTTGTAACTGGAAAGAGAAAAGCCATTTAAAAAAATCTAATATGATTGCTATTTAGTAGACATAATTATCTACAGTATGAAACTGGGCAAAATTTGGGTCATTCTTTATACAGGATATTTGTAATGATACATACAGAAGGCAGTGCAGGGTGGCTGACTTCAGACCATCAAAGTTAACTACCGTTCTGTACTATCTATCACACTTTTAGGATGCTGCCCTGAATATGATGTGGTGTTTACCCAGGGATTACAAAAGGGCCTAATCAGTTATCATCATTTTCAGTTGTTTAGTAAGGCATGGGTTTTATTATTTTTTAAATCAAAGTTCTTTTAGTACTATTTCTCTTTCACTTTCATCATTCAAAATGCCTCATTTTGCAGGCTCCTTTGATGGACAGGAGCCTAGTCATCTTCATTCCTCATACAGTTTGAAATGAGACTTTTTCCAGAGGTAACGCTCTCTTGTTCTTAAACCTGGTCCATTCTTGTACTGGGCATGCTAGTACTTACATATCCAGTGACAGATTCTCATCTCTGCTGTATAAACTCAGAGTAACTCCATTGGTGTTAGTGGACTCCAGCTAATTTGTGTGCCCAGTGTGATTTCCACTGGTGATCATGGAGATCAGAATCTCCTTAATACTTAATGTGCACAGTTTAAATGAGAAAGTATATAATTATTTTCAGATAAGAGCTTAGAAAGCCGAATAGTTTCTGCAGATACATGAATTGTTCAAGAATTTATATATACAGAAGACTCTTTATTGTATTTTATAAATACATAGATTGAAATCCTGAAAAGACTTATGCATGTGTTTGATAACATGCATTGTAGTGAATGGGACTACTCACAAGACAAGGCATGAGTAAATCTTTGAAAAATGTGGGGCATTTTTTTTGTCTACTGAATAGAAACATTAACAAAAATACTGTATGCCCCCAGCTGCTATTTTGTACAATATTTGGATGACTTGTTCTATTACGTAGCTTCAGGGGAGAGAAATAAAATATATTTTTATATTTGGAGAAAATGGCTAAAATCATGTGTTGCTCAGATGGTTCATCTACCATGTGTAGAATGACATTTGTAGGGTGGTTTTTAAAACCAGCCTTCACTGGTATTATTTTGTAGTCATACCATTCCATATACCTGAGGCCAAATCCAATTTTTAGGCACATTTTACTTGCGCAATTTGGAACTGACTTAAGAGGAGTTTCTCTGAGCAATGCTAGATCAGTTTTCTAGTAAAAACCAAATTGGGCCCTTATGATGGTACCCTTATAATCTAGTCATCCTTTTTCAGATTTACATGCTTCAGAGAAAACTGCTGAAATCATCTAAAACAATCCCTTTAAAAGGCGATGATGAAAAATAATTTCAAATGCTTCAGACATACCTCTGATGTGAAGTTCCTGAGGGTTTCATTTGAAGACATCCAGCCAATGCAGGGACTGACCTGTGTGATCCAAAAATACCGTTTTAGTGAAAGAAAGGAAGAAGGAAAGAATAAAGGCTATCTGATCAACTGAAAAGGGACAACTTACTCGAAGACAACTTAGGAATGAATAAAGTTGTTTATATGTGACATCTTTATTTAGCTGACCTGAAAAAGACAAAGAGTTTAACTTTGCATGGTTTAAGTCTAACGTTCTTCAAAATTTACTTTCCGGTTACTTTCTATTCCGCCTACCAGATGCCAAAGAAGCATCAGTTAACTATTTCATCCTGTTTGAGCCTCTGAAAAACTGCTAATACAAAAGCTGGGTGAATCTTCCTCCTCCTCCTCCCTGCTTTTTTATGACCTAGTCCTAAGGCTACAGTGACAACATGCTTTAAAAGTAGACACATGAATGGTTTTTCAGGGATTCAAATGGGGTAGAAAACAATCCCATTTAGGCCCCTCCTACATGTTACACATATTATGCAATTAAAGGTCAATTGTGCAATAAATTTAGACCAGCTACACATGCGAAGTAATTATCCCATGATACAAATGACTATCCAGCTATAAAAAGAGCCAACTTTAGTTATAAAATTAGTACCTGAAAACATGTAACAACTCCATAACTGGTTTCTATCCAGCTTTAATTTGAACATGTAGCAAGGCCCTTAGGTACCTAGGTCGACTTAAGTGCTCTATAGTTTGAATAGGACATGGCCCTAAATCTTTATCCTCGGAGATAAAGGATACTGAAAGTATGTAGTTCATCAGCTCCTGGTAACTTCAGTCCTGTTAAGTAGTCTCATTCACTAGGACTGGTCACGAGTAAGGTGAGCAGAGGCTGATTTTCTATATTCAGGAATCAAGAAGCTCCCACAAAAGTCAGTGAGAGTTATTCGTGTGTGCAAGACTCAGATTTGCTCCCAATATGCTAATGGTAGTACCAGCATGAATTTTCCACAGGAACCTTTCTTTTTATTCCCACACACACACGCCTCCCCCCCTTTCATAGTCAATTCAGCTTCAGTGCAAGCTTAGTCATAATAGTCTGTTCAACTCTCAGAGGTGAATGACTGATGCTTTACCCATTAACACATCTTTCACCTTCCAAACAAATTTAGCCATTTCAAATCCAAGAGGAAGATTGAAGGTGACTCTGTACACTCTTAGTTGGAGAGGTCAGCTTTAAAAGGTAGAAACAATTTTCCTGTCACAGAGGGGATATGTATGCCTGTGTGGGTGACTGAATTCAAACACTAACTTAAATATGCAACAGACATCCTCTGAAATTCATCATGTAACACAATGGCCCAGTTTGTGTAGCCTACTAAAAGGGTTTATGGTCCAATTGAAATAGAAAAGATTTTTCATTCCTTCATGAACTAGGAAAAGATACCTGCAAATTCTCTGAAGGATAATGTAGCACATGATAGATAATGGTCAGCCTTTCCAGGTTGTTATATCAGTGCCAATGGTTAATAGAGAGACCCTGGGAAAGAGAAATACTGTAGAACAGGCCTGTGTGAATAGGGAAGTATTTGATTTGGATTTTGCCAATTTGGAGGACTGCGATTCGATTTGGAGATTTGGATCACTGTCCTGAATTGATTCGGCCGAATCAGCTTCAGAAGATTTGGTGCTGATTCAGAGAAATTTGGTGATTCGGATTGGGCAGGGAGAGTCAGACACAGCCGAGTGGCTGCAGGTTTTCCTGCAGCTCCTCCAGCACTGCCTGCCTCTCCCCAGGTGGTGGGAGCCACAGGAGAAGCCCCCATGGCTGCCCTGCCCATCCCCAGCCCCAGCCCAAACCTAGCCTACTGGCAGTTTAAAAAAAAACAACCCAAAACCCTGCACTCACTGGCAACAGGAGTGGTGATTGGGGCCTTTGGGTGCTTGTGGCAGAGCCCTCCTACCCCCCTTGTGCAGCACAGGGCAGTGGGGACTGCCCTCCACCTGTGCTGCAGCTGCCCCATGGCACGGCTGCAGCACAGCTCAACAGGGTGCTGCACACTGTCTGGGAGCCGGGGCTGAACACTTTGGGCTCTGGCTGAGACATGAAGCTGCCCCAGCTCCCTGGCGAATTGAACCGGGAACTGGGGAATCGGAGCGGGGGCTGGGGAATTGAACCAGGGGCTGGGGAATCAAACAGGCAGCTGGGGAATTGAAGGCGGGGGCTGGGGGAATATTCAGATCCCTGAACATTCCCCCAGTTCCTGATGTGATTTTGCAGCTCCCCAGTCTTTCCCCCAGTTCTCTGATTTCTTCCCCCAACTCTTCCCAGGGGGCATGGGCCCCTGAATGATGCAGGATGACAGCAGGCTGCCACTGCCAGTTGGTGATGGCAGTGGTTCTGGGCTGTTTCACCAGCCAGAAGCAGCAGCCTGCTGAAAGCCCGCGAGCAGATCTGGGGGAATGATCAGAGAGCTGGGGAATCGAACTGGGAGCTCCAGCTCATGTGGGGGATAGCAATCCCCACTGCCCCATGGGGGGGGCGCTCTGTTTCAAATGCCCAGAGGCCCCCAATTGCTGTTGCTAGAGCTGGTAAACCCAGGGCTTTTCTTTTTTTCTAAAGTGCTGGGAGGCTCGGCTGGGCAGGGGATGTGGCCGGGCAGGGCAGCCATGGGGGTTTCTCCCAAGGCTCCTCTGGCTGTGACTGCCTCTGCCGCAGTTGGGGGGTGGAGGGGTGGTCACGGGGCTCTGCCATGCTGCTACTTGCCTAGCCTACGAGGGGGGGAGGGACGTGATGCAGGCATGGCTTGCTCTGGGCAGCAGTAGTGTGTAGCCCCCACTCCCAGTGCTGCTACGCCCACATCAGCACTGGGAGTGGGGGCTCTGTCCTGACACCACTTGCCAGCCAGTATGGGGGGAATGGGATGTGGGTGTGGCAGCACTGGGAGTGGGGCCCATGCCCTGCTGCCACTTGCCCCCTTCTGCCTGGAGTGAGCTGCGCCCAC
>NW_017728886.1:87546617-87553427 GCF_001723895.1 Crocodylus porosus
CCCAGCCCCAGCCCCAATCCCTCCCTCTTCCACACCCCTTTCCTCCCCACTTCCCCAACCCCAACAGACTTACCAACTGGAAGCAGCTGTCAGCTGCTTGTTTAGTCTATTGCTGAATCTCCAAATTGGCCAAATCTTTTTCTGAAGCTTTTCTGAATTGATTCGGATGCTTTGAATTGATTCAGAGCTTTTACTTGGTCTCCCAATTAGATTCATATTTGGAAATTCAGTCCCTGAATTGGGACGAATCTCATCCGAATCTAATCAGCTACCGAAGCTTCGCACAGCCCTACTGTAGAAGTTTTGAAGAGTTGTCATGTTACAGTTTAATGACGTCATTAGGTTTCCCCTCTATTGATAGGAGCCAGAAAGCACCCATCTTAGTCAAATACATTGGCAAAACCAGGGAGTGTCACATAAACCTTTCACAATAATGTTTCCCTTGCTTGGTATAACATTAAGGAGTAAGTTATTCATAAATGGTCAGAAATATAGCAGCATGTGAGTTCTTAGATGAAGAAATTCTAAGAATTACCCCTGAGCTCTTAAAGGCCCTGTATCTTATTACAATGATATGATAAAGAAAGCCAAAGCATGTTCTTGTCGTTATGAAGTTTGACTTGTCACAACTGCACTTTTGCTGGGAGAAAATGGGCAAAATTGATTGTGATATTAGTTTTACAGAATTTTATCAGTTAATGTTTGCTTTGAAAGCCCAGACATGGACTTGACTATTTTTATCTAAACACTCGAACCTGGATGAGGGGAGCCTTTGAGATAAATTACACTGCTTAACTCTAGGTAAAGCAACTTCTTAGACACAATGACCCTACCAGTCAGACTGCAGTTTGGGATGAACTGAGCCAAATCCAAGCCTGGTGTAATCATGGTAGACATCAATGACCCAAAACTTTTTGGTAATGTACATCAGTACAGTTTAGGATTCATCAGTAGGAAATTAAAAACAAGGCTTCACATTTACCAAGAGGATGGTATCTGTTGTGTAACTGATCCCACAGAAAGCGACCATCTACCAAGCCTGTTAAAATCACATGGCTCCCTTTGGGAAGATGAGAGTCTAGATACTGCAGCATTTCCATGACATTGGAGTGCATTTGCTTTGGTGTTGTCATGTGAGCTACTGTGTCAGGTCTCCTACAAATAAAAAAAGGGGCAGACAGTTTATCCAGTGACATGCTTATAAAATGAAGGCTGAAAGAGCCCCACGGTTTTAGGTAAGGCTTCTCCATATTATATTAGCTAATTAAAATCAAAAGATAACTATATTGTTTAGTTCTGGTTTGTCATTGTACTCTTAAATCCTCAACAAAATAAAAAGAACAGGTCATAAAAAGTGCATACCTTCCTGCCCTTTTATACACAGAGCTTTCCATATAAAAGGACCTGATTCTGTTCTCACTTACACCATTCTTACTATGAAGCAACTTCCTTGAATTCAATTCAGTTTCTTTTATTAAGACCACAGAGAGGGGAATGTGGGGCAGACTAGATTATCAGAATAGTCTCTTGCATGTGAAAAATCCACAAATTTCTACCAAGGGCACCTGGTATCTTAATCCTGGTAGCTATTTCAAATTCATTAGGAAAAAGTAATCTACCAATTTGGGTTGGAGAACATCAAGAAACAGCACAATGCCCTAGGAAGTGGCATGTGTGATTCAGCTTGTAATTTTCCCCTCTAAATTAAGGCTGTTCAACTGATGACTCTCCAGTCACATGCAGCCCCTAAGGAGTTAACTGCCAGCACCCATTGGTCTCCATCTGCTCCTGCCAGAGTCTCTGGGCTCAGCCTCTCTCTTTCAGCTTCTGCTTCCTGCTCCAGCCCTTGGGGGCAGGCTGGGGTGGGGGGGCGCATAGGGCTAGGGACCTAGGGGGGGACAGACCCGGAAAGGTGGAGCAGGGGTTACCTGCCATGTGATATTGTAAAGGACAGTGGGCCACAGAGTGGTGATGGGAAGGATGCCTCACTGCATGCGGCCACAGCCACTCAGAAGTTAGACCTCCTTGCGCTAAATGACTATGGAACCAGGGTCCAGAAAGTGAGAAGAGGAACACTCCTGCCTTATGATACCTTTTTTCCTCAGATACAAAATTGAGGTCATGTCCGTTTGAGGTCATTGAGGCTAGGGACAGACATCACACATAAACTGGTTTAAGTGATCAGAAACCGGTTTAAACCTGTAACAGAACAGATGTTCAGTGCACATAAACCAGTTCGAAAATGACTGAAACAGGTTTGAGATAAGCCTGGTTGAATGTAGTATCAGACTTAACTGATTTGGCTCAAATTGGTTAATGCAATGTCTGTCCCAGACTCCTTGCTGGTTTAAGATAAACCAGACACTCTATGTGTGTGTGTTTGTGGCACACAGCAAATCAGGGAGGGGACAAACAGCACAGTGGCTAGTAGGGCAGGAAGCAGAAAGCAGAACACCAGATGGGGCAGGGAATACAGAGAAGGAAGTAAAAAGAAGGACAGCATATTGGGTAGGGAGCACAGGGCAGGAAGCAGAAAGCAAAGCAGCAGCTTGGGCAGGGGAAATGGATTAGATTGGCACTTGAAGAGGATACAGGGCTGATCTGTGGCATGCCTGGCAAAAAGGTTGCCCCCTGCTGCAATAGATGCATCATGGATAGCTTGTGCTTTCAAGTCTTACATTCCCTTCACTGGTGCCCTCAAGAAAAAAGAAATATTGTTGAGGCATGCTGGTAAATACAGAAAATTAGATGAGGGAGCAGCAGACATTTAACTTTCCACAGTATAATTGCCCAGAAACATCTTGTTAAAATATAGAGGCTGTCAATGAGACAAAGCAACAAAGACGTAGGTTTCATTGATCAGGAGCTTCAGTCATTAGTAAGAGCAGATTTACCTTTCCCCTATTACATTCAGCAATAAGCAGCTTAGAAAAAATCCTGATGGCAAAATAAATTTGAATAAAAAAAAGAAGCTACCTAAGAAACATCATTGTGGTTTTAATGTTATTTTCTTATACCAAAAACTGGCACATGTACACAGAGCTGTTCCCCTCACATACCTACTCCCCTGACTTATTTTCTATTGGCTCTAGGCATAGCTGGTCAATTTTAACATGGCTCCATGGAGCAAATCCAGCTTTCTTCTTTAAGGCTGAGGTCCCTCAGGGTGTGGAACTGGTTTTGTGTTGGTGCACAAAAAAGGGGACTGAATGCCAGAATGCAATTAATACTACATCTGCTGCATAGTGTAGGGTCTAGCTCCATGAATATCCCTGCATTCATGGGGAGGTACAACATAGGGGGGAGATAGGGGCAGATACAACATAGGGCAGAAGCCTCCTACAGAGACACTTAAGTGTTATCATTCTACATCTCCCTTTCTCTCCTTCCCCTGATTTACTGCTCCCTGGGGCTGAAAGGGGGGCCCATCAGGTGGCCCCAAAGCTCCCTTCTTTGAAATCCATCCGTCTTGCTCCAGGAACCCATATGACTACTTTGGCTGGATGCTGGGAAGTAGATATGTAACATTGCAAACCCACTTATTAGAGTGAAAAACAAAGTATTGTGGTTACAATGCAGCTTTCAAAAAATCTCTCAGAAATGGAGCTCAGGGAACTGTGATTAAAATTGAGAATGCGTCCATGTGTGAATGTCATGATATGGAACAAACAAAATCTTATTGAATGAAAAGCAGCTATGAAATAACACCAAATGGACTACACCCTGGGGAAAACCAGCTTGGGTTTTTTACTTCTGCTTTGAATTTGGAGTTAAACCTAAAGCCAAATCATGCGAGCCTAACACTATTGCTTTCTGTAAGTGCTGGCAGAATGCTGTAAAACCATTCCCAAGAATATTCACTCCCATTTTAAAACTCATTCTCAGCTGTGCATGTGACCTTTGTGAATTTGCCTTCTACAGAGGTCTATGCAATCAACTGCTGCAGAAACTGACGTTTAGGTCCTGTACATAAGAGTCCACAGAAAACAGATATGAGGCTTGTACATGGAAGCATTCACATCAGAAATGCTCAAGTCAGGGAGAAAAAGCAACCTCTTGAGACTCTAAAGTAATGTTCAGACATTCAGTTTCTTTTGGGAGAGTCACTGCTCTCCCAAAAGGAACTACATATGTCCAGAATTTTTTCTTCCAGAGCAAAAATGGGCTGCTCTAGGAGAAAAATAATCTGGGAACAACCAGGAGAGCTTTTGGGAGAATGAATGTCTGTACACATTCTCTTCTGACAGAAGCCACAGCACAGTCCTCCAGCATCCCAGAGTGCTTTGTTTCTGCCCCCTGTCTCTCCCCTGGGAGATAATGTCTTGTTCACTGGATTGTGCTAGTCCAGCTGAGTAGGGAAAAGATCACAACATGGCCCCTTCACAATCTCACACTGTCTCTCTGCAAGGAGACATAGGCAGCCTGAGTATAGGCAGCCCTGAGCAAATAAGGGCTGCCCTGTGTACTGCTGCCATCTGTCTCCAAGGGAACCTACAGAGCATGCCGAGATGTGTATGCAGGGGCCCCCTGACTGCACAGGATTAGCAGGGCAGGCTCTCTACTGTTGAGGCTCAGCATTCAAATATCTGTTCAGGTGTCTCTAAGTAAGTTTTTCTGTCAGGTAATTTGAACATGTGCATGCAGCCTTGTTATACTTATCACTACTATACAACTCAGCCTGCATATCAAATATTCATAATTAAGACAAAGTATTAGAAATAAGCTAGATTCTTGGCTGGCATAAGCGGCTATAGATTAATTGAAATCAAAGGAATTATGTAAATTTCTACTAATTGAGCATTTGCCCTATTTGCTAACAAACAAAGAAGTCCTAACCTATTTTCAAATAATGAATGAATTTGCACCACCTGCAGATCTAATTTACATCTCATATTGCTATATCTATTGTCACCATTCTACTCTACCCTTTTGTTCTTATGGACTTGTAGGTAAGTCGCAGGACTGGGAGTCAGAGGGCCAGGATTCCATCCAAACTTTTCCCTTTGGACAATCACTTGATCTCTGTACCTTAATTCCTTCATTTATAAAGAAAGGACAACAATGCTTACCCACTTCCCAGGGGTAGTACAATGCTCAGCTTAATTACTACTTGTAATGGACAATGAGCTTCTTGAAAGGCAAGTGCATTTATTTTATAGCAGAATAGTGTAGAAGCGTAAGCTTTGAAAAGGCTCTATTTTTGTCCTGAGGTATTAGAAATGTTTATTTTCCAGGGCAAATCAGTCTTATATGAGAGAACTGTAATCTTCAAAAAGGATTTAGACTACTCCACTGTGGTGTATTTTGCATACAAATGAATGATTGGACCAGATTCCATGGTCAGCAATTTAACTTTGTGTTAATATATGCTTTTGAAGCATTTGAATGTTCAGTTAGTTGGAAATAAAAAAACCCAACAACATTAAGATTGAGGCTTGAACTTGTTAATGCAATGGCATTAATGAGCCTTAGTCCACCTCACTTATCCTACATGTAGGGTGTGTCTACATAAGATGGCAAATCCACAGCAGACTAATTCTACTGCACATTAGTGCATCATGGCAAAAGTCATGCTACTGTGCTAATGTGTAGTATAATTAGTCTACTGTGCATTAGCATCACTAAAAAGGTGTGTGCTCATGCTACTGTGCAGTAGCTCCAGTTATCATGCATTGAATTAGTACCTGTTATTACAGGTACTAAACTTAATGAGCAATAACTATGGTGCACTAATGCATGTGTAGATGTACCCATATTATAGCACTTACAGTTCAAAGCCTTCTCTCTGATCTAAGACCTCTGCAACTCTAATCATGACAGGGTGAGATGAAGATAAAGTGACATTCAGAACTGCCAGCTGTCCAGTCTTTGTCCATTTAAGTCAGGCATCTTTTTGTAATTTCTTTTCCAAACAAACAAAAATGATCCTGTCAAACATTTCCATTTCAATCCTTGCTGCTTTTATGTCTGACAGCTCTAATGTCCAAAGAACTATCATATCATCAACCTATAGCACAAGGGTGGGCAAAATATGGCCCACGGGTCAGATCTGGCTCACCAGGCACTTTCACCTGGCCCACAACACCCCTTAATGAATTCTGCTCCACCCAGCCCTTCTGCCCATGAGGGTGGGAGTAAGGTACCTACACACCCCCCCAACATATCCTATTATGCCTTGGTCCTACCCTCGTAAGCTGAAGGGCCCAGCCCCGCTAGCATAGGCAGGGTTGCTACTTCAGGCTTCCCCAATGCCCAGTTTCCTCTGGGCAGCAGGTAGGGAAGGTGGGGGACAGGGGTAGGGCTGCAGCTGGGTGGGAGCACGGGGTGTGGGGCTGGCTGCAGCACAGAACCTGCACCCGGGGGGTGGCAGCAGCATGGAGCTTGGGTGGGCAGGATATGGGTGTGAGAGGCGAGGGATATGGAAACCCCTCCCACACGGTCCACAGAACTGGCAGGCAGCAGGGGAAGCAGCAACGGGGGTGGGGAGGAGACGGTCTCTGCTCAGCACTGGTGCCTGACTCCTGGCTCTAGCCAGTGCTGTGAGGAGTGCAGCCCCTGCTGGGCCATTTGATTCCCTGTCATTCCCTGTACTTGCAGGGCACAAGAGGGAAGCCCCAGGCACTGAAGTGGGCTGGGGCGGGGTAACCAGCTCCTGTGCCCCACAAGTGCAGGGCATGTGGGGGAAACAAATGGCCCAGTGGGGGCTGTGCTCCTCTCTGCAATATGCAGCACTGGCCAGAGCCAGACTCCAGTGTCTGCTGCTGCACCATGGGAGGAGTGTGGAGGGGGTCCCCACACCCCTCCCACCCC
>NW_017728886.1:87554317-87564237 GCF_001723895.1 Crocodylus porosus
CCCCAGGCTCTCAAGTAAAAACATCTTTTTTTCTTTATTCTGCCTTTCAAAAACAAGGTGCATATGTAATTTGAGGCATGTTGTCTGAGAGAAAATAGGGTAGTTCTCTTCAACTGCTTCATATCATGTCAGTTCACAACACTGAGATGCTTAAAAACTGATTTTTGCCACAGTGCACTGTGTCAATTCATGTTATATGCACATTAATGCGTGAATGTTTGAAAACATGCTACATTGTGTCACTCTAATCATGGGAGCATTTTCAAAATTTCAGTGATATAAATGCACTACAAATTACAACTTAGAGCCATAGGATGGCCCTTCCCCCTACACACGGTTTTTTGTTTTTAATTAATATCCTAAATCCCAGCACAGGAATGCTCAGCAACATAACCCAGTTTGAGAGCTGGGGACAGGATACAATACAGCTAATCATGGCAGCCTTACAGTAATGGAATTCTTATCTATTCCCATCATCTCTCTCAGCTGTCCCTCATTTTAGACTGTAGATGACTTTGATTCCACACCAATTTGCTACTGTTTCAGCTCCAATTTTTGTAACATTTTTATATCACCAACACTTAAGAGGGTCCATAGAAATGGTTTATTAAATAAAACAGAATAAATGCATTTAATCATTCTAGAGAATTTTAAGCTGCTTGTACTAATTACTTTCTCATCTTTTTCATGTTGGGTCTTTGTCCTACATTTGGGCCTCAGTGGGCTGAGAGATACAGTTGCCATCTGTCTTCATTTTTCCAACCCCCTTGATTGGACTGTATGAAGTGGGTACTGAGGAAAGTACAGCACACTGTGCCAATTTCATTAAGTTTCTCTTCTGCAAGTGCCTATATTACTCACTGGCTAGCTCTTCACATTGGATAAAATATTGGCATTTTAATAGTGCTTTGGCTAAGAATTGTTCCTGCAGTGTATGCAAGAGCATTTATCTCTTTCAAAGACAGAATTTAGGATTATGCTGTAAGGGCCTTATTACTGCAATTTAAAATCGCCTTTAAAGTCATTTTTATTTGTCTGGCCCCTTGCTTGAAGTCATTCTCTGTAGATGGTCTGCATTCAGGAGAACCTCTGTAGATACTTCAAAGTTACTGCTACTGTATATAACGATATCCCCTTGAAAAAAATCCATGGTTTATTTCCTGCTCAGTATATCTATGGAAGTTTTGCATTTCTACAAAAGGCAGCAGTGTCTTCCCTTTTTGGAGCTGAAAGAGTGCTTATATTTGTGTAAACGTGTACTTTTACCACCAAAACATGTGCAGGATCAAACAGACAGCATTGCAAATTTGAACAGTGTCACTGTAATGTGGGATAACATTTTGGATAGATATGAATAATAAATAGCATTTGGAAATATCCATACAAATGGAGGCCAAAAATAGCTTAAATTGAGGGACTTTAAAAAATAGTGTAAGAGAGAAGAAAGCAGGGATGATTTGAATTAGAGAGAAATGCTATAGAATTAAAAATAAACCAGAGATGTGGCAATGACCAAGGGCTGGATTTCAGCAGTGATGGTACAGCATCTACATAAAAAATATATACACAACAGAAGCTTGGAATAGATACTTAAACTGTCACGTAAATCGCTCCAGAGGCTTTTGCAACAGGAGCCATAGATAAGGCCTGGCTTCTGGGATGGGATTTCTGAGTTAGCCTCTGCATATTGTTGCCACACATATCTTGCCCCACAATGGTCCCAGTTGACAATTATGGAAGCAGATGGTGTGGGTATGAAGAAGAGCTGAAATGCATTTACACGGTGGAGCTTTTGTTCCAATCAGACTCTGGGCACAGTTTACTGCTGGTTTTGAGAATATATGCATGCCCTTTTGATATTGTAGGGGTATTACAGGGGAACATTTAACACAGTTCCAGATGAGGGCACAAACCAAGTGAAAACTCAATGGAAGAATAGTAAAATAAAGGAAATGAAGCTACTGTAAAAGAAGATTAAAATGAAGCAGCTCACTGAAGTAATTTCAAGTTAGAGGCAGAAAATAAAATTGTTAGTACAGTGATTTTAACTAGGGTGCCATGACACCCTGGGGTGCCTTTGAAATGTGCTGCAGTGTGCCAAGTAATACTAGCACTGTTAGGTGTGGAAACACCTTCATGTGATTCACAAGATAAACCCAAAGATTTCAAATAGGAATCCGTAGTGTTAAAACCATTCTGACCTGTCGCAGTCTTTCTTAGTTCTCTGCAATAGAAAAATTGTTCTGATATTTTTCTGTAGTCAAAAAATGAGTGAAAACTAAGAGCTCACTTTTCCAAGGACTGCCTTGAGTCTAAAAATGTTGAGAACCACTGCATTAGTAGAATGAGGGAGATATACAGACTCTCTTCTGTTGCTATAGCTAAGCAAAATGATACATTTAGAGTAAAATGCTGGAATGAATACCACTGGGTGCATCTACATGTGCATATTTACTGTGCAGTAACCAAAATTACTGCACAGTATGAGTGTGGATCTACATATGCACACCTGTACTGTGCAGTAAAGATGGCGACTTGCAGCCAATTAGTTACTGTGCAGTAACATATATCTGGATGCCTTACTACACAGTAACTGTGTGTGTAGATTGACTTGGGCCTAAATTTAATCCCAAGCCAGTCCACACATGAAATTAAAGTGCTTTAACACCTGCATGTGTAGGTGCCGGGCTATTCCTGCTTACTGCACAGTAACTTTAAGCCAGCGTAAATGTATGAGTAGACATGCCCACTGTGAATGTTCCCTAATAGTCACCAGGGGTCTGTGTTTATGAAGCTGTTTCCAGGATTCCCTGTCATACTCATAGGATGAATGAGACCAAAGTGAATGAATGAACAATACCTCTCTACAGTGCTCAGAAACAGGGAAGGCTCAAAAGCAAAAGGCTAATTTGTCCTTGTAGGTGTCTTATCATCCTCTTGAATTGCTCCCTTAGCCTAAGCAGGAAAGCACATTGATACTTTGGCAGTACGGGTGATTAGTGTCAAGGTAGAAGGTCCTCTAATAATAGAAGAGGGGAGCAAAGCTAGCTCTGGATGCAAAGCTATTGCAAGATCACTTGTTACCAAGAAGTCAGAGATTACTTTAGCCCCAGTAACTATGAAAGTACTATGTTTTAGCAGAGAAAGCAACAAAGCCAAATGTAGCGAGGAGAAAGAATAAAATAACAACATGGAAAGGCTTGACTTATAAGATGACTGTTAAAAAAGACATATAATATAAACATTAGTTTGGTTTGCTGAACCTTACCCATTGCAGACATCATTCCCAATTGCATAATAGATAACTATGGCTGGATTGTCCAAGACATGATCTCTAGCCAAGCTGAAAATATAAAAAAATAGATAAACAAATAGATAAATAGCAAGATTAATGGTAAAAGACATTCTCAATTTGAATTACACAATGTGTCTGTGACAGAACTTTTTGAAGTATTTATTTTACACTTAAGCTGTTCTTGAATGGTTATAAATCTGGTTTTGCTATACGCTTATAATTTGGTAACGTTTTCAGATATTTTCAAAATTGTTTTTCCCTCTGCAGATTTGGCTCACCGTTCTTTTACCAGCTGGTGTTCCACCTCCTTTTCACTAAGTCCGAAATATTTTAATCAGCAATTTAAATTAGGGATGAGAGGTCATGTTGGGCTGATTAGAGGTGATGTTGGACTAAAGATTGCTCATATAAAGTTTTGGGTTTAAGGTCAAATTAGGATATGGTTTTGAGTTAGATGCTGTTGAAGTCTTAAGAGCTAAACTACCAAGATTATCACTCAGAGTAGAGGAAATTTCAAACAACTTTTCAAACTTTTAAATATCATAGGAATTTAAACCACACCCTTTCTTGCTTTAGGTCTGGCCTGCAACCCAAAACCCAGAATAGTAAACTCAAACAGACATTTGTGTTAGAACCTTATTCTCCACTCCCACACTGAGAGTTTAAATTTCAATGACTTTTCTGGGACCAGTTCAGAGAAAGAGAGAGAATAATAGAAAAAACAAACTAACAACATCCACCACCACCCAACATTTTTCATTGGTAAATCAAATCTGAAGAGACCAAGGAACAATAACTTCTACATTTTATGCACTGACATTTTTCATGAATATGCCATAGTTTTAGAAAAGTAGGTAAAAAATAGAGCTGGTCAGATTTTGGTCAGTATTTTTCAATGAAAAATGCTATTTTCATCCAAACTGTTTTGAAGTTTTTTGGGAAATAAGTGTTAATTTCAATAAAAATGTAAACAGAAAATATTTTAAAGGAAAAAAGTTTTAAGACATATTTTATTTAAAAATTTTCAGGGTTTCAGTTTGGAATTTGAAATTTGTTTTGAGTATTAATTTCTTACACTGATTTCCTTATTTTATATTGTTTCTTAATAACTGGGTGCATGTACATTAGACATTTACTGCAGAGTAGACTAATTAGCTCCAGAGTAAACATCTTGCGTCTACATGTGCAAGGCTATTAAACTGGAGTAAACTAATGAACTCTGCAACAGGATAGTACTTGTAAAGAGGAGTAGTATCCTGCTGTGGAGTTTTTTTTTACTCCACTACAGTGCACGTGTAGATGTTTGCATGGCTGCCTGGGGCATGAGGATGTTTCAGTGCAGGGGGCTGCCTGCCAGCTAGGCCCACACTGGAGCATCCTCATGCCCCAACCAGCCCCTTCACAGCACATTGAGATGGTCAGGAGCATCCCCAGGATAGCAGGCTGACCCCCAGTGCCCCCTGCCAGCCAGGGCTGCTCCATCCCAGCTCAACGTGCTATGGTCCTGGGCTCAAGTTCAAATGGCATTACACTAATTGTACATGTAGATGCACCCACCCAGTAGTATTAATGCATAATATGCTATAGTATGGCACTTTGAAACTTATTTTAAATTTCATGTTAATTGTTAAAATCACTTAATAGCCAGGTTTTTTTTAAAGGAGACACTGTTCTAGAAAAACTAGATAAGATTTTTTAGTCAACACTAAGCCCTTAATTACTTTTAAAAATAAAATAATATTCAAGTAATGGAATATCTTGACTAGTATAGAATGAGATGAATCAGTAATATGAACTACTGATATATCATGAAAAATGTAAAAATAATAACAAATAAAAACTTATAACTTTCTAAATGAAATTTTGAAATTCAAAAAAGGGAACTTTCTGAAATTTTTTTTTTCAGAATTCTCATTGTGTGGGAAACTGATATGATTTGATTTTGTCCTTAACCAGAATGGACACAGATTTTGAAATGTTAAATCTTCCCAAGAAATAGGAAAGTCCACCTTTTTACCATCTCTAGTCAAAGTCCCTTGTGCTGTTTTCCTTTGATTTATCAGTATATGGTTTGGGTCTTTGCTCATAAAGACCCTGGTTCTCTTCTTATGCGCTATGGTGATAACGAGCAGGTAGAATGCTCTTGCTGATGTTCCCCACCTTTGAAGGTGGGAAGGGCTACGAGCAAGGTGTACTTGATTAAGATCTTGAGGTCCAAAATAGTTTTTCCTTATTGACTGAATAGATTTTAAGTATACTCAGCTTCAAGGTACAGTGTAACATATATCTATTTACTAAAATTTAGATTAGTGTAGACCCTATGTAGCTGCACAAATGCAGGGAACAAGATGGGCAGTACTTGTTCCCTAGCTGTCTTTTAGTACAGGGGCCAACTGCATGCAGCCAGGAATAGCAACTGCTTTGTGGTAATGCTACTTTCTTCCTGAAAAGGGATGGTGGTGGTTGCTACTAATGAAAAGGCAAACAATTGGGTGGTGGAGATTGAAAGCATAATTACAAGCAGACACAGCTCAGAAGAACTGCAGAGATCTTCCACAGCACGAAAGAAATGGAGTAGAAGTCACTGACAGACATGCAGCTTCAGCTAATGAATGTCCCTCTGGCTCACAAGACAGAACTCTTTGGGAGCATCTACACAAAACCGGTTAATGTGTATTAGCTTAATTTAATATGCATTATGGGTGCACATCTACATGCATGTGCCCTTAATGCGCATTAAAAATGACGAAGTTAGGTTAATCACACCTAAATTTGATACTTACAAATGCAGGTATCAAATTTAGGGATGATTAGTTAAAGTGCATTAATGCACAAGTAGACATGACCCGTCACTAACTTTAGCCACTAGGGGTACATGGCAGGGCTGCAAGGACCTGGTACTAACTTTAGTGCTAAGTCCCTGCATGTGTAGACTCCTGCCAAAAATTCCTTAACATGCATCAGCTTAATCCACATTAAATTTAGTCATGCTTAAATGCACGTGTAGATGCGCCCTTTGTGTCCTTAGCAACTCAACTTAGCCCTTGCATCCAGCCAAAATTTAGAAATCACATTCACAAAATAAGTTTCTAGTAAGATAAAGGGCCTGATCAATAGCTTGTTTACATTGGTAGAGATTGAGAGTAAGTCCACTGAAGTCAATGTAGATCAGTTTACATCAGAGTAAATCTGATGGAAATACCTATTCAAAGTTCTTTTGTATTTAGTGGAAAGACATCAACTGCTGTGTTCTTTGTTCTAGGCCCTAAGTATGAGACTAATCAAATAAAAATTGATTATTTAATGTTCATGAAGCTTGCAATTCTTCAAATACGATGTGTCAGTGCATTTTAAGTCATTTAGCACTGTCAGCTGGCATATTCATTACAGTGTTTTGCTTTGTTTTTAGAATGTAAAATTCAGACTAATTACTGTACCTGCATCCATTGTTCCAATTCATGAAATGCTTACCTTTTCATTAAGTCCAGGAGATTTTGGGAAGAACCACCTACGTGATAAAACATAGTGGGGGTAAGAGAAATAGTCCAAGATGACTGAAACAACAGAAAATCAAATTAATTTTAGACATCTAATACTATGTGCTCAGTCTCCATGACCTTTCTTTTGGATTAAAGCTTTTAAAAGGGAATAAAATTGCAAAGCAAAATATACCCTTCGATATTCATATTTTAGCTGTTTTTATACATTATCTTAATTTTTATTGTAAACTGATCTGAGCACTCTCTGGTGAAGATGACATATCTATCGAATAAATAAATAACTAGATCTGCTTTCTTCTTCCCTGCACAAAGAAGCTCCAGGAACTTCTGTAGATCAAACCATTTCTGAACTTTGGGTCCTTTGGATCTGGATTTTAATTCAGAGTTGGCAGCTTATGGGTTTGGGACATCAACTAACCAATCCTATTTGTCTAAGTTTAATCTACTTTTAACTTCCATGATAAACAGAAAAGTGACTCACTTTCACTATTAATGAGAATTAATGGCTCACAGCTATGCAATGTTACGAGTGACAAACATGAAAAATGGAACTATGCCAACAGTACCTTTCATGATATATGGGGTAACTATGTATATCAATGACATTTCACCTAAATTGTTTGGTGTATACTTTCTTCCACCAGTATGAACAAAGAAAGCCAGAGCAAAACTCCTGTGGTTATTTATAATGAGGACCTCATGCAGGCCCTGAAATAGGAAAGTATTGAGGGAAGTATTTAAGCACATTCAAAACTGCAAGCAAGGACTTAAAAGCTACACGTTTAACTACTTCCCTAAATCAGTGTCTGAACAGTTCCATCATTCCACATTGCAATTTCTGTCACTCTGTGTACTACAATAGGCATTGCAAGTAGTGGCAGCAAAATGGTAGCTGAATGGAATATTTTTGTTCAAAATAAGGCTACCTTGGAGGCGGAGAACAATAAAGGCAGGAAATCTGATGACTGCAAAATCTCTTTAATGTAATGTATAAAAGCCCTTCAGAAGCTTGCTTTCATTTGTATTTTCTTCTGTTCTCTCCCTTTGCCTGTTTTCCCTCCCTCTTGCGGTGCTATTCTCCAACCCTCATCCCATTCTTTATTTTCTTTTTTTCTTGCCATGTGTTGCCCCTCTATCTTCTTAATAAGTCAAACTGTTCTGTGACTTGAAGGGAATAGTCATGGATGAAGCTTTATTGAAAGTGTGTATTGGACTAGGTGAGTGAAAGATCTATGAACAAAAATAGAAACAGTACCACTTCGCATTTTAAAAATTGCTCCTTTGTTATTACTACTCATGGCTATCACGTTGCAACTACAGAAGGCGGTCCTTTGTGTATCAAGTAAACTGAACCTAGAGACTGAAAGGAAGTTTGACTCTTTCCTATATGTCTGTAGGATTCCATAGAATTGCTAGAGCTCCACTCCTCCAGTAAGATGTGGGGTGAAACCCTAGCTGCATTTCCTTCTGTTTTACATCCCCTTGTTCCATTTAAAACACAAAAGAGTCTAGATCATGATATCCACCTTGCCAATGTGTTTTTGAGTCTTTCTGAGGCCAGCGGTTCAAAATGCCAATCACACACTTTTGATTGTATTAATAAAGAGAGAACAAATATTACAGGCATATTTATAAACAGATGATAAATGAGTAACAAAAGCTATATTACATCCATGAGTTTAGGTGGTTAGAAGCACATCAATAGAAAGCATTACATATGATTATATATTCTCAGCTGCCATCTGGTGCTTTAACATTCAGTGGGACAGAGGTCAAGGTAACAAGCCTAGTATGTCTGCTTTTCTGGTCAAAGATAAAAAAAATCCCCTAAACAGGGTTAGGGGAAAGCAAAAAAAACCCCCTCAAAAATCCCACCAGAGAATTATGAAGAAATGGATGATAACTTGTTGCTTGCAAAATACAGACATTATGTATGTAACAGAATGCTGGATGGGAGTGGTGACTGTATGAATATGGCAGTAAAGATCTGAATATAGAAGCCATTTATTAGCTTGAAATTTTAAGGGAATTTATTTTCACTGTGTTCACATTTCTCTCATATTCATTTTTTTCTTGTAAATAATTTTATGGGCATAAATGTTCTACCTAAACAGCAAATTTTAAATAATACTGCAGAAAAGCAAATATCTAATTCGTAATTGTGAGTATTCATGCTAGAAAGCTCATTCTAGGAGCTGCACTCATCCCATCAGGAAACAAAAACATTATATATAACCCAGAGGCCCATTTTAAAAAGCTTAAATGTTAAGACATCAAATATTTAATAAGCACAATTCACTGCTTGTGAATAGGCAACAATTCAAGAATTATTTGTAGAAATTACTCAGCAAATATTTTTGTAGACCAAATAAGCTAGAATTGTAAACTGTTTACAGATTATATGCAAACAGAAAAAAGAGACACTAACAGAGAAAATGATTTGTCATGAATTATTAACTTATCTCATATATTAAACATCTTATAAAGCCACTGGTGAGCTATATAGACCATTTCCAACAAACCCCAATTAATCCTTTATTCTACAGTATCTGTGTGTGCCATATACAACATAGATAAACTATCTTAGGGATGATTTAGTGAATGTTTATCATTTTTAGTTATAATTTGTGTCTTTCTATTTGTAAAACCTTACTACCATATCTTTTTGCACACAACACACACCCTTCCCTCAAAATCTAGCCTCACATGGGGAGGGGGCCGCAGGAAGATGAGGAGACACCACCCGAGCAAGACAGGTGACAAATGCAAGGAGTGCCCAGGTAAGAAACGGGGGTCCAGACAGTCTCCCAAATCAGAGGGAAACACACGCAGCGAGGCAGGGCCTTGAATGCCTGTATACCAATGCTCACAGTATGGGGAACAAACAGGGGGAACTCGCCCCCAGAATAGCCAGTCCAGACCCAGACATCATAGGGCTGACAGAAACATGGTGGGATTCGTCCCACGACTGGGCAGTCCTAGCATTAGGGGCTATCGGCTTCACAGGGGGACAGAGAAGGGAGAAAGGCTGGGGTGGGCGCTCTGTGTCAAGGAGCAACACACGTCCTCTGCCAGCACAACGGGGTCAGGGGCAAGCGGAAGTGCTCTGGACCAAGATTCAAGGG
>NW_017728886.1:87564337-87577669 GCF_001723895.1 Crocodylus porosus
CAGCTATGCAAGGCCTTAAATGCCTATATACCAATGCTTGTAGTATGGGGAACAAACAGGAGGAACTCACCCTCAGAATAGCCAGTTCAAACCCAGACATAATAGGGTTTACAGAAACGTGGTGGGATTCATCCTACGACTGGGCAGTTAGCATTAGGGGCTATAGGCTTTACAGGCAGGATAGAGAAGGAAGGAATGGTGGGGGTGTGGTGCTCTATGTCAAGGAGCAATACACATCCTCTGCCAGCAGAATGGGGTCAGAAGAAGGGCAAGCTGCAGTGCTCTGGATCAAGATACAAGGGGGCCATGGGGAGAGGGATTTAACAGTGGGGGTCTACTACAGACCCTCCAACCAAGGGATGGAGCTGGCCAGCTTGCAGAGGCACTTAAGGCAAGGGATGTAGTTGTCATGGGTGATTTAAATTACCCGGACTTCTGCTGGGAGGAACAGCCAGCCAGGTTGGACCATTCCAGGAGGTTCCTGGCTGAGATACAGGACCTCCACTTAATTCAGGAGGTGCACAGTCCCACCAGAGGAAATGTCCCATTGGAACTGGTCCCGGCCACAGGTGATGACCTGGTAAGGGGCCTCCAGGTTCTTGACCACCTGGGTGATAGCGATCATCACTTGCTGGCATTCACCATCCAGCACAGGGTGTCAAGGGCCTGCAGCAAGGCAGTAGCCCTAGACTTCAAGAGGGCCAACTTCAATGAGTTGAGATTAGTGGGAGAGGTGCTGGGGTTCTTGAGGGGAGGGGAACTCAGTGCCCAAGATGAGTGGTTGTTGCTTAAGGAGACGATACTCAGGGCCCAAGAGGTGACCATCCCAACAAGAAGCAAGGGGGGCAAGAATGCCCAAAAGCTCTCCTGGCTCCCCAAGGGCATCCGGGAATGCCTGATTGACAAAAAGGCGGCATACACCTAGTGGAAGGGGGGGTGCTATCTCCAAAGAAGAGTATACCTCCTCTGCTTGGGCTTGTAGGGGGGCTGTCAGGAAAGCTAAGGTGGACATAAGTTAGGACTAGCATCCAAGATCAAAGATAATAAAAAGTCCTTTTTTAAATCCTTGGGCCCACGCTGTTCAATTTCTTTATCAGAGATTTGGATGACGGGGTGAAAAGTAACCTGTTTAAATTTGCTGATGATACCAAAATTGGGGTGAGGTGAGCACACTAGTAGGGAGGGAAAGACTGCAGCAAGACTTGGATAGGTTACAGGGGTGGGCTAGTAAAAACAGGATGCGCTTCAATACTGACAAGTACAGGGTGCTGCACTTGGGCAGTAGTAACCAGCAGCACACTTATAAGATGGGAAATGCCCTTCTTGAGTGCATGGAAGCAGAAAGGGATCTTGGAGTCATTATTGACTCCAAGATGAACATGGGCCGACAATGCGAGGTCACGGTTGGCAGGGCCACAGCTGGAGTACTGTCTCCAGTTCTGTGCACCCCACTTCAGGAGGGATGTGGACAACATTGAGAGGGTCCGGAGGAGGGCCACCCGCATGATCTGGGGACAACAGGGCAGACCCTACAATGAGAGACTGCAGGGCCTGAAACTGTTCAGCCTTCACAAGAGAAGGCTGAGGGGGGACCTGGTGACCATCTAGAAACTCACTGGGGGGGGGACCAGAAGGGTTTGGGAGAGTCCTTGTTTCCCCTAGCACAACCTGGCATAACAAGGAATAACGGCCATAAGTTGTTGGAGTGTAGGTTTAGATTAGACATCTGTAACAACTACATCACAGTCAGGGTGGCTAGGATCTGGAACCAACTTCCAAGGGAAGTGGTGCTGGCTCCTACCCTGGAGGTCTTTAAGAAGAGGCTTGATGCCTACCTGGCTGGAGTCATTTGAGCCCAGTTTTTCTCCTGCCTAGGCAGGAGGTCGGACTTGAAGATCTACAAGGTCCCTTCTGTCCCTACTTCTATGATTCTGTGAAATCAGCCCTGCAACATTGGGGTGTGTGTAGTAAGCTGGGAAACTGATTTTCTACCTGGGGTTGGAAGGACCTTGGTTCCGGCAGCTGAGGGAGAAAATTGACTTAATGATTCATGGCCAACTGACTTCATGGTTGTGAAATTGGGCAATTCTGCAAAATCTGCAGGAAAAAAACAACTGACTGAAAATAAAATGCTGGCTCCCCAGATGGAGCCAGCAGTCCTCATGGCACTGTAACCCGGCTGAGCAGCCTGCCAGGAAGCAAGGGGAGGGGTGGGGACAAGAAGGGGAGCCCAAGATGGCTACTACCCCTGCCCCTTGCCACTCATTGGCTGAGAGGGCTGGCAATCATGCACTTTCTGCCCCCACAATCAGCAGTGAGGGGTGGGACCACATGATGAACAGCCCTCACAACCAATCAGCATCAAAGGGCGGGACCACAGAAGCTACTTAGCCAATCAGAGGCATGGGGCACCTCACCGCAATCAGCTCACAAAAATAGTGGCTGGCCCTGTGAAATTGGCTGGCCATCTCCTGGAGTTGGGTAGATCCCCCTACCCATTGTTCTTCACTCTACAGGTGCTAATGATAGTCTCTCCTTTTTAATAGTCTTGATGATCTACTAATCAAGCTAACCACACTTAGGGCAATATTGTTGTTTGCTAGCTGGCCTGGTCTCTATTTCACAGCTTTTTTAGTGCTTTAGCTCATTCTCTTCAGCTCTTTTTAAAATCATAGATTCACCCATGAAGATCAGTCTAGGGATTCAGCTTTATTTATGCAGGACATGAGCCATATGGTGCCCCAGCTCTGGAAAAATCTTCTGTCTTTAGTTCTATCCAGTCTTTAGTTCTTTGGGATACTGAACTTTACAAAAGGGATGCCGTTTCATTTAGAAAAGTTGCTACTGACCACACAGTTTATCTCTCTCCTGCACTGATCTACTTTGTGGACAAAAATGCAACAGTTCTCAATGCATAGATATGGGGTCCTTCATAGAATTGCCTCAACATTTGTTCATCCCTTTTTACAGTGAAACCATGAGAGTCTTGATGCATTTAGAGTCTACCAATACTCACAGGATGCAGGATTTTGCCAGCTTGCAATGATTAGGTAATACTGCATACTACATAATAGAACAAGCATAGGAAAAAAAAAAACACTCTGAAAAGTTTCCAATAACCCTACCAGTGTGAAGAAAAATAAACTCTCTTTTAAGCACCTGAAACTTTACAGTTACAGAATTTTCTCAGTAGCATTTTGACAGACATGTTTTTAATGGCTGTTTTTCTTTTTTGCGTCTCCCAACTTCACTTTCAATCTCCAGAGACTGAATTTTAAAGGAGAACTGTCAAAGCTGGCAATTCAAAAAATTGATCTCCCATTGATTGAGTCTGTGCCCAGCTGGAAGCTCTTACCTTGAGCAGCCCTTCCTTCTATTTGTTTTCATCTCCGTGATGACAATATGAAGAAAAGGCAACACATGGTTTTCTATGAGCTATATACTAAACAAACCCTAGCTTGAGTGTTATGGGCTTGATCCTGTGATGTGCTGCATAGTTCCTAGAGATACTAAGGACTTGCAGTACTCGACAGGTCTTAGCTCTGTGATAGAGAGGACTGATTTCTGTATTGTAAACTTAAAGTCTCTTCTGTCATTTCATATTTCTAGTACTAGGAACCATTGTTCTAGACAGGAGGGTTAAATTCTCCCAATGGGGGAAAGTGTGGGCTTGGTAGTCAGTTTTTCCGCCTAATATTATGACAGTCCCCATTTAAATTTCCCCATTTGGGGAAAATATTATACCAAATAAGGCAATAAAAATGAAATTTTACAGTACTGTGTCAGCAAAATGATTAAGAGAAGACACTGAGAGAAGATACCCTGGAGCTTTTCTATCACTTGTGATTCTTCTCTTTCTAAATTCTCCTCTCAGTTTTCTTGACAGCATTTTGCTCAGGCAGATTCACCTCATTTCACTGGTGATGCGTAGGGGGTGCACTTTTTCCCCCCTGCAGAGGGGGTGCACATGCACTTGAGCATGGTGCACCCCCTATGAAAAGGCACCAGCAACGTGGTGAGGGCAATTTCTGCTTGCCACTCCCCCCGCCCCCGCCAACACTGCCGGCAGCATCTGTGGATGGTCAGCAATTGCCGCTGGCTGCTGCTGACGCAGCCGGCGGCATCTGCGGGTGGTTGCTGACCCCTGGTTGACATGTGCCACTCCCTCCGCTGCTGACAATGCTGGCAGCATCTGCAGTAGCTCTCCGCTTACTGCTGCTGTGCTCCCTCCACTGCCAGTGCCACCATGCCCCCTGTCATTCATGCCTCATTTTATACAACACAATATGAAAGTAGTGTATGTACAATGTAAGAGTAAAAATATGCATGTGAAATGGGAAGAAAGAGGGATAAGGAACTAATCAGGACACTTTATGGAAGTGTGAGGGATATTACAAAAAAAGAAAGGACCTCAGAGGAAGAAAAAATATATAAAAGATATCTAAGAAAGATGGTATTATAGTCAGCAAATAGATTCATAGCCCCTAAAATGAGAAGAAACCATTATGATCATCTAAATCTGATCCTATTTGCATTTTCCCAGTCAGAGCTGCTGTGGGATTTGAGTCCAAAACCTTTAGCACTGGAAGTGAAAGCCATTCTCCTGAGTTACCAGGTCATCTTCAGTACAGCTACTACAGGACACACTGGGCATGTCTACATGTGCATTTATGCCAGCTTAAATTTACTGTGCAGTAAGCAGGAATAGACTGGCATCATGTGTAGGTGTTAAAGCACATTAACGCTGTGTGTGGACTGACCTGCGACTAAAATTAGTCCTAAATCAGTCCACAGACACAGTGTTATTGTGCAGTAAGGTATGTCACTGCGCAGTAACTAACTGGGTGCAAATTTGAATCTTGCATGATGCAGGTATTGAATTTATGCTCAAGTCAGTGTAAGTCACCATATTTATTTTGCAGTATGGGCATGCATGTATTAATGTGCACCTGTACTGTGCAGTAAATGCACACGTGTAAACGTGCCCACTGTGTATACACACTAGACATGTCTACATGAAACACTAACTGTGCAGCAGCCAAATAATTGCGCAGTAGCACGTCAGAGCAGAAACAGTGCTAATACACTACTGTGTAGTAGCATTACTAAAAAGGTGCCTGCCAGTGCTACTGCACAATAACTGGTTACTGTACAGTTATTTAGTACTTGATTATACAAATACTACATAAATACGCAGTCACCATTGTGTGGTAATGGCTTGTGTGGATGTACCCACTGTGTACAATCCTGATTTGTGCTGTATGGGAGCCTTAAGTAAATAAAGAGTTGCACAGAGCATCTAAAATATTACTACAAAATATCCTGTACAATAGGGCATGAACCTTTCCTCACAGCATCTGTGTGGGGACAGCTAGCTAGTGTCCGACTTCCTGTGTTTACCCTGTGGCACACATGGAGAAAGGAGTAGATTGCTTAATTTTTGGAGCACAAATGCAAGACACTCAAATACCTTCAATCTGCTTTAAGAGGGACATATAACTGTGAACTGACGGTAAGATTCAGCTCTGTTTAGGAAGGTGTTATAGGACTGTTCTTTCATAGATTTAGTTCAAAACTAATGTTTTAACCCTTTCGAGAACTACCAATCTCCAGCTAGGCTACACAATACAGATGTTTTCTGTATTGCCAAAGCCATTATTTAGTTTTATTCTCTAGTTAGAGCAAAAATTGGCCATAAAAAGAAAAAAGAATATTTTAATTTATAATCCTGCAAAATTGTCTGAAGTTAGCAATTCTGGAAGCATACATAGAACCTTTAGTATTCAGATCTAATTATTTTTTAATTAAAACAATATTCAGATAAAGAAAAATGAATTCTGGATTAGACAGTGAAAGGCATCAATTATTAGTCAAGCAGAAGTCATTAGTCATAGTATAGATGAAAGAAATCAAGCTTATGTAAGCCCTTATTCAGAGTTGAGATAGACTGATGCAAACAAAAACCACCACGTTAAACAGTGTTGTTCTCTGCTTCTCCACATTTCATGCATGCAGCATGTACAACTTAAAGTGTCTGTGAGACTTGTCCATTAGCACAACATCAAGTATCAAACTTTCATCTATTAAAAACAATGAGTTAAATACCATTTTTGGAAATATTCTGGAAGTCTCTGTGATTGCAGAGGTTTCTTCTACGTAAATATAAGTAAAAAGAGTCTGTCCAGCCTCTGAAAAAATAACACAACAAAAGGTACTAAATTCATCTCATACATAAAAACCTAGTTAGCTTTAATGAAAGCAGTTGACACATTCAGCATTAATAAATAAATACATTAACTGATTTTCCCTACACTTTGGGGCACAGGATTTTCTACAACATGAAATACTATTGTAAGTCATTCCACTAAAAGCAGTGGAACAGCTCTTGGTAGCCTTTGAAAGACTGAACCTATATTTTCCATATTTAGCATGTTTTATTCAGTATGCTACTGAGCAATGCAAGAAAAGGGAAAATAGACACTGCACTATAATTCACACTACATTGAGTGAATTTCTAATAAATTATGCATTTCAAAATTAAACTAAGTGAAGTATGACTACTTTATTATTAGAAGTCTGTTTAGAGGTTCAGACAGACATTGGGGGGAAGATTTGGCAAATACAGCAATTGGGAAGGAAACAGTAGTTTTAAAAGGTGGTCAGAAAGGCCGTATAACACAATTAACAGGCTACAGCAGAGCCAACAAGTCATAGGAACTAGTCATGGGTGACCAAAATGTAAAACTGCATTTTCTGGGTTTATATTCCACTGCCTATTTCAGGATTTAACTTTCTCTTTAATGTAAATGACCAGGAAATAACCATAGGTGCATAGCATAGTAATGAGGTGAGACTAAAGCTTTCAAATGAAGTATAATATCCTTTATGTTCAATCATCTGAAGTTCAGGAAGAGTCAAAGAGGGTTTTGAAAAGTCAGAAATTAACTCAATATTTAAATCTTGCATCCTTTGTGTTTCTATTTCCTCTTTGTTCACTTAAAACATTTGTTTTCTTTTAAACATGATGATATAAATGGAAAGCTGTATATAGACTGATATAATATATAGTGCCTTTCAAATGGTGCATATTTTTAGCCATGTTTTCCTGATTCTTCAGATAGTTGCTCATTGAACCTTTAAGATAACATTTACAAAAAGCAATTACACTGACACGCAAAGAGTCTGGCTTTTCATTAGAGTTGTGGAACAGTAAATAAAAATGAGAAATATTGGCAGGACGTTCATTTCCCAGAGTAATAAATCTGGACTGACCGATTTGAAGGCACGTTGTGTTTGATTAGTTTTCCCCTTTACTTTGCAGCATAGAGACAAATAAAAGTCCTTCCGAAGCAGAATTGCCCAAAGGAAAGTTGAAAATAAAACTCATTTCCACAGCCCTGAAAACATTTTAATCCCTACTGGGGCTGTTGATTTTGTGTTTGAACTTATATATGAAGAACTTGGATAAGCTAAGTGCCTGAGCTGGAGAATGGCAAACAATGAGCAGTGCAGTTATAAAACCATGATAAGTCTTGAAACCAAAAAGGATCTACATAGAAACCTGAGATAAAACTGAGCATTAACCACAAGGATGATTTAATGGTAATACGTGAACTTTTTAAAGCCTTCAATATAGCATATGATGGAAAGCAGACTGGATGCACTGGTTAAAGAATGCAGTATTTAGTTAATGAAGGATGTAGTTATTTGGTAAATAAGATTTCAAAGAACATGGAAGTTCTGGATTGTTCTATGCTTTAATTTCCAGAATCATATAAAAAATCATAGTTATTCTGCAAGTTTATTCTTATTATTCAAACTCTGCCTATTAATTTCATTCAGAACTATACTTAAAATTGCAAAACTCAGAATGCTTTTTCTTAAAAATACTGTAGTCTTGATTTTGCAAGTCTCTTTCATATTGTGAAAATAGAAAAGGAAAACAGGGGAAAAAAAAAGTTTAAGGTAGGACCATGCTGGAAATAAACCCAAAACTTAATTTATTCTATTGCATTCAGCAGGGGGGAAAAAATCAGTAAGAAAACAAAAATCCAAAACTTGTGATTTCTTTTAGTTTCAATAGCAATAAAATTCCTAAAAAATAATTTCTTTTTAATTAAAAATGTGACCAGCTCTGGAATCCACCCTGAATACCAGTAAAGCATGAGAAATAGGCTTGATTGGCTAAAACACATGTATTAATGTATATATCTAGGATAAGGGAGAGAGAGGAAAACAACTTCAGGGTTATTATGAGTTTAAGAAGAGCAGAGGCAGAGCACAGCAATGTTTATATTTTTCCATGCAAGTACTGGATTCTTCTCTCTTAACTTTGCTTTGTATTTTATTTATTTGGTCTTCAAGGTATGCTAAAATTTGACTTCAGCCTTCTATTAACTTACCCAATGGTGGAGTTCAGAAATCCAGTGATCCCTGAAAACTGGGGCCAGTCAAACTCATTGGTAAAAGCCAGTGGAAGATCAGAAAATACTCGCTGAAAGACAATTAAAAAAATTAAAGTGTTTTGGTTCCCACAAATAAAATCCCATTTGCAGAATCAAATATTATTCCTAACTTAGAACACCTGCTAATTAATTAGTAGGGCTGTGCGAAGCATCAGTTGCAGATTTGATTCAGCAGAGATTTGGCCCGATTCAGCTGAATCTCCAAATCCAAATCGAATCAGGAGACCCTTTAATGACTTTGAATCAAATCAGAACCCTCCAAATCGATTCAGAGAGATTCAATGATTCAGACACAGAGACTGCTTTAAATGTTTTTTCCACATACCTCAAGGTAACAGGCGGCTTGTGAATGCTGAGATGCTGGGGCAGATAGAGCTTCCAGGAGCATGGCGGGGTGGGGGACGTGAGGGGGGGTCCCCAGCACGCTTGGTGGTGGACCCAGAAATGGACCAGAAGCACGTCCAGTCCACTTCTGAGTCAACCATGGAGTGCACGGGGGACTCCCCTCCCTGCCCCCCATTCTGGTGACTGGGGGACACCTGGGGTCCCACCATGGCTGATCACTGAGCTGGGGGGGGGGTAAGGGCGGTCCCCCACATGCTTGGTGGTCCCCCACGTGCTTGGTGGTCAAAAAGCTACTTCCGGTCCACTTCCAGGTCCACCGCCAAGCATGCTGGGGGGGAAGGACACTCCATCCGCCCCAGAATTGCAGCATTCATGAGCCTCGAGATATGTAAAAAAAACATTTAAAGCTGTGTCTATGGCCGAATCACTGATTGTCCGAATCAGCATCAAATCTTCAGATTCAGATTTGGCCAAATCAAATTGGGGACAATGATCCAAATCAATGAATCGAATCGCTGTCCCTGATTCGGGCTGAATGCAAATTGAATATGGCCCATTTTGCACACTCCTACTAATTAGCAATACTATTTTAAATACATGTATTGAAAAGTTGCTATTTAATTTGGCAGGCATTTTTTGCTCATAATATAGGGAATAACAGTAGAACCAGTAAGTACTTTCAGACTGCTAGAAACATTTTAAGTGCATACCTTCTTTGATTTTGAAGGATCCCTACATTATGCATGAGCTGCAGCATAGACAGTACTTACAAAGCCAATGAAATGGCAGATATCTGCTCACAGCATTGCTTTCTGCACCTGTCTCATGGACTCTTCCAAAAGCAGATCTCCATAGGCTAAGCATGAACAGCAGCATGAGGCCATACATGACTCAACAGGGTGTGTTATAATTCAGGGCAGCAGCTTTTTTTCCTCATTGACAAGAAGATTTGAAGGAATTTGTATTCCTAGCACCTACTCTTAGAAAATTTAAGAATTTCCTAGGGCCTGAGCCACTTTCCTAAAGATTGTCTCCTGGCACAATACAGCACCACCTCTTGCTAGAAAAATTGCAATGTGCTAGCTGTGTGGTGAGTAATTTTTCAAATGCTCTTACTATTATATCTTTAACAAACCAGTGGCAGAAAGGAGTAATAGACTAGCCCCTAGAAGAAGAGAAGTCCCTACGCAATATAGACCAACCCATGACTGCTTTATGCTGCCTATTAAGAGAGGAGGGTCTGCTAGAGGGTGGAGGAGTAGCAGGACAAATGATTAGGCCAGAGCATGTAATAGGGGTGCACCAGAGTGTGCTGTGAGTTCAACCCCAACGAAGAAAAATACTTTTATTTATTTGTTATGTATAGAGAGGCTAGAAGGAATCATTCCCTTGGTAAGACAGAGGGAATAGGCATCATTCTGTGTTAGAGGAGACTAATGATGATGGAAGGAGACAAGGCAGGACATGTGCTTAGCAGGAGAGTTGGGAAGCAACACACACATTCTCCTAGCAGCAGGAATAGATGCTAACACAGAACTTGTATGTATAGGCAGGCTTTATATTTTCTCATCCTCTGCTATGATTTATCTCCAGCACCTCTCAGGCTACAGCTCCAATGAAAGCCACTATGCAGATAAAAGCTGCATTGTACATTCAATCTACAGCAGTCTATTCTTTTCCATTTTGATTTGTGAAAGTGTCAAAAATCATGAAAGGGAAGAAAAATGGCTTGGAGAAATCATGCTGTCTCACAAGGACGAGGACAGAGAGTAAATTCCCAGCTTTTACCAGTCTGAGGTATGTTACCAAAGACAAATGTATAAATCCTTTGTGCTTGTACTAAAAACCTACGGATGAAGAAGTTAATAACAAAGGAAGGTCACAACATAAAATCAGGAAACCTATAGGCAGTGTAATCCATTAAATTTATTAGCTTCATTTTCTTTTCAAGCAATTGTGTTTTTCGTCCCCAGAACAATTACTACTATAAACAGCAAGCCTGTGGGTAATTCTTTCTACAGGAGACTGAGAGGAATAAATGAAGAGTGGAAGAGTTAAATCTTTCAGTCCTTATATTCCAGTAAATTTTCATTTATATTATTAGGAGTTCTTCCTGCCTGCAGGCTTCAGGCTCTAGCCCTAAGAGGAAGTGGGGGAAGATTGCAGATGAATCCTCCAGTCAAACTATAAGCAGCATAATGTACAACAGATGCCAGTTTACAGCAAGTAATAGCACATTTGACCTACTTACAGTAGATCCGCTTTAGTTACCAAGGTGAAAATGGTTCTGGCTCAATAGCCCATCAGCTGGTCCTCTCTCATTTTTTTTAGCAGTCTTTGGGTATAGTTTCCCAATCTGTGTTCTTTACAGCCTAGATAAGTGTGTGCAAACAGATGCTTGCACAAGGGTTACCCACTCCCTAGTACCATCCTTCCACCAGTTTACACATTGAAATACAGCAGTGAAGGCACTCCAGAGCATCCCCTGCTGCCGTTCTCAAGCATGCTAGAGACAAGAGATCTCCACAATAGCTGATAGGGGGAGGAGAAGGGGAGCAGGGCCTAAGGGTAGTTTCACCAATGCATTTCTGGGTTTGGCACATGTAAATTGGAGCAGGTTCGCAGGGTCTCTCAACAGCAGGCACTTTTGACATAGCCCAGGACACTGTGTAGACATGCCCACAATGCCTTGGGAATGGAGCACAAGGGAAAAGGTTTCAGAACATAATTTGGCAGGTGACTTGTGAATCTGTGGCCCACAGTATATTTCTTCTAAGAAGTAACATTCACACAATAAATCAGTAAAGATGACAACATCTAACATCCCTTATCAGTCACAGAGCACACATTAGGCTTAAAAAAAAAGATGATCAAACATATCTTAAAGCAAAACAGATTATAACCAGCTCTATCTTTTTAGGTCCTTTCAGCACTGGGCTGGGAGCTGTTTTTTGTTGAATATGCTTCCTGGTATAATTTTAAAATGGGTTTTAAGGCAAAATGGTTTGCTCAGCATCTGCCCATGTTGAAATTTACTTTGGAAGTTACATCTTACACTATATTTTTATTCAAGATAAAACTGTATTTCACTTAGGGTCAGATTTTAAAAGGTATTTGTGTCTAAACATGCAGGTAGATGCCTAGTGGATTTTTCAGTCATTCCAGACCTGGGCTGTACAGCATGGGAGCATGGAAAGCATATTCTAACCTTAAAGCTGCACTCTAGTTTGCTCTATGCTGATGGACTCTAGTTTAGGAATATGTCCTACTGGATAGGGCTGTCATAAAGGAGGAGGGAAAGTGCCTATTCTCTTTTGCTACAGAGAAGACATGGAACAATGGCTTGAAGTTGCAGCAAAGCACGTTTAGGTTGGATATCTGGATAAACTTCACTGTTAGAACAGTGAGGCAGTGGAATAGATTATCTAGGGAAGTTGTGGACTCTCCATCACAGGACACGTTCAAGAAGAGGTTGGATAGCCACTGGTTGGGGATCATCTAGGCATAGGTTTGCCTATTTTCTAACATAGGTATTTCCTATGCTTCTGGGCTTAGTTAGTTGCCCCTGCCTCCCCTCCCCTTTTTTCTGCTATATGTGTCAGGGTGTTTTTAAGCCTTCCCAGAGGCATTGGGTGCTAGCTACATCCAGGGCCATCCCTAGTGGGGGTGAACGCCCTGGGCCCTGCACTTTGGGGGTCCCTGAGGAGTTAGGTGGAGCAGCAGCATCATGGAGCTGGGCAGAGAGGCAGCTCCACATCCAGCTGCTTGCTACCCCTGCTCCACTGCCACTGCTGGTGGTGGCAGCTTCTTCAGGTCTGGGATTGGAGTGGGGGTGGGGCTCCTCATGGGCTGATTTGCTGTGGGCCCCACACCCTGTTTGGGTTGCCTCTGGCTACATCCAAGACTGGGGACTTTGACTAGGATGTGCCAATGATCCTGCTAGGAGCAAAGCCAGAGGGTCCTGGCTAGAGGATCTTGCCCCTCTGCTCAGGGTCAGACTGATCACCATATTTTGGGTCAAGAAGAAAGTTTACATCCTGGTAAGATTGGTATGGGACTGTCAGGGGTTTTCCCTTCCTCTGTAGTGGGTGGTGTAGATTTCTACCTGGGATCTCTTGAGCTTATATTGACAACATTTTATAGAAGCCGGACATTGGCCGCCATGGTTCCCTTGCTTTACCTGTGGCAGGTTAGGATGCTAGGTCTATGTAATTCAGGAATTAATTTCTGTCCTAGGAAGCAGGTGTTAGCAAGGAATGATAGAAAGAATAAGCTAGTCAAAGTCTGAAACTGTTTCCTAGTCTCAAATGTTCTAGCCAAGTGTAGTTTTAAAGCAGTCATAGAATCAAAGAAGTAGGGTCGGAAGGGACCTTGTAGATCTTCAAGTCTGACCCCCCGCCTGGGCGGGAGAAAAAACTGGGTTCAAATGATCCCAGCTAGGTAGGTGTCAAGCCTCCTCTTAAAGACCCCCAGGGTAGGAGCCAGCACCACTTCCCTTGGAAGTTGGTTCCAGTTCCTAGCC
>NW_017728886.1:87578241-87590803 GCF_001723895.1 Crocodylus porosus
GGGGGACTCCACTGCCCGCTTCCTCCCAGGTCAAATATGACCCATCCACCACTACCCTCTGAGTACGATCCTTCAGCCAATCTGCAATCCATCTGACTGTGTAGGCATCAATGCCACAGTTGCCCAATTTTTTAATGAGGATGAGGTGGGAGACGGTGTCAAAGGCCTTGCTGAAGTCCAGAAAGACTACATCCATGGCAACGCCTGCATCCAATGCTTTTGTGACCTGATCATAAAAGGCAATCAGGTTGGTCTGACATGACCTGCCTCTAATGAAACTGTGCTGGTTGCCCTTAAGCATCATCTCTAAGGCCAGCCCATCGCAGATGTGCTCCAGGATGATCTTCTCAAAGAGTTTCCCTAGGATTGAGGTAAGACTGATAGGCCTATAGTTGCCCAGGTCCTCTCTCTGCCCTTTTTTAAAGTTGGGGACCACGTTGGCTATCTTCCAATCATCTGGCACCTGGCCCGAGCACCACGAGTGCTTATAAAGCCATGCCAAAGGCCCTGCAATAACCCCTGCTAGCTCCCTCAACACGCTGGGGTGGAGAGCATCTGGACCCGCTGATTTGAACACGTCCAGCCCCTCCAGAAGCTCTCTAACCTGGTCCTCCCCAACCTGAGGTCTGGAGGCATTCCCCTCGAGTCCGTCTTGCATCACTGTAGGGAAGTCCCGGTCTCTGCCCAGAAAAACGGAGGTGAAGAATTGGTTAAAGAGGTCTGCTTTCTCCTCTGGCGCAACCACCAGACTGCCCAGAGGATCTTGCAGGGGCCCCACATTTCCCAGTGCTTTCTTCATCCTCCCTATATATTTGAAAAAGGACTTTTTGTTATCTTTGATTCTGGACACAAGTCGTAGCTCTATGTCCGCCTTAGCTTACCTGACAGCCCCCCTACAGCCCTGAGCAGAGGAGATATACTTCTCTTTGGAGACAGCAGCCCCGTTCCACTGGGTGTACACCGCCTTTTTGGCAATCAGTGTTTTAGTCTTGTAAGTAGCTTACTATGGTAAAGTAGCCTCTACTATTTTGGGAAATTTAAGGAACCACTCGCATGTTTCAAACCCAGAAACACACTCAGTGCTGAGGCCACTTTAGGGCACAGCTCTACAGCCTGTTCTCACCTCAGTCTCTATTGTACTTGAGAAAGATGATTGGAATGGCCACACTGGGCTCCATGAAGCTGTGGTACAAACATATCACAGCATGCAAGTTGGAATAGTGATAATTCTACCACGCAACCAGTCAAACAATGGGCTGTTTTGTGAGTTACAAAACTGCTGAAATCAAATTAAGCTCAACTGAACCGCTTGTCCTCTGTGGGGGAACCTTTACAAAGTGAGGACACATGTGTGCGGTGAGCACCTAAACTAGAGGATCATACAGAAGCAGGGCTGGAAGGGACCTCCAGAGGTCATCTAGTCCAACCCATTGCCTGAGGCAGGATCATCTCTATCCAAACCATCCTATACAATACACAGTCTGGACTATACATGAGATTACCATCAACCCTGGCACAACCCAGACCTACCACCCAAGCTGGCCACAGGTAAAGCAGTGGAACCAAGGCAGCCATCCTCCTGCTTCTATGAAATGTTGTCAATGTTGTCAATATACACACAAGAGATCCTGGGTAGAGGGCCATGTCCCCCCACTTCAGAAGAAGGGAAACTCCCCCACAGTCCATACCAATCTGACCACAATTCTTTCCTGACTCGAAATGTGGCAATCTGTCTCACCCTGGCTCATCTCATTGTTTGAAAATTTCTCTGTGTCTGCCAAAGTATTTACTACACTAAGCATGATGGCTGAGATTTCTGAAGTTCCCTAAGGGACTTGGCCTCAGACATGCAACTCTAATTCAGTTTAATGGGAATTGGGTACTTGATTGTAATGGGAACTGGCTGTTCAGGTCCCCTAGGCAGCTTTGATCGTCTCAGCCAGTATTTCTAGCCTAACTGTACAAATAAGTAATTTGAAGACCCAACTTCTTTACTGCTCTATCCTTTCTAATTTGCAAAACTGCAGAGGCATGGGCTATGAAATTAGAAAAATAAAAAATCCTATTTGTCAATATAACAGCAGCTCCAGGACCAAAATATTTGCTCATAAAAATCTCCTTGGACTTCCCCAGACTTGCAAGTGAAGCTGGATCATGAATATTCAATTTCAGCAAACACAGAACCGCTTCCAGTTCCCACTGATGTCAGCAGACAGATAGCCATTAACTTCAGAGGTGCAGAGGCAGGCTTAGGGCAAAGACTTCAGGCTATATTTTCATGTCATGATGTATGTATTAGAAAGTGAGTAAAAAACATCTTCCATATGAAATGTATAATGTGAACAAATTATTGTATTTACAATCCAGAACCTCCTCTGCTATTACATAAATAGGTTTTACATTCTCATTGCTAATTTCAGGCCTTATTTTGACTTTGGTTAGACCATCAAATCAAAATCCAATGAGTTCAAGATCACTTATTTTCAAATCCACTCTAAAAGGGGGTGTTACCAACATTTCAAAACAGGATGACCCAGTGACTTTACTACCAAAGGAAAACATCTCTAAAAGGGAATTCAACAGTAATTTCTTACCACAGACATTATAAAAGGAATGCCCTTTGGAAGTCAATTTTAAGCTGAAGGACAGAGCAGCAGGAGGGCAACGTTCCCTGGTACACATGACATTTTTTTCAGCTTTCTTTAACTCTATAAAACAAATCTCTGTGCTGAAAACTTTACACTTTTATGTCAGAGAGAGCAAGAGAGATCACACATTTTGGAAACTGTGTTTTGAGCTAAAATTGTGTTCCAAACAAAAACTATATTATACCTCAGCAGGGGAATTAACAACAGGCCAACTTGGTAAAACAAAACAAAACAAAAAAGAATAGTGATGGGAGTGAACCTGAACCTCAAAGTTAAGTACAGATGGTCAAAAAGCCAGAGGCTGAATCAATTCAATCTTCACAGGTTTCTCTGACCTATGTAGACTGAAGCAAACCGATGTTAACTAAATCAGTTAAGTCTGATACTACATTCATCCAGGTCTATCTTAAACTGTTTTGGGCTGTTTTGAAACTGGTTTATGTGCACTGAACTTCTTTTCTGTTACAGGTTTAAACTGGATTCCATTCACTTAAACTGGTTTATGTGTAATGTCTGTCCCGGTACCAACCCTTCTCTTCTCTGTCAAAACCTTTCCATGTGAATTTGGTGTTTAGGGTCTGGGGATTTAAGGGAACTGTGACGGGACAGACAGGTGGCTGAACCACTCTTTGCAGCCTCTCCCTCTGCAAAATATGGAAGAATTCAGTGATGTGCCCAGATTGTTGTTGTTGTGTTGCTTCTCATATCCAAATATTCTCATAGTGGATATTACGTCTTAGTGGGTGCACCTACATGTTCATTAATC
The DNA here is from genome assembly GCF_001723895.1 of Crocodylus porosus. Classification (NCBI taxonomy): domain Eukaryota; kingdom Metazoa; phylum Chordata; order Crocodylia; family Crocodylidae; genus Crocodylus; species Crocodylus porosus. The sequence goes on from NW_017728886.1 coordinate 87,581,656, forward strand.
TACTGTAGTTATTGCACATTAAGTTTAGTACTTGCATAACCAAATACTAAATCAATGTGCAGTAAATGGTGCACATGGCTTTTCAGTGATGCTAACTGCAGAGTGACACTACTGTGCACTACCCTATTAGCCTCAGTTTTGCCCTGTACACTACTGTGCAGTATTAGGCAGTAGCGCAATTAGCATCTCATGTAGGCGCATCCAGTGACTGGTGTAGCATTAAAATCAAAGATATATAAGCAACACCATAGCACATGTAACATCTGCTCAATAGTTACATATGCTGGCCCCTTCCCACCACATAACACAGTCGATTTCCTGAAGATTTTTACCACCTCCATTTGATCCTCCTGACTGCTTGTGTGCGGGAGGATATGATCTAAGCCAGAGAATTTCTAAACATTTTCACACCTGGATGCCTAACTGTAGATCTGAACCATACTTAGACAACTAATTAAACAGGTTTATTTTTCAGAGATTTGGATTTTTTTAACTCAGCTGGACTGTCGATGCTCAACATCTCTGAAAAAAAAAATCAGGCTCCTTCATAGAAGTAGAAGTTAAGAAGTCCTCCCTGTGTTGTTTAACATTTCTATTAATGATATGGATACAGGAAGAGAGAGTTTATTGATCAAGTGTGCAGATGATAAACATAGAAGAGCTTGTGAACACTTTTGGAGGACAGGAATAGAATTCAACAAGATCTTGACAAAGTAGAAAACTGGGTGGACAAATTTTAACATATGTAGGATGCTATACACAAGGAAGAAAAAACAAATACACATGTACAGAATAAGAGATAACTAGTTAAGCCAGTGATTCTCAACCAAGGTGGCAGGGTACTCAGAGGTACCACCAGGTAGGATAGTATGAGGTGCAAGGAGATAAGCAGATAAACCAGGCTCAGGTCTGAAAATCTACCTGGACAACCTCCCACCCCCACTGCCCACCCTCTGTGTAGGGAGGTAAGCACTGTAATTTCTAAATTAATTTTTAAGAATTGAGTGCCCCTGAACTCACAAAAGTTATGGAGGAGTGCCTTGGGTCCAGGGAGAGTTGCCTTGAGTCCAAAAAGGTTGAGAATCACTGAGCTAGGCTGTAGCTTTTCTGAGAAAGATCTAGGGTTATTATGGGGGATTACAAACTCAGCATGAGTCATCAATGTGATGTCACTGCAGAAAAAATAAATGAAATTCACAAAAATATTCAGCAGCAGATTCAGGAATAGGGCAATAAAGCAAGTCCCCCTGCTTCGGCTGTGCTGTACATGCGCTGGGAGCTTCCTGCCTGGCTCCTACCAGAACGGGAATGCAGGCTCCTACCAGAGCTTCAGACGAACTCTGAGCTCACCAGGTAATTTGGATGGGGTCTGGCCAGTGCCTTTACTTTTGTGTGGCTCTGGAGCCCAGGGGATGAACACTGCTGCTGTTCACTTTTCCTCTCCTTCCTCATCCCCACTGAATTCAGCAGCAGCAGAAAGGAAAGGATGAGTGGCAGTGGCAGCCCTCACCCACTAGGCTTTGCAGCTGTGTGAAAACAGGGGCTCTGGCCAGACCCTGCGGTGAAGCAGGGTATGACACAGCCAAAGTGTGGTGTGACTGCACCGTCACATTCCCTCTGGATCAGATCCTGGAAACCCTGTATGTGAAACATAGGAGGTGATAGCACCACTCTACTCAGTGCTGGCCAGGCATCAGCTGGAGTACCACGTCCAGTGCTGGGCACCATGTTTTAAAATGAATCTGGAGACAATGGAGAGGATCCAGGGGCAAGCAACAAAAAGGATGAAATGGCATGCAAGCCATTTGAGAACAGGTTGAGAGGACTAGGTGTGCTTAGTTGAGAGAAAAGGAGATTAAGGAGGGGACATGAGAACAGTTTCCTAATATATTTGAACGGCTGCTTGACACAAAAGCCAGGACATGCAGTGACATGTTTAAACTGAAATTAACCATATTTAATCTCAGAAAAGCCTTCTTCCTAACTGTGGGAACTATAGGGCAATGAAACAAAACTGCCTAAAAATGCTGTAGCATCTTGTTTGCTGGAGGTTTTTAGAAAAAAAAGAGGTGGGACAGACATCTGTCTGGGCTTGATTAGGAATAGCTTATCCTTCAGGGAGTTTGTCTAGATCAATGGTTCTCAAGCTTTTCAGACTCAAGACACTCCTCATTAGACTTGAGGCATCCCTGCAGAAACTGCCAGTTCTCAGTTTGTACTTGCTTTTTTACTGCAGAAAAAAACAGAACAATTCTTCTGTTGCAAGGAGCTCAGAACGACCACAACACATCAGAAAGCTTTTAAATGCTATAAAATCCTGTTTGAAATCTCTGGGTTTATCCTGCAAACCATGTTTGCACACCTGGTAGTGCTAACATTACACAACACCCTTGAAAAGATCTCAAGGCACCCCAGGGTGCCATGACACCCTGGTTGGGAATTACTGGTCTAGATGACCCCTGGGGTTCCTTCTAATGCTATCATTGTATCATTTAAGTGAGGGGTGTCAAACTGCAAGGCTAGCAGGAGCTGTGGTGGGTCTGCATTTGGGTGATACAGTTCCTGGGGCCTGCCATTGATGGGCAAGCCAATCAGGATCCAAGGACCCCAAATTCTGCTGCAGGCCACCCCACCCCTACTTTTGGTAGCCCACTGGACTACCAGTAGGCCTCTTGGAATGGAATGGTTCTCCCGTGCAGATGCAGCCTGTGGGCCACATGTTTGATGCTGATGTCCCCTCTACATGTTACAAGTATTGCACCTGTAGTTATCTGTGCAATTACCCTGAGACCAGCTAAACATGTAAAGTAGCTATCATGCCATAAAAAGCTCCATAAAGTTAGACCTCAAAAATATGTACTACCTTTACAGCTGGTTGGCATCCCAGCAATTTGCACAAGTAGCAGGGTCTCCCTTGAGGCTAGGAGCCGCGTCAGCTGACAGGACTCCCTGCCACAGGCTTGTTCCATGCTCAGGCAGGGCTGTGAGTCTTGCAGTTGAGCTCTCCACAGCTGCCAGGGCTCAGAGTCAGCAGCTGTGGATGCTGGGTTCCCACAGTGAGCCTCCCAGTGCCAGGACCCAACTAGGTCCTGGCAGCCATAGGGTGCTGCTGTGATTCCCCAGTCCTGGGGGTGCAAGGAGCCCCTGGGGCTGGAAGATACAGCTGCCGCATTCTCCCAGCCTCGGGGGTGGGTGAAATTCCTGGGGCTGGGAGATCATGGCTGCCACAATCTCCCAGCTTCAGGGCTTTCACACACCTCCAGGGCTGGGAGATCATAACAGCTGTGTCTTCTAGCCCTGGGGGTACATTGGGCAACTCCAAGGCTGGGAACCTCTCAGGCAAGGGGGCTCCCAGCTACAGGAGCTGGCATCTTGCCAGTGCAGGGGGAGTTTGGGATTAGGCTTCCTCTGCACTGGGGATAGGACATGATGGGATCTAATGCAGGATCCCACAGGTGTGCCTTCTGCCATGCATGTGTGGCATGGCAGGAGATCTGATTGTGTGGATCATGCGTTAGATCCCATTGCACCTTTACTTGCACATGCAGACGGCCCTGATTTACATATCTAAATTTAGGTTTGGAAATGTGGGCCTCATTATTTATGCTCCTTATGATTAAATTATCAAAACTGAAACCTGAGACTTAAAGGAGATTTGATCATGATCTTCAAAGCGCGTCCTGCAGCTCCTTCATATGGTAGATTAGGGACAGTTAGCAAAACCAGGCACAAGACCCAATCTTCAGAGTCTCTTTACTGAACTCCTCTTTTCTAATCCAATTAGCTCTAAAACATCAATTAATAATCTCTAGTGGGATGTTACCAATTAACTGGAGGGCTGGTGGAGTTTTTATAGCACATAAGCTTTATCTTTTAATAAATTTGAAAAAGCAGCTTATTTATTTTTTCCTCTTAAAATATAAACGTTCTCCAAAAATCATTTCCTCTTTGGATTTCAATGTAATTGACTGATTTGTTGAGATAACAATGACGGTGGGTCAGAAATATTTTGTTGAAGCAATTTTTTATTGTAAAAAACTGCTTCAATAAAACCAAATTTATTTACAACTACTACTAGTATGTATGAAATAAAATAAAAACAACAGAAAGCGAAAAAGCCAAGATAAAACAAAATTCAAAACAAATTTGAAAGTTACTAAGAGGAAATATCAGGTTCCTAAAGTTTTCCAACATCAAAATATTTTGGAAATTCTATTTTATACCAAATTTTGAAAATATTCATTATGCTTCCCATTCAGGATGAAAAACAAATTTCAAAATGTAAACATTCCTGTGAAATGGAAGTTCAGCATTTCCACCATCTCTAGAAATGTGTAGGGGGCTAGCCTTTTGGTTAACTTTATTTTGAGAGAACAGTTGAAAGAATTAAAGCGTGAGTAACTAGGGTTGTACAAAGTGGGCCCTATTTGATTTGGATTCGGTCCAAATCAGGGACAGCGATTCAATTCATTGCTTTGGATCACTGTCTCTGATTTGTTTTGCCCAAATCTGAATCTGAAGATTCGATGCTGATTTGGAGAACCAGCAATTTGGACATAAACACAGCTTTAAAAGTTTTTTCTACATACCTCTAGGTACCAGTGTGGCTTGTGAACACTGCAATGCTTGGGCAGATGGAGCGTCCCACAGGAGTGCGGGGCTCCACACTTCCAGTCCACTTCCAGGTTCACTGGAGAGTGTGCAGGGGGGCTCCCCTGCGCTCCCCTTGTTCGGCAATCGGCCATGGGGGGACTCTGGGTGCCCCCCCAGACCCAGGAGACATCAGCTGCTGAGCTGGGTGGGGGTGGGAGGGGGTCTGCAAACTCACTGGAGGACCCAGAAGTGAACCAGAAGTGCTGGTTATGGTACTTCTGGGTCTGCTGCTGATTATGCTGGGGAGCCACCCGTGCTCCTGTGGGACCCTCCATCTGCCTCAGCATCGCAGCATTCACCAGCCACCTGCTACCTAGAGGTATGTATAAAAAACATTTAAAGCCGTGTCTATGTCCAAATCTCTGAATCGTTTCAAATCTCCTCAAATCAATTCAGAGGGTTCCGATTCGATTTGGAGAGATTAAAGTGTCCTCTGATTCCATTTGGATTCAGAGATTCAGCCACCGAATCGGGCTGAGTCTCCACTGAATAGAATCGAATCTCCGCCGAATCCAATCAGGGATCAAAGCTTTGCACAGCCTTAATAAGAAGGCATGTCATACAGAGAGATAAGTGCTAACATTTAAAAACTATTTTTTCTACTGGAGGCCTAAATTCAAGTTCTAGCTGTGGTCTCAATTCTGGATGTGTAGGGATTAATTTTGCCTTGTTTACAACACAATAGCTGCTGAAGAAAAACTCAGAATTGGAAAAGCAGAGGGATTCTTAGGTTAAGATTTAATCTGTTTTTTAAAAATGAACATTTATGGAAGCAGATGCACAATACTTGAACTCACTCTCACTAATTCAAGATAATGTTATAATGCTTAATTTTTACATGCACCAACAATCTGAAATTTTAAAAATTCACTTGTGCTGTCAGGACAAATAGCACAGTTAGTGTAGGAAATTGTTCTACAAAATGCCTGGGTAGCAAAGGACATGTTGTTCTTTGGCTTTACTTCTCTCTCTCCTTCCCCCACATTCCCAATTAGGGAATTTAGCACCGTGGGCTGGATGAGTAGCATGGGGCTTATCTGAGGGCTGGATTGGGCCCAAGGATCCACTCCTTGTCTCATTCTATAGGCTGGAACTGGCCTGTGGATGCCCCCATGCCATGGGTATACATCTGTGTGGGTCTGGCCAGATGCAGTGGCAGTACTGGGGGGCAGATGCCAGGGCTCCACAAGCCATTTGATACCTCTGCTCTAAATGATACAAAAATAATACTTTTCTTGTATATGTTAATTTTAAAATAGGACTCATATTTAAATATGGACATTAAGATGTTTAAAAAGAGTACCCTACACAGTCTCCAAAGTACAGCAATTCATCTTCATAACCTCCAGGCATAGCAGGAAAATCGTTATTATCCCCATTTGACAGATAGCCAGGATTAGTCCTCAGAAATTCATTGTGTAGATCCCTAGACTGCAATATATGTACTTATGATCCACTACCAATTAAATACAATTTATTTAGTGCTGAAGTTTGTGTAAACTTGTTTGACTGCACTTAGTATTCAATGTTCTGTAAAACTGTTTTAATATTTGACAGCCATAATTGCCCAAGTCTGTAGGAGAGCTTCCATTGAGTACAGTGATAGAGAAGTTTAGGTCTGTTATTATTTTCCTATATCCATGTACCTCCTATGCTGTGAGACCATAAAATGCCACTGAAATAGAATAATAATTTTACACTCATTTTGCACTGGGGAAAATACTAGGGCTGTGAGAAACTTTGGATACTGATTCAATTCAGAGGAGATCTGACCAAATTTGGTGGCCGAATCTCCAAATCTGAACTGAATCAGGGGACCAATTAAAAGGTCTGAATCAATTTGAAGTCCTCTGAATTGATTTGGAAAAGATTTGGAGAGCTTCAGTGATTTGGGCAGTCCCCAGTGGCTGCAGCAGGGAGCTAGACACAGACTCCAAGCCAGTAAGTAGGGGGCGGGTGGGGGGGGCTGGCCCCCTGCACAGTGCAAGGCAGTGGGGGGCAGTGGGGATCCCCACCCTGCCTGGCAGGAGCTGGTGAGTGGGGGCTTTTTTTTGTTTTGTTTTTTTTAAAGGACCGGGAGCTGGGGCAGACAGGGCAGCTATGGGAGAGTAGATGGAGGTCAGGGGGCTCATGGCAGAGCCCCCCACATGGCTTGGGGCAGTGGAGGACAGTGGGGATCACCCCCACCTGGCAGCAGCTGGTGAATGGGGGTTTTTGTTTTTTCAAAGAGCCAGGAGCTGGAGCCAGGTGGGGCAGCCATTGAGAATGGGCACGGGATGGGCCTGCGTGACTTGTCAGCAGCTGAATCTCTGAATCAGATTTGGCTGAATTGATTCGAGACAGTGATTTGAATCACCAAATTGAGTCACGGTTCCCCAAATCGGCTTAATCCAAATCCGAAGAGAATACTAGTCACTTTGCACAGGCCTAGAAAATACCTACATGGTGTAAAGGGCAACAGAAATTTAAGTCCTCTGGTGCAAATCAGCATGTTCAGACCTTTAAAAGTCTGACTGGAGAATTTGGATGTTATCATTAATAGAACACGCACACTTAATAATGAAGGCTAATGCATGAACATGTGGCCATCTTACTGGCTTGCACCGAGGGCAAGAGCCTGCTGTGTTAAGCTAATGAAGTTTTTCCTCTGCTCTGGGAGGTAAGCATCTGGTGTATCTGATATGACCCATGGTGTCTATATATATGTGTGTCTGAGTCTTTTTTTTTTGGAGAACTATTTCATTTACCTTCTAAAATTCCACTATAAGTGGAGAATACTGATGCCACAAGTCCTATTATTTTAAAAAATATATTCCAAAGGAATGCAATGCTTAGGAAAAGTGTGAATGGAACCATGACAATGTCTTTGCTCTTAGCAATCTCCTGATATGTCCCTGAATCCTAACCTGGAGGAACCACTTCTCTAGATTCAAAATTGATCATTCAGTGTCCATATCTATTCAGTCCTTGATCTCTCTAACTAGCATACCAGTTGGTATTCAGTGATGACAGTATTTGTCACTTATGCACTACAGAGACTATCAGGTTTGTATTCAAATGGAGATCACCGAACAGCTATTTAACAGTAACAACTTTCAGTCCCAACCCAACTAATGTGCATTCAAGCCATTGGTCTACAAATGAAAACTTCCATATCCTATTATTGGTCCCTTGACCCATCTAATCAAGAATTCAAGAGCAGATCAATCATTTTTAAGCCCAATGCTCAAGAGTTTCAATACCATGTAAGAATCAGGAAGCATCAGTAAGGCAGAATAGATTAGGACATCAGCAATAGCAGGTGTACTTCACAGCTGATTGCTGCTGGCTAACTGCCTGCTTGCCACTAGGAGACCACAATTAGCACCCAGTGAAGGATGTGAAGATAAGATGTTTTCAGCTCCCTCTATCAACCTCTCACGAAGGTCACATTGTGACTGAAGGGAAAGGCAGCAGGCAGACTGCCTCAGAGCTAGGAACCAAGATGACACAGAAGGTCATATGTTGGAAGGTACATAAAAAGCCCCTGTGGTTTCAGCACGCCTTTCCTCTCAGTTTCTTGTCATCACCAGTGAATGAGCTGGGAGTCACTCTTAGACAATCCTGGCATTTGTATCATCTGTGTTACAGAGCCTGGTTGTTGGACTGTTTGTGGGAAGCCCAAAGTAATATAAGCATTGCTGGCAGCTGACTGAGCAACACAGCTCATCACACCACTGCCACCAGTGAAAAAGAGAGATCCAGGAAAGGGAAAAAAATTATATTGGTTAAATTATACTTGCCCTGCACTAGCTGTTGAAACTGTTTCGTGTATCCAGTCCTACCCTGTGGTAGGTGGAAGCTTAATTGTCGTGGCCTAGTTTTGGTTCATTCAAAGTTTGGGTTGCCTAGTTTAGATTCCACTTACTGCAGGATAGGAGCAGATGCATGAAATGGTTATTCCAGAGTGGCTGACATACTATAAGCTCCACCCCATCCTCATCCACCCCACACCTCTTTATTTGAGATCACTAAAACTAGACTAACCGTACCCTGACAGTGATAACATGGAAGCTACAATAAATCTGTTTGATTCTGGTGAGAGACACCCCACTTTGTCTTGAGAAAGCATACAGAATAGGCGCCATGAGAGCAAGAATGTTAAGGAATATTCATAGCTTGGGGAGACTAAAAGGGAGAGCCTGGTAAGGACTAGGTTTGGACTAAAAAGAGAAGGGGAGGAACTGTCTGTTTTACGGGTGAGAGCCTGGAATGGCTGTGGGGGGACCCGAAACATGGAGAGTCCCATAGTTTTAGAGCATGAGTCTCAGGCTTTGGACACACATACTTCTGTAGCACTATATAAACTCCTATAGCACTACAAAAAGCAAGTGGTATGTGTAGGCTACTTGTGCTAGAAAGATAGTGGATCTGTCACAACAGAGTTTGTGTTTCAAATAGGAACTTTTTTACAGCACCATATGTAAGGTGCATGGTTACATAGGATCACAGGCAT
>NW_017728886.1:87590959-87595235 GCF_001723895.1 Crocodylus porosus
CAATCAGCCTCTGGTGTCCCCCCTCCTCCCCCCGCCCGAGGCAGGAGGCACCAGTCGCCCATGAACAGGAAAGTAGGGCTGGAAGGGACCTCATGAGGTCATTTAGTCCAACCCCCTGATTAAACCATCCCAGCCAAATGTCTGCTTAACTTGCTCTTGAAAACATCCAAGGATGGAGATGCCACAATTTCTCTACTAAGCATGTTCCTATGCTTGGCCACCCTCGTAGTCAGAAACTTCCTCCTAATGTCCAATCTAAATTTCCCCTGCTGCACTTGGAAACCATTAGTCCTGTCCCCTACAGTCATGAACCATGCATGCCCCCAGAGGCTGGGGGGGCCACGGCGGTGGCAGTGGGGGCACCATGGTGGTGAGCGGGGAGCTTCCACAGGCGGTCGCAGCGGTGTCGGTGGTGGCATGCACCACCTACGCATCGCCAATGCCTACAGTCATAGAGCAAAGCCTATCTCCATCCTCTCCTGTAATCACCTCAGGTATCTCAAGACTGTTACCAAACCTCACCCCAGGTGTAGCATTACAGGGGTCTCTCAGGCTCCCTGCACTCCAGAGGGCTCTGCTGCCCTTCACACCTCTCCAACCTGTGGGGAGCATGCATACAGAGCAGAGCTTTGATAGCTGCTATTACAGGACAAATACCTAGGCCCAGGGCAGCAGCTGTGGCTGGAAAGCGCAGCCCCCTGATTGATGCTTGTGGGGATGGTGTGACTGAAGAGATCATGCCTTGTCTCCATTAGTTGCCCAGCGGCTGCCTCTGCCATCACTGCCTCCAGCTGATGCCTGTGGCAGTATAAGCTAAAGACAGCTTCTCTGCCAAGTCTCATCACCCCTTGACTGGAGAGGCTGCCTTGGTGGCATCTATGGTGCACTCCAGCCAGGGGCGGGGTGCACGTGTGCATAACTCCATAGTGTTCTAATAGATAGTAATACCAAGCGCTCAGACATCCCTGCATCCAATTCTTCAGGTAAGGAGCTTTTAAATCACAAGAAGTTACTGAACTTCAATATACTAGGTTAAACTCAGGCTAAAGAGAAAGTGGGTGACCAGGCACATCTTGAAAAAAGCTACTGTCAAACTTGGTACAGAAAATGGGTTCTGTATCTGAAAAGCTTTGTACCAAATTTCAGCCTAGAGAAATTATTTACAAAGCAAGTACTACAGTCTGAACATCAGTGATTAATAGAAATGCAGATGTAGTCTAAAACAGTAGCTTGGATACATCACCAAAGTACTGCTGTTATTGTCATCGTCATCAGAATTATTACCATATTTATTAGGCAAAATAATTTCAATTATTATCACCACTAATTTATTATGTTCTTCACTACCTTTGTCATCAATGTCACTCCTTTAATCAGCTCTCATAACTGATTAACAAAGAAAAACAACTGCTCATCAAGAATATTTAAATCAGTTCAGCTCTGCAAATGAAAGATGAAAAATGCATACAATTCTGACAGAAATTTGTACGCCTCCAGTAACACTGTAATTATTAGTGCTGAATATTTTATTTTTAAAAATGGAACATTTTTCACTTTCCTCTTCCTCAGAGGCCATTGTAGATTTAGCAGACTACAGAGATGCTGGGTCCCTTTGGGAGGGGGAGAAGCTCCATGCTTCAGTAATGACTGAGTTATCCCTCTGCTGCTGGCCCACATATAGTTAGCAAAGTCCTGAGAGAATATGCAGTTCTTCTGAAGGGTCTCCCAGCTTAGCACAAGGCAGAGGGAATAAAGTGAAGGAATGAAGCAGCTTCAAGGATTTCTTTCCACTACCAAGTAGAAGGTTTTGAAAGTGACTTTTTTCCCTGATCTTTTTTATTTTACTTCACTGACAGGTACTCTAATAGCTGCCTTTCCAGCATACTTTGCATAGTGGTCCTTTATTCCCTGGAGGAACACAAAGAGACTATGCAAAGATGTGACCCAAATGAAGAGCTCTTCTAATGGCATTGCCACATTTGTACACTCTTTTATTTAAGAGTTTAATAAATTTTTGGGTCTGCAGACAGACAGACATAAACATACTATGTTCATTAGCTCTACTATATGTGTGTAGTTATTAGGGCTGTGTGAAGCTTCGGTCACTGATTCGATTCGGGGGAGATTCGGCCTGATTCGGCGGCAGAATCTCCTAATCTAAATTGAATCAGGATTCAGAGAGATTGGATAATTTGGACATAGACACAGCTTTAAATGTTTTTTCTACATACTTCAAGGTACCAAGCGGCTCATGAAAGCTGAGATGCTGGGGTGGATGGAGTGTCCCACGGGAGCGTGGGGCAGTCCTCAGCATGCTCAGAAATGGACCTGGAAGTGGACTAGAAGCACTTTCCTCCCCACTTCTGTCCCCTGGCTTGGTGACTGGTGCCTCCTGGGTCTGGGGTCCCCCCACAGCTGCTCACCAAGCTGGAGGAGTGTAGGGGGAAGGGGGTTCCCTACATGCTTGGCAGCAGACCTGCAAGTAGACCAGAAATACTTCCAGCCCACTTCTAGGTTCACTGCCAAGAATGTAGGGCCTCCCCCCCATACTCCTGTGGGACTCTCCATCTGCCCCAGCTTCTCAGCATTCACAAGCTGCACCTGATACCTCAAGGTATGTAAAAAAAATTTAAATTTGTGTCTCTGGCCAAATGCTGATTCTCTGAATCAACATTGAATCTTCAGATTCAGATTCAGCTGAATCAAATTGGGACAGTGATCTGAATCAACGAATCAAATCACTGTCCCCAATTCCAGCTGAATCCGAATTGAATATGGCCCATTTTGCACACCCCTAGTAGTTATGTGGGACAAAGCCCAGACAAAGTCTCACTGATAATAAACAAATATTCTCCTTTAGTCCAAAGCTTTCACTTTTTCAGCTCCATGCCCTGGATTCTGTCTCATGTTTAGCAGTAAGGCAGTAAGGCTTTGGGGCCAAAATCTTTTTTGACCTCCACTTACAACAATGGAGGTATGACAGTAGAGAATTTTGTCTTTTCTTTTGCAGGACAGACATTAAAGGACAGTACTTATATAAAGACCCTTGTTTTTACTTAGCAATGTTTTGGTACAAGCTGGGATATGTTCCTTCCCTTCTATGGAATAATTGCTCCCCAAAAACAAAGTGATAGATTTCCAAAACAATAGGCATTTTGCCCATTTGGTACCCTGTGTAATTGGAGAGAAGGCAAATATCAATCAAAGCTTGGCACTGCTTCAACAACCATAATAGAATTTCTCACCAGAGACATCTGTGCTGCTGTCATCCATTCAGGAGGGATGTGAAAGTGAGCTCCAGCTGAGTCTCCCAGTAGAATGATCCCCTTGGACTCTGTACCTAATAGGAAAGATTTGATTAAAGGTATAAGAATTCCCTTGGACTTTTGTCACACCATAAAGCAAAGCACTGCACAAGAAATCAACATGAAGATAAAAAGAAGTGGTGCTGATAGATTCAGTGTGTTGAGTGCAAACAAGGCACTGGCCACTGTTTTTGTTTGAAATAGCTTCATTTCGAGTCCTGGAATGGAATTTTCACTCCATCTGCACCAAAAACCTGCTGGAAGAGATGTGCCAACAACCTGAGAAAAACAAATCGGTATGCAGGATGAATAAGAGAGAGAACTTCTTGCTTAATCAGAAAGATTTCATAGAGTTTTACTCAAGGCTGGAAATTTTGTTTTAACACAGAACTGTGTATAGCTAACATTCATTTTTACTCTCTATGGAACATTCATTAAAAATACTTCATATCACACATTTAGGGAAATGGGAATATGTAGGGAGTTGGTAAAGATGCTTTATATTAATACTAGATGCTATGCCCCTTTCTGAGATGAGTAATTTCATCAGAGCACCCTGGGCTTTTACTAATTAATGTTACTTAGCCCTATCCTCCTCCTTTTATAGAACTTTTCATCCAAAAATGCAAAGTGGTTTACCAGGGAGGATTTCACATCTCAGTCACTAACATAATGCAAGCCAAAGTAGGTATTAACTGAAAGTTATTATTATGGCTGCTTAATTGTAATATAATATTTGCATCTGTATATGTAATTAGCATAAATGAAACAAGTTGGTAATTCTCATTCCAAGCAATGTGGTTGTCCAGGTGGGCATGAAAACTGAACAGTCCTCTCATTCCTGAAGGGATCCCGACAAGGTAAGCTTGAAGAACATTGTCAGTAGGTAGCGAAGGCATCTCCAACTCCTGTTGTCCTTGCTGGACTTGATTTCAGGGCAGCAAAATTCAAATTCCAGTGCATTCAAAATT
>NW_017728886.1:87595335-87702764 GCF_001723895.1 Crocodylus porosus
ATAGATAGGTTATATAATATAACTTGTTGTGGAAATCACAAAAAATGGCATTTTCTGCTATCGCCAGGAAATATTGCATTGGCTGCAATTTCCTGCAAAATCAGCATACCCCCCGCTCTGCCCCCAGAGTATTATTCATATAATATGCTGTTTTAAAATGTCCCAATGTTTATTGTGATACAAAGAGAACACAACAATCACTGCACCCATAGATCATATGACTGAGAGTTACTGTCTGCTAGGGATGTAGACTCCGAATTTCCCCTCACTTATTCTCACATTAAAGAAATGAATTTGCCATTTTTGCCAGTATAAAGAAGCTGTGAAATCTGCCATCTTTTCTCAAGGTTTGCAATGACCATGACAGCTTGTATCAAAATATTTATAAAATACATTATAAATAAATATTGTATACAGCATGTCTTATATAATGATTTACCTTTACAGAATTTATGCTCATATGGAATTCCATCTTTTGGATCTACACCCTGTTAGAAGAAAAAAAGAGCATTTTGAGACTCATAAAGTGACAACACAAAGCAGATACCAAGAATTTAATCACTTTTGCATATTTTCATTCAGGAATTATTATATAATTATAAAGCTAATCTAATGTCACTGGAAATGTATTTACATATTTAACTTTCGCATAACTTTTTTTGGGGGTGGAGAGAGGATCTGTTAATTCTCTTTATTTTTGACAGGGGTCCCAAAGAAGATTAAAATTCTTGCTGTGTCACTAAAGTTTGATGTCAAATCCAGAGTTAATCTGAACAGTATGTCATCTGGGAACTTTCAAGTGTTGCCATAAATATAAGGAGGAATTTTAACATGCAGATGTTTTTAAGCTATGCTTATGGAAGCATTATGATAACATTCATGAATCCATTTCAGACATTTCACTAACATGCTTTCACAAGATAACTGAGGCTTTGGAGGGGGAAAATGAAGAAAAAGCAAAGACACAAAACCAGAAAATACACATTCACAGTTTTAGTCTTTCAGAGCCATAATTTGTAATATATTTGTACATTTTAGTCCCAAAAAGTATTATTCTAATCCAAAAGTAACTGGAATTACTTGAGTGGGATTACTTTGGCTATCACAAATAAATGAGAGCAGTCTAATCCAGTTAGAAAACTAGGTTAATATAATACTTGCAGATTAATTCTAATAGAGAAGAGGGAAAAAGTGGAAAGAAATTTCAATATTTAACTTCAGTTGCTTACCCATATGCCATTACAGTTAGTGTCACTTTCCACATCCCAGTTATGTGGGCTAAAATAGAGAGTTGCAGAAAGAGAGATGACATTACAAAAAGAATAAAATAGGGTTAAGGGGAAACATTTTGGGGAGTTCTCAAGAAAACCAGCTATTTGGGTCTATAAGAACATAATATCAGATCCTTGTGTCCACTGGGGTTCATCAAATTATCATGAAAATAAAGTATTTTAATGGAATAACTAGAAATTTCAGATTTTACTGATGTCTAGAACCCAATGTTAAAAGCTGATAAACCTTTATCAAGATTCATGGTCTCAGCTACCACTAATATTATCTGGGACCTTTATCTTCTAGTTCATTAGGAGTTCAGATCTTATTCAAATAAATGAGGACCTGATCCAAGGCCCCTTGACATCCGTGAGAGCTTTTTAGTGACCTCAAAGAAAACTGGACCAGCCCAGCAGGAAGTGAATTAGGTCAAGCTCTTTTTATATTTGGGTCCTATCTAAAGCTTCCCCTATTACTTACTGCTGTAAAGCTGATAACCTCTGCACGGTTGCATTTTGTGGCACAAAGGGATATAATTATGCCGAATCTTGGTTACTAACCTAGTTTAGAAGCCGGTTTTTGAAACATTCGACGCATTCCATTTTAAACATTCTAACATGCCATTAACACCTCTATACAAAAGCATGTCAGTGGAAACTTTTCTTGAAATTATTTTATATATTTTATATTATGCAGTAAAGTAAGAGGCTGAGGGGACCTTATTCACACTTATAATCAGGTGTGTTCGCTGATGATTCCATGCATGTAAGTCTCAGTGATGTTACCAGGAATTATTTACTGTATCTGCCTGAATCCAAGATGACTTCAAATTTAAGATGACCCTCAATAATTAAATAGTATGCATGGAAAATTTATAAATTCATTATAATTTTACAGGTACAGAATCTAATTATCAGAGTCTTCTTAAATTTGTCCCCACCACCTGCTCCCCACAACCTCTGCCCCCTTCCCTTACTACCAAACACGGCTCTGGCTCCATTCCCTTCCATGGCATGGAGCACATGGAAACAAGACCCCTACCTGGTCCTGTGGCAGCGTCCTAGGGCTGGAACTGCAATGCTGTTGATTGGCCAGACAGGAGACAGAGCCTCCATGTGCTGTGTGCCCCAGGAGCCAGAGCTGGGAGCCACAGCTAACAGTGTGTGTGTATGGAGGAGGGGGAGCAGCTTCTTGGGGCCAGAGCCAGAGCCAGAGCTGCAGCATCCATCTGCTCTCTGCCCACCTTATACTTAAATCCAAGATGAAGGAATTCCCTTCCCTCCGCATGCTGAATGAGGGAAAGAAACTCATCTTGGATTCAAGGAAATGCAGTACCTCATTTGGGGAATATATCATTTATCTTGAATTTTCACCAGTGTTAACAAGATCAGGATATAGCCCTTTATCTAACCAGTCACTTCTGCTCAGAACTCCCACAAACATTGGTAGGAACTGTATATTTGGGTTGGCTGCTGTATCCACAAAAATCCATAAGATATTTATGGTTGTACCTTTTCCTCTTTCCATGGATTTATTTTTGCCTTTAGGTCTTCTTGTACAGCTACACCAATTTTAGTGGGAACTAATGAGTTCACATAAGGCAGGGGCAGGCAGAATAGGGCCTGCGGGTCAGATCCAGCCTGCCAGGTGATTTCATTCGGCTCACAAGGCCCCTCTGTAAACCAAAAGAAGTATCCTGGCCCTCATGGCCCCTCTGAAAGCCAGCGCCTCCATGCAAGAGGTGCAGCTGTGGTGGTTAATCAACCAACCCCCACCCCAGCCTTGCCTGACCTGCCTCCAGCTCTAAGGTAGGGAAAACTAGAGACAAGAACCCTCTGCATGGCACAGGCTTTTGCCTGGCTGCCCCATGGCTGTCCCCCAGCTCTCCTTCCTTAGAGACTGGAAATTCAGGTAAGGAATTGGGTGGGAGCATGGAAAAGTGTGCTATTTGGCTGGGTGTGGCTGGCCCTGCTTGCTGCCATCATGTGTGCCCAGAAACTTAGGTTTCTGGGCACAAATGTGCACTATGGGGCTGGATTGGCTGGTCCTACTTGCTGCCAGCATGTGTGGCTGGGGAATCAGGCAGGAGAGCAGAAATGCATGCTATGGGGTCAGGTGGTCCCACTCACTGCCTCTATATGCAGCCAGGGAATCAGGCAGGAGTGTGGAAATGCATGCCGGTCCTGCTCACTGCTGCCACATACAGCTGGGGACTTGGGTGGGAGTAGTATGGGGCTGGGTGGGGTTGGCCACACTTGCTGTAGCCACATGCAGCCTGAGATTCAGGCAGGAGTGCAGAAATGGGTTCTATGGGGCTGGAAGGGCTGGTTGCACTTGCTGCCGCCACCTGTGGCCAGAGACTTGGGTGGGGGTGCAGGAGCTGTGCACTATGGGACCAAGTTGTGCTGGCCTCACTCCCTACCACCACATGAAGCTCTAGGGACTTACATACTCCAGAGACTCTGAGGACCCACCCCACCGCTCCCACATACACCCATACCCTCAGACACACCCACATACTCCCATACCTCACACACCCCACCATATCTCCACGCACACCCACAGCCCCCCACACACTCCCACCCCTTCACCCCACCATACCCCCACATGCTCCCACAGCACCCACACACACTCCCACACCCACCAAATCCATACACAACCCTCCACATAACTCCCACCCCAATCACACACCCCAGATCCACACCCCCGCACACCTGCACATGGACCACCTACCCTCCCCCACCATACCCACACACCCACCCACTTCCCAACCACACACTCCCTTACTACCCTCCTACACAATATACAGGAATAAGACTGTATTTTGAGCTATTATTCAATTGCCTCTATATACACTATGCAAACCAATATGAATCAGAACAAAATATTTTTTAAAATAAAATTAAAATATGTTATAGTAGATGTTTTATTTTTTGGTGTATGATTTGTTGGTTTCTGATTCCAAGATGGCAACCTCCCCCTCTCCTCTCCCCCACCAGAAAGGGGGGTAAGAGGAGGGACTTCAGGTGGCAAAGGTCAGGGGTTAGGGACTGGATTTCCTGTCCCAAGATGGTGACCACTGTGGTATATGGAATGTACCTTTTCTGAGTGGAAAAGATCATGTTCAGGCAGAGGAGTGAGTGTTGTGGCTCTAGAAAGCGAATCAGCCACTAGTATGTCTTTGCCTTTGGTAGGGTGAATCTGGATGTCATATTTTTGGAGCTGCAGCAGTGTCTTCTGTAGCCATGCCTGAGCCTGTCCTATGGGCTTCGCAAAAATTGCTTCCAGGGGTTTGTGGTCTGACTGGACCCGTACATGGGTGCCATGCAAATATGGGTGGAACTTTGTCATGGAGAAGACAATTGCCAGAAGTTCTTTTTCAATCTGCACATAATTTCTCTTGGATTGTATTAGAGCCCTTGAAGCATATGTGATTGGCTGATTCTGCTGAAACAGACATGCTTCTAAGCAGTCTTTTGATGCATCAGCTTGGATTTCCAGCTACTCTGCTGGGTTGAAGTACCTGAGCACAGGTGCCATTGTGATGGTTTGCTTGAGTTTATCCAGGGCTGCCTGATGCTCGGGTCCCCATTGCCAGATCACATCATTCCTAAGAAGCACTCTCAGTGGGGCCATCAGACTTGACTCGTGGAATGTATTGCGCCAAGTACTGGATGGTTTGGAGGAGTCTCTGAAGGCCTTTTTGTCGTGTTGATGGTTTCCATTTTGTCATTGTCTGGTTTGACACCATCTTTTGAGAAGATATGGCCCATATACCAAATGCTGTCAACTAAAAGCTGTATTTTGTCCTTATTAAACTTTACAGCTTTCAGATGTGCTCTCTCCAGGACTTGTTTAAGGATAGTGTCATGCTCCTCTTTGGTAGCCACTGCAATGAGCATGTCATCCGCGATTATGTGGAGTCCTGGAATGTCACCAAAGCACTCATAATTTTTCTGCTGGAATACTTTGCTAGCCAACTTAACACCAAAGGGAAACACCCCATGGGGTGTTAAAGGTACACTGCTATGCTGATTCCTTGTCCAATTTGAGTTGCCAGTAGCTGTCCTTTTCACCAAGAATGGTGAACAGCTTCTTACCTGACAAGCTTTTCTGCATATCTTCTACAGTGGGAACAAAAAGTGCTGCCTCAGCACTGCCTTGTTGAAGTCTGGTGGGTCTTGGCAAAGCTGTAGTGAACCATCCTTCTTTTGTGTGATCACAAGGCTATTGGGGGTGGACTTAGGCACCTTTGTAATGACTCCCATAGCTTGCAGCATTTCCAGGGCAGGCTTCAAATTGCCTAGGGTTGCATAGGGAATTTTTCTACACACATGCAGAACTGGTGGTACTGTTGGGCTGATGTAGGAAATTGGCCCCAATCTTCAAAAACATCCAGATATATTTTAAGAAGATCCAGACTTTGGAGCCTCTCCCTTTGATTTGCACAGTTTTGCAAAGTGGTTCACTCTCCAGCATTTGTAACAAGTTTCTCCAAAAGCTGGGCAGGACTGAGGCTTGTGTTTGCCTCTACACCTTTTGGAGGGTCTGCCTTTGTTAGCTTGATTGCCCTCCTGTGGAGCAAACTTCACTGATGGCTTGCTTTATTTTTGCGAAGTGCTCTGGCAGCTTTGCTTTTGCTCAACTGCAAGCTTGCTTCTGCAGATATAACTCAAGCCGGAGTACTTGTGAGAGCCTTTGCTTTGCAGATATCCACCTGTGCTAGGGTGAGGGAGGGATTTTCCAGAAGCTTTTCTTTGAATTTGCAGTCAGTTATCCTGAAGACAATTTCGTCCCTCAACATAACATCCTCAGCAAGTCCAAATTCACAATGCTGTGCTCTGCTTCTAAGCTCTGTAACAAAATCATCTATGCCTGCAGCCTCGTTGTATCTAAGTTGCCTGAACACATACCTTTTCAAGATAGGGTTTTTTCTGGGTTCGCAGTAGTTTGCTGCAAGCACCTCTGCAAGGGTTTTGTTACTAGGGTCTGCAAACACCCCTTGCATGCTGTTGTAAATTTCTAGGGCTTTATCTCCAATGTAGTGAAGCATGACTGCAATTTTATAATCCTCTTCCTCAGCCTTTGTGACTGTAAGGTATAATGGAAGCTTCTATTCCCATCTCCTCCAATTCTCCCCAAGATTTCCAGTAAAGGATAATGCTGGGGGAGGTTTGAAATGCTCCATTTTTTTTCTTTGAATGAAAACTGTAACCTCCTTAATCAGGTTGCTAGTGACTCCACCAAGAGCCAGGTCACTTCTGTAACCACATAAGTGTTTACTCCATGACTGTAGGTCCCAGGGATGGGGTACTCACTCAGACCTCCATGCCCTTGGGGTTCTGTCCTCGAGTCACCGTTCAGCACAGACTGGTGGAGTGGTAAACAGCTTTATCTTTATTAGGAACAGGATTGAGCAATTCACATGCTCACAGCTTGCAGGGAAACTACAACCACCCACCACCACAAACCACAGGGCACTGGGGGAAAGACTGGGTCATCCCACAGCTGGGCCCTTAAAGGTACATCCCATATACCACAACCACCAAGCGGGGCACCCGTCCAGGGGAGGGGCTACCCTTGCGGCACTCAACAGCTCACCAAAACCCGTTAAGTGGCCCTCCAGCCAAAATAATTGCCCACCCTGATCTAAGGGCAGAAGGTATACAGTGCCCCTTTCACACTGAAGTGTTAATGTACCCCACTTTGTGATTCAAAAAGCTGCATAAGCAGAGGTGATGGGCTAGCTGGTAATGATTTGCCCCAGGGGTTTTGAAAGGGTAGGGGGTACATCTTGGGTTACACATAAGTATATCCAGCTTCTAGTGAATGTGGAATAAGCAGAGAGCAAATTTGTACAGTAGCTTGCACATTTCCTCCTCTCCCTGCCTAATAGGGTCATTTGAGTTAATTATTAACACTGCATATATTTCAAGGACTTAGCCAAAATAGTAAAATTTTGTTCTCAGAGTTGATATTGTAAAAAGGTATTGAAAGATTTACCGTCTACCAGGATACACTGTTGCATTTCCTTCATTACAGTCTCTGCCTCTCCAGTGATATCCCCTCAATGTCTAAAGCCAAGAGAAGGACAAATAGAAGGCAAAACCTGTTGTTACTCTTTCTCTTTTAATTTCAAATATCTAAAATGAGAATCAAACCTAAGGTGCAGGAATAAAGCCTGGTAAATGAATTTCGTTCACTAAGCTCTAATAAATGACACTATGCTTATTTTGATGAGAGAATAAGACAAGCTGGCAATTTTAATTTTTTTCACATGCTTTACCTTTTATTAATTCAATAAACATACTATTCAGCAGCAGAGCAATCTGATTCTGGAGACAAAGCAGCTTTAAGCCTAAATCTCCAAAAATGGTAAAAATGAATAAATCTACCTCCCCTCCCAGAAGAAAATGATCTTTTATAATCAAAACCCCTTTCATTCTATTTCTATGCCAAGTTTTGTATGAATGAATAAGGTCTGCAGAAGATAGAAGGAACTTTAAAGAGATTTTTGCTATCAAGGGATTATAACACCAAAAGGAGAATCTTTACTTACTGGGAAAACACTAAATTTATCTCCATCAAAATCTTCGAATGGCAACTGATTTTTTATGACACTGTAAAAAAAAAAAATAGAGAAGGATTTTTTTCCCCCCAGAAACAAAAACACAGTAAAGAATTCAGTATATATAAACTGATTGCTGATAGAATATTAATTTCTAACCTGGTGTTCAGAGATGGGCATTTGCATTTCTGTTTATTGAATCTCTGTGGAGGACCAAATTCTGATATCCGTTCTTCTACACATAGTTCTGGAGGTGAGGTTATTAAAGGTATATCTGAAGTATCTGAGCCTATGCCTCTAAAACAAGTTACCAAGTCATATCTGTGGTAAGATTAGCCTAATAATTTCAGAACCATGAAAGGAGGACAGTACACTGATCTTGCAGTTTTCTCCATTGGAAGTATTCGTCAAAGTCAACTTCCAGTATATACGTGAACGAATGGCAGAATGGGACCGCAAGGATAAACCAAGGAACATGGAAAACAGAAGGGAACTTTTTTCTTCATTAAAAAAATAGAGGGCAAACATTTTCTCTTGTATCCTTGTGACAAATCTCTCCCTGTACACTTGTTTGGTATGGAAGAAAGAACATTTTCCATGACATTCATTTCAGTTTACATCTATCCAGTTCACTGACCTGTTTTGCTTCAGCAAATGCCCATTTTCTAAGACAAATATGGGTTTTCCACAAAGGGCCACACATGCAGAATTTGCAGGCATGCTACAGAGACCAGTGTTTGAAAAGTTACTCAGTTTTAGCCTGAGTTCCTAATTTTGTTAATAGCAGAGAAAGACCTCCAT
Organism: Crocodylus porosus; assembly: GCF_001723895.1. Lineage (NCBI taxonomy): Eukaryota > Metazoa > Chordata > Crocodylia > Crocodylidae > Crocodylus > Crocodylus porosus. Next base: position 87,603,977 of record NW_017728886.1, read on the forward strand.
CCAATCAAAGGCCCAATTTAGCTTCATCTTACACCCTGTGCAAACCCACTTACTTCACAGGAGCCTCAAGGAGTGTACGTCAGCACTGCTTCTTACCTTAAAGGTGCAGTTTATAGTGCCTCGGATTTTAAGGACAGAAGAGGCCATCATGATCATGTGATACTATCTTATCTATAACATGGGCAACTGAATTTCACTCTCTGATTCCTGAACCTAGCCCACTGATTTCTGGTTGAACTCAAGCATATTTTTTTAGCAAGGTTGCTAATCTTTATTTAAATTCTCCAAGTGGCAGAGAATTTAATCCTCAGTCATCAGGCGGATTACCTTCACTGCTTAACAGTTATATTTTATTTCCAGTTTGAATTTTACTGACTTCAGCTTCCAGCTGTTGGATCTTAAGATGTATACCTGATAGTAGACACGAAAATGGCTCTCAAATGAATCAATGTGGCATTTGCCTAGCTGGTTCAGTTTGCCATCAAGTGAGCTTTCCTTCTTCCCCTTCCATGATTAAGGGGGAATGTCATGAGAATTTCCTTTTAGATTGCAGTAATGCAGAGTTGGCACAGAGTCTTTCTCAATGTTACTGTCACATATGCTTCAGCATTGTTCCTCTTCTCCCCTTCCCCACACACTTCCACTTTCCTGAAAATCATATGCAATCATCATTACATCTCCCCTCCCTGTGGTCTAGGGAAAACAGATCAACTCTCATGTACTGCTTAGCAGATGGTGTTCTTGGAATAGCATGCCTGGTGCCCTTCCTTTAGCAGGTTAAGCATGTGACCTTCAGAGATTCTCCAAGCTCTTGGCCCTCTGAGACTAAATCTGGGTCAAAAAGACAGGCCTGTGCTACTAGCAGAGGTGGTTTTAGGTTATTTTATCATCCAGAACTGAAAAACCAAGTATTTCAATTTCTACTTGTAATGCTGCTTTTCTCTGCACTCAGTACTTTCGATGAACTTCCTGCTTTGTGCTAGTTCAGTCTCTGTGACTAGTCTCAGTTGTAAGGAACTGGCACAGACCCAGAACAGGCTCAAAAAGGGGAAAAAAATCTGAGGCTCTTTAAAAAGAAAGAAAGAAATCAAAAAAGAGTTGAACATAGTTGATTTAACATGTATCCGCCAGTGTGCACATATACGTTTTGGCTTCTGTTACAGCCATTTAGCCCACAGGGTTCAATCACCGAGTATACTCGCATTTTCAGATTTCTTTTGCCTTGGCTTACTGGATTTGATAGACTCTCAAGAAATTTCCTACAGAAATTTACCCAACTTCCAATTCTGATATTTGGGGTTTACTTATAAGAGTGGAATGTGTGGCTACACAATTTGTGCTGGAAAATCAGGTTAGTCTAAAAATGCCACAAATGTTTCCCTTTGCGTACTAGATAACCTCCAGCCCATAAACTCCCTACATTGACAGATATACTCTGTTGTCTAGCAGTGCTGTTCAGTTGCCCTAGATCCTTTTCTGGGACTCTGGCTGTAAGGTCTGTGTAACTGAGTCTTTTCCTTGCCCCGGCCTTACATGTTTCTTAAAAATCTAGGAATTTACCTTTTGCTCTGCAAATGATATTTTAGCCTAACTGTATTCACATGCCAGAAAGGGTATCTAGCTATTATATCCTGTGACTAAAGGTGAGTGAGTCTTTCTCGGGGGGGGGGAAGACACCATAATTGAATGAGTGACCAAGATGGATATGTTAAATCTGAGAGCCAAAGTGTTTCTGGCTCAGGAACATGGCAAGCTTGGATGGGGAGTGGTTGAACGCCACTACTTTAGGGCAGCGTATGTGTGCCCCCTCTCAATATCACTGCATTTTGGTATTAAAACATGTTAGAAATCACTTCCGCCATCTTTCTTTCAAACGTCAAATGCACCCTATTCTCCTTTTACAATATTGTTTCTGAAGGAAAACAGTATTTTTGTCAAAAGGAGAAGGACAAAGCCCTTTTTATTCTAAAGATTATTTCTTCAGTCATCGGAAAGAAACAAGTGTGCCATATATTATTAAGGATTGGAAATATCAGACTTACTATTTAATCTTCTCACACAGCTTAACCAGTGGGGGAAGTTTACATACACTTGAAAAAACAGTTATACTTTTCTGTGGAAAGAAAACAGTGCTTTAGTTCAGATAGGTCAAATTCTTTCTCCCTTCTCATGGTAATTAATGTCAGTGAAATGAAAAGTACATCACATACTTGCTTCCCCATAACATTTGAAAGCCCCATAGACTTGATTAAAGATGTTATATAGCTAAGGACAAAATTTAAACTTGACAAAGAATTCAACTCAAGGGCTGCAAATGATCATAGATTCATAAAATTAAAAGAGATAAAGATTTCCCTGGGGAATATCCCTATCATTACCAGGATTCTTCACTTGTAAAACATGGTCTTTCCTACTGTTTACTGTGTCTTGCACAAGACCAGAGAAAATATGCACTAGGAATTCTGGATTTTCTCACTGACCATAGAGGCTGGACCCTGCATGCTCAGTCACAGTTTTGAGTGAGCAAGTAATACGTATCAGGCTCAATCAGGGGTTGATTTATGGGACTGGATATGTGCAGGATACTTCCCTTAATTTTTAGTGGGATTTTTTTAGCTGGAATCCCACAGCAAGGTTTTATATGTGCCCTGTTTACAATTTGTAGAAGTGTGTGGGAAAGTAAGTAATAAAGGTGGTGGTTTAAAAATTCAGCAAGTGGAGGCTGGCTCAGCGTGCTAAGCGGGGGCAAGTATTTGTCCCAAGGAGATGTCAAGAGTATAAAATTGAGTTTAGTTTGGATAGAAAATAGTCTGGAAAAGAAAGGGAAACCAGAATAAGGATGGTAGTAAAATTTGTGATTGTGAATGACATTACCTAGTGATAAGGAATATATGAAGAAAAGAAGGGGACCAAGGACTTATGGAATTCCCCTTGAGAGGACATGATGAAGGGCCAATTAGAGGTAAGGGGAGAACTGAGAAAGGACAGAGGTCAAGAGCAGATGAAATTTCAAGCAAAATATGGCTAAGGTTTGAGTCATCACAAAGGAAGATAGTTAGGGTGTTGTAGGAGCAGAAGAGAGAATTGTAAGGTATATTGTCCATTTTTGCATGGAAGAAATCATAGACAACCTCTGTGTGGAGGGCCAGTGGCCAGAGGAGGGAGTTAAAGGTGGTAAAAACCTGGCTAGGACTGATGATCTGGATTAAGAGAAGTAGCAGGGGAAGCAAGTGTTGGTGGTGACAGAGAGCTATGTTTTTCCCAGGGCAGCCCATGCCTGAAAAAGGAAAAAGGACGCAAGAGTTAACAGTGGAGAGGATGCTTATCCCCTTGTTGAGGGAGTCTGACTGGTGAATACACAACCAAAATCAACCAATCCTACCCCTCTTTAATCACAGCTCTAGAATTTGATCTCTGAAGCACTTACGGTGCCTGTACACACCACTGGGCTTAATCCTCATTAAATTAAATAGGTTTATAAAATTTAAAGTTGTGTATTTCAGAACATTGCATCAGTGTTTCCACATACTACGTTTTTGAATGAAGTAAGCTTTAGAGCATCATATCAGTGTTTGCATGTACTAGGTTTTTGAACAAATTAAGTCCAGTCTCCAGACAGTGCCACAGGACAGTGGGGCGGTCCAGTGCTGCTTCCCTCCCCCACCCCCCAGCCCAGGGTCTCCTGCCCTGTGCCCTGCTACAGAGCTGTGGAAGCAGGGAGCTGGCACATGATACAAGAAAAAAAAAAAGTGTCAGCAATTCGAAAGTACAACCAATTCCAAGGGGTGAACTACAAAAAAGTGAAAGTGCCATATGGTGGACAAAGAAGTTCATTATACATCTTTTAGTGTCTTTGTATTTGCATGCAACGAATTTATGGATGCGATGCTTTAATTCGTGGTGAGCCAAACTAAATTACGTCTGAGGAGTTTTACTTTAATGCACCAGAAAGGCTCTTAAAGCATCCGGAAAACCTGCTTGTATAAACAGTCACATTGGTGTAGTGCAAGAAAGGGCAAAAAACCTGGCAAGTACAAATGCCTGTAGAGGACACAAGTCCCTTTCATAAGCTTTCAGGATCCTCTCAAACCAGATCTCAAGCTACAGTAGGGTAGAAATACATTTATTCTACTGTGCCAAGGATGCAGCTTGATGGGGACTGGGTAAAATAAAGGATTGTCCAGGCCATAGTACATACCACACCATACTGTGATATGTGTAAATCACAAATGTTAAACATATGGCCTGTGGGCTGGATCTGGCTCCCAGAGCACCCCCATCTGGCCCCAAGAATCCCATCATCCAGGCTCCAGTGCTGCCGCTGGGTCTGATAAGACCCACATGGGACATGGCATGCACCCAGATTTGACCCAGAGGACCCCTTCCCCTCTTCTTTCCCCTCCAGCAGCATCCCTGATCTGGGGGCTGCTCCAGCTGAACTTGGACCTGTGCTGCATGTGGCACAGATCTCAGAGCTGCTGGAATGGGCCCTGTATGACACAGTCCAGCTGGAGTGACCACTAGAGGTGTGTGAAGTGGGCTCTATTTGATTCAGATTCAGAACCAGGGACAGTGATTCGATTTGTTGATTCAGATCACTGTCCCTAATTCAATTTGGCTGAATCCAAACCTGAAGATTAGATGCTGATTCAGAGAATCAGCAATTCGGACACAGACACAGTTTTAAACGTTTTTTCTACATACCTTGAGGTACCAGCGTGGGTTGTGAATGCTGCAATGCTGGGGCTGATGGAGTGTCCCACAGGCGTGCGGGGGGGCAGGGGATGCTCCATGTGCTTGGCGGAGAACTCGGGACTGAACCGGAAGTACTTCCAGTTCACTTCCGCTCCCTGGCAGACCTGGAACTGGACCAGAAGTACTTCTGGCCCACTACCGGAACTGCTGCTGAGCGTGCTGGGGAGCCCCCTGCACTCCTGTGGGAGACTCCATGAGCCCCAGCATTGCAGCATTCACAAACCGCCGGCTATCTAGAGGTATATAGAAAAAACATTTAAAGCCGTGTCTATGTCCGAATCGCTGAATCTTTCCGAATCTCTCTGAATTGATTCAGAGGGTTCCAGTTCAATTCAGAGAGATTAAAGGGTCCTTTGATTCTATTTGGATTCAGAGATTCAGCCACCAAATTGGGCCAAATCTCCTTCAGATCGAATCAGGGACTGAAGCTTTGCACAGCCCTAGTGACCACCATGTACAGCACAGCTGCTACTCTGGGATCTGTGCTGCATGCAGTACAGGTCCAGACTGGTTGGAGCAACCACTAGATCAGGTATGCTGTGGCAAGGAAGGAGGAAGAGGTTCATGGGCCCAATCCAGCATGCAGATCAGCTCCACGCCACTCATCTAGTCTGTAGGGCTGAAGAAGTTTGAAACCCCATGTATAAATAATGTATAATGAACAGGGTGCTGTGACGTACTCTCTCACTTGCTATTGAAGTAGTAATAATGAAGTGGACAAAGACTCAGTTCCGTCCCACAAGTTAGTACACTCAATTATTCTGAACTGTTCTAGAGATATGAATATGTTGTGTTAAGTTTTAATAATAAGTCTTTGCAAAAACATATTCTACTTTTAAAATGATTTCCCCCTTCAAGTCAAGATTTTTAACGGCTTAAGACTTGTGGCACCTTCACTCAAGCTGTCAGCTTTTCAACATTAGCCTAAGTCAGGATGTTCTGCGGTGTGGAAAGCCTTTGAAGTTAACACAATCTGATCCAAAGCTATTCTGAATAGGCAATCCAGTGTTTCAAATAAACAAATAAATAAATAAATACTGCTTTTATTCTACTCACAGGCAAATTTAAGTCTAAACTTAGCTGTAAGTAGAATAAAAACTCTTTGGATCATAGAAAAGTAGGGCTGGAAGGGACTTTCAGAGGTCATCTAGTCCAATCCCCTGCCAGAGGCAGCATCATCCCTATCCACACCATCTTATACCCACCCATTGTCTAACTTAGTAGTAAAACTACACAGCCAACCCTGACACAACCACAAGGTATAACATCCTAATCTGCCACAGGTAAAGCAGTGGAACAACAATGGTCAATGTGTTGTTGCCACAAGAGATGCACTTGAGAGATCCAAGGAAGAGGGCCATATCCCTCAGTCTGCTCCAATCTGACCGTGGGTTAAAATTCTGTTTGGATCCCAAATATAGCAACTGGTTTAACCCTGCCTCCGGACCTGCTTTAACTTCTCCAAGTATTATTTAAAATTTAGAGCCCAAGACTGCATACAATGCTCTAGATGAGACCTAACCAGTGCTGACTGAAGAGGCTCTATCACCTCCTGTATCTTGTACCTAATGCTTCTATTAATGCTTGCACCTAATGCTTAAAAACTGCATTTGTCTTTTGTGCAGCTGTGTCATACTGTAGATTTACTCTGAGTCTGTGATCCACTGAGACTTCTAGATCCTTCTCCACAGTGCTGTCATCAAGACAGGTGTCACCCATTTTGTATTTGTGCTTTTGATGATTCTTTCTGAGGTGCAGCACCTTGCATCTATCAGCACTGAACTTCACTCTGTTGGCTCCTGCCCAGCTTACCAACCTGTCATGGTCTTTCTGAATTGTGTTCCTGTTCTTCAGTGCATTGGCAGTTTCTCCCAGTTTCATGTCATCTTTAAAACTGCTCAAGAAGCTTTCAGTGCCAGCATCTAAATCATGAATAGATTAATTGAACAGCACTGGGCCCAGGACAGATCCCTGTGGAACTCCACTCTAAACTTCGTGCCATTCTGGTTTGGATCCATCTATACTTACTTTTTGCCTACAGATATTGATCCAACTCATAGTATTTTAATTTAGTTCACCCTATCTCCAATTTGTTTATAAGGTCATGTGGGTCTTTGTCAAAAGCCTTGCCGAAGTCCAGTGTGCTATATCCACTGTATTCCCTTCATCCACCCAAGTAGTTACTTTGTTGAAGGAGACAAGTTTGTTTGGTGCAATTTGTTCTTTTTAAATTCATGCTGGCTGCTTGTGATCAGCCTTTCATCATCTACATACTTGCAAACAGACTTCCTTATAATATGCTCCAGTAACCTCTTGGGTATTGAGGTGAAGCTGACCAGTATATAGTTTCCTGGGTTCGCCTTTTTACCTTCTTTAAAGAGGAACACCACATTGGTCACTTTCCAGTCCTCTGATACCTCATCTGTATACCCAATTTCATAAACAGTATTGTCAAGGACTCTGAGATCTCCTCTGCCAATTCCTTCAGTACCCTAGGATGAAGTTCACCAGGCCCTGTTGACCTGAATTCATTTATACCCATCAAAAGCTCTCTGAATGCTTATTTTGTTATTTCATACCTCAGTTTGTCCTCTTCCTTTATCAAACAATCCTTATTAGGTGTCTGGTTGCAGCTTCATTTTTTTGTGAAGAATGAGGCAAAGGTGCTATTGAGCAGTGCTGCCTTCTTTGCATTTTCTGTTAAGAGTTCACCCTGGCTGTTTAACAGTGGACCCACAGTTTCCTTGGTCTTTCTTTTCTGGCCAACATACTTTTAGAAACTCTTCTTGACGACTTACCAGGTGCAGCTCATTTTTTACTTTTGCCCTCCTGATTTTTTCTCTGTAAGTTCTTGCTATTTCCTGGTATATTTCCTTAGTAACCTGTCCATTTTTCCATTGCCTGTATGCCTTCCTTCTGCATTTGAGGCATCCCAGACGTTCCTGGTATAGCCATATTAGTCTCTTACCATTCTTCTTGTGCTTCTATTGTGTCAGAACAGCTTCTTGTTGGGCTTCCAATACCATGCCCTTTAGAAGTTTCCAGCCTTCCTGGACACCTTTATCCTTCAGTCTGTCTTTCCATGGCACAAAACCTACTATCTCCTTAAACCGGTTGAAATCCACCTTTTAAAATTATAACGACTTAATTCTGCTGATTTTATGCTCTCCCCATCTCAGGATCATTAATTCTTCTCTCCTTTTTTGGGTCAGGCATTTGAAAAAGCTTCAAACTACATTAACTTCTAAGATCTCACATATGCAATAGTTGGGCAGAGGCTGCTGTGGTAATGGCTTTGATGAGGACATATGGGTCAAATAATGTATATGTGCAAAATTTGCCTTTTTCCCTGCATAGCCTGAGTAAAGGCCAGCTGCCACTACAATACCTGCATGGAGAATGCAAAAATAGCTTCCTTCTATGTGCCAAGAAATAGCTCCACTCCCTCTGCTTCCATCCACAGCACCATGTGAGTGACCTAAAGGAAAGAGACTGCATGCTCACAGGCACAAGGGAATTTTTACACAGGGCTATACAATCTAGCCCCGAAGGCTATATGATGTGTGGCTCCCATTAAACCTCAAAGCCCTTTACAAGAAGGCACATTTTCACTGCCATTGTCCAAGGATGACTTAGTGTTAATGAGCATATTTGCTCCACCTTAAAATAAAGTAAAAGTTTTAGAGGTGTTCACATTTTCTAATAATGCCTACGTCTATTAATATCCTACATTTGCTAAAATATGCCATTTTAGCAAATATGTTAATAGTTTTAAACAACCCTGCCTTCTACTTAAAAATAAACAAATAAATAAATAAAACCCCAAATCATTCCTTAATACTTATTCATATTTGCTTTGATAAAATACCCACATGTGATGTGTATGAGCAAATGCAAGAAGCTTATCATCCCTTATTAGACATGGTCATCTTGCATCTACTTTCTTTTTTATCTAGATGTGCCTGAGTTTCTTGACAAGTGGCAGTACTTTGGAGTCCTTGATACTGTAATAGCTGTTAACGTGCCTGTCTTGATACATGCACATAGGCACTGCTTAGACTACCTTCAAGCTCAAGTAAACTGGCTCTGGTTGCATGAACTGTTCAGGAGGCTGCAGTGAAAACAGGCAAGTTGAGGCCAACTTGCCTGAATCTGCAGATGCGAGAATAAACCACAGATACATCCCATCAGTCAAATTTTAGATCAGTGGATTAGTCTTGTAAATAGACCACCACTTCCCATCCTCCAGCAGAGTATTCCCATAGTGGCTGCAGAGCTATTTTAGAATCTTGAAACAATGATTCTACTTAATATCCCCCTCTCTTGAAAGCCTGAAGCACTGGCTCTGCTTTATTGGCTGTATGTTTGCAGTACATTTGTACACACATACTTGGCAAGTAGAGAAAAGATGAGAAGTGGTCAGTAGAGGAGATTTATTGCATGGTATATATTTACCCTTCTTCCTGTCATCTTTAAAAAATATGGATTTTTAAAAGTATGGTTTGCTATTCAGATGTATTTGGTTTGGTCAGACAGTCCTCTGACCAGTCTTGTGTGTTTTCTGGACCAGCTGCCATATAGACAAACAGGCTTGACAGGGCATGGCATGTTACCAATCTCTCACAGACTCTTTTGTCCAATGAAGGATTTTTTTTCTTTTCTTCTTGCTTTCTTGATGCTCTAAATCACAAATGAAACTCCACCAGACAAAGTATGTGGCTACATTTGGAAAAATTGCAAAAAATCATTAAAACCCTGGGAATTAAATTATATTTGATTTCAAACTTTAAAATATGCTTCTCTAAGGATAACAGGGGTAATTTCAGGCAACATGCTACAACTGAGCATGAAAAATGCCCAACCAATGTAATAAAGACATTTATTTTAATTCAATTTGATTTTCTATGGTGTAGCAGTCCATTTTCAAATGACCTGTGGTCATTATTCGCTGGGATAACCACTATTTAGATAAACAGCCTGACTCATCTCCCTCATTTTGGACAAGGGGCAAATTGGGGTATAGGGTACACATAAAGGTCAGACATAACTGTAGACCCTTCACTTAGAGGAAACACTGGCCTGTACACCACACTAATAGCAGTTGGAAGCCCTGATGGTCACCATTTCAGCTTGAGAAGTGGAAGAAGCATGCAAGGAAAAACAGGCAGAATCTCATTAAGGGGTATAGTCCACCTAATCTCCCCAGCCATCAAGAATTGGCAAGGGCAGGGGGAGAAGGAATGCTCCTCAAAACCGAATGTATACTGATATGTATGTTACCTCCATGTTATACCTGACGGTGGGCTAAATGTAATAGTCATGATTTGAGTCAAGTCACTAACTGCAGATATTAACGTATGTAAATTTTAAATTAATCAAATGATGGGAAAAAAGGAAACTGAATGCAGTTGTGAAAGAAATATCTGACTATCACTAACATGTATTCACCAGAAAGCATGATCCTGCTGTTGCTGCTCTCCATGAGCTGAGCCCTTATTTACAGTGTATTGTTTATTTCCTTGGCATCCCAGTTTGGCATTAGCCCAAAGGCTAATTAGGCTTCTCAATTTTCATAGCTGTGAGCAGTGAGGATTCAAGAAGAAAAAATATCAATAATTTATTTGTAAACAGCAAAACCATTTGCTCTGGAATCAAATGCCTGAAGACAACTGGAAGCAAACTTAACAAGTGGCTGAGCCAACTCATAACATAAAGTCAGGCAACAAGCTAAAATGTTTCCCCTTTTCCCTGCTCTTTTATAGGTTAGAGACAGGCATTTGCATTCATTGAGCCCATAATAAATAAAAGAGTAATGTGTAAAATTTGGGCCCAGATCATAGGCATCAACTTTTATCTTTGCTGCACGCAGGGAGGGGGGTGGGAAGGAGAAGGGGGACATGACATCATCCCTAAGATGATGGACAGGTGGGAATTTTTATGCATTTCAGGTGACAGCCCTCCTTCCGAGGGCAGACAGGGCCCTTGGGGCCCCCATGTACTTGGCACCTCTGGCCCAGATCCTTGTTTGAATTTCAGAAGACCAAACTACAATGGTGTTTGGATGCAGGTATTTGGTTCAGGTCTTTCTACTTGCAATAGATCCAAGTATTCAGGAGATGCTAGAGTGACTCTGGGTGAGGAAGAAGAGTGAAGCTGAGAAACAGGAGGCAATCAGCAGTAACACAAGACTAAAAATGGTTTAAAAACCTGGGATGGGAGAAGGAAGAGCACAGGACAGGAATGTGTCACACCGGAGAAATAGGAAAAAGCTTGTGCTCCAGTCAACAATGTAAACAGGATCTGTAGCAAACAGGCCTGACATATGGCTATTGAAGCCATGGTCCAGGTCCTACAGCATTGATGGTGTTTGATGCTTAGTGCCTGGATTCATACCTAGCATTAGGGTCATACTGTGCCCTCAGTTCATTCGTGTGCACAGAGTACTACTAAGGCCAGTGGAGACAGAGCATTTAACGCTGTGTATAATGCAGCTTCTATAGTGATTTTGGACATGGTTGCACTGCTACCTCCTGCTTATTTACAAAGTCTTGCTTGCGTGAGCTGCTGCCCAAATCATCTTACCCACCTACCCTTGGTCTTGATCAACAAGAGGCCTACACAGATAGACAAATGTTTCTATCCTCTTACGATTAATTCTTGTTCTCCCCTCTTGTCCCTATTCTGCCTTTATTAAAAGCAGTGTTTAAACTTAAATTCTCTGTACCTTTCCCAATTTCTATAAAATGTCTACTACTATGTAGGCACTGCAGACTCAGGTCTGCCTTTTTATACACACTCCCTACGATGTTTTTTTGCTTAATCACTTGATCAGCCCTGTTGGCTAAGTACAGATATCAAAAAGCCCAACGCTTTGTTTCGATTCAGTCTTCACAGGTTAGTCTAACCTGGGTAGATTGAACCAATAAGCAAGAGAACAGACATTAACTTTTGATTCTGAAAATGCAGCCACATGCCCACAGTGGCCCAGGCCAGAAGCCAGAGGGCACTCTAGTATTCCTCTCTGCTGGGCTGGAGCAGACAGCTTGGGCCAAGATTAGCCTGCCCACCCTGTGAGGGGCTGTGGTTTGTGGGGGAGGTAGGATGCTGGGAGACTGTGAGTTAACTTGAATCTGGAGGGGATCTGGAACAGAAGTTCAGTAAATCAATTTAACCTAAACCAATTCAGTCTGATACTACATCCATCTAGGTTTATCTTAAACTGGTTTCATTTTGAAAGTGGTTTCAGTGCACTGAACTTCTGTTGCGTTACAGATTTTAAATGATTTCTGATCACTTATATCGGTTTATGTATAATGCCTTTCCCTAGCCGTTAAGTTCAATGAGATGGGTTTACTCTGCTTCTGCAACAATCTGGAGGGAGCTGCCAAGAAGCATACCACATCCAACTACTTCTACTCTTGTGTGCATCAAACCCAAAATTGAGGGCATCTCTGCCACTGCTCCTCAGATTTCTGGCATGCAGGAGAGGTGGGGGAGCGCCCCCAGGCAGCTTCACCACCTCATTGCCAGGTTTGGCAGATGCAGAGCAGGAGTGGGTGGGCAAGACATGCTTCTCAGCAGGGCTCTCAGGAGTGTTGTGGAAGTGACATAGGCATGCCCTGAAGTTACTTGTGTGAGGAGGTGCAGCAAAATAGGATTCTATTTAAACAGATACAGAGTTTTATAGAGAAGAGCTGCAATAAACAGTTAGTAGAGGATTTAGGGGATTTGGGTGTGGACACTGAGTTTGAGAGTTCAAAACTGCTAGTCTTAAAATAATTATGATCAGGAGGCTTCTATTCCTAAACCTGAGCTCATTTCCCATTATTAAATTTTCTGAATGCTTTTCTTGATAAATGGTCCTTATGCTAGATTTTAAGGAGTTAAGCTACAATGAGGAGTTTGGCACTCCATTATCATACATGAAAAGATGAGATCTTTTGCCTCCTGCACCTTTTAACCATTTTAAGATCTAGATTCTAGTATTTTTTTTCTTTTATAGTACTGGTAAAATCACTGTCTCAACTTCTATTTTTTTAAATTTTCTCCTATGGTCCCTCTGTATTTTTCACTCTACTCCACTTTCCATCTGTTTTTACAGTGGATATTCTCTTTGCAACATCTCTTCTCCAGTCTCATTTAAGCAGCATGCACAGTCAATAAAGTATGTCAGCATTTTAAATCTATAATGTTCAAATGGGCTTAAAATTAAGCAAAATAAACTCTTCAACCCTGGTAAAATACAATCATTATATAAAAAACTTTTTGCCACTTATGTCTTACCAGGACTTCAGAATTCCTGACAATCCTTCTTGCTTTTCTTAGAGCAGCATTTAGCCCCAGCTAGAAGAAAAAGAAGAAAGGAAAACATCAGGTCATTTTTTCCCCCTCAAATATTTGCTACCTTTCTTTCATTAGTAATTTCACAAAATAAAGAATGGTCTACAAGTCTATCATCAACTATCTCTTATTGGACTAACAATCAATTATCTAATCACCATCCACAAAACTTTAGTTTCAAGAGTTCATTTATTTTGGATGAGGGGATCATTTATTTCCCTAGAAAAAGCCTGGATAGGATTTGAGATTTTTATCTTATTCATTAGTTACATTTGACAAAACCCTGCAGTGAGTCATACAGAAATGCAATCTATTTTTCTGGTACAAGATGGTCAGAAAAGGGGCACATATATCAAAGTAGTCCATCTTGTTGTGACAAGATGAAGAAGAACATCTTGGCCTTATTGAAATAATGGTTAAATTCAGACTTGTCATCCAGTTTTGCATGGTCTTGGAACACAGAGGAAGACACACAGGAAGAAGATATATTTTGGAAAGCAGAGTATCATACCCAATGGTCACAGGACTTGAGAAGACTGAGTTGTTATACTTTCTTGTATTATAAATACCAACCCTTAAGGGCAAGTGCTTGCAGATTGCAACTAAATTATTTTTTTCCCCAGCTGAGTCGCTTACACTTGTGCTGATGAGTCATTCTGTAGGTGTTATAAAAGAGCATATATTTTTACACAGGGAGGCAAAAGCAGCAAAAGGGGACAATCTAACCAATAAAAGAGGGTATGTCAAGAGGAAAAACCCAAGTTCCACAGGTAGGTTAAATGCAGGTACCTCTGATATCCCCAATAGTTCCCAGCAGCACTCACAAAGACCTACATAACAGCTGAAGGCCCCTGACAGATGTTACACTTAAACCATGATTTATTGGTTGATCTTCCAACAATGCTTCATCCTTTGACAACATTGAGGAAAAGATCACCCCTCCCAAAAACACCCTATCAGATTGGACACAGATTGGACACCTCACAGTGGACAAAATTATAAGCTTGAACAATATATTGACTGCTTCAGGGGAAGAGTGAACAATGAAATAATTAACAACACATGCCACCATAACAACCTCTCCCTCTCAGCGAGAAGGGCCATAGAATCTCTAAGATCCAACCACCAAATAGTAATAAAACCAGCAGATAAAGGAGGAGCTTTAGTCATCCTTAACTGTGAAGACTATATAAAAGAAGCCATCTCTCTTCTACACCACCTACTACAAAAAAAAATAGGGGAAGATCATGCTCCCCTTTTTGCCTTAAAGCTCAAAACTATTATCAAATCATTTCCATCTGAACTACAAAAAAACCCTACAGAACCTTGATCCACCCACTGTCTAATCCAGGAAATTTTTACATGTTCCCTGAAATTCATAGACAAGGGAACCCTGGCAGACCTATCATATCCAAGCATGGAACCCTAACTGAGGCAATATCAGGTTTCATCAAATCAATCCTAAAGTCGCTTGTTATCCAAAGAGTGAGTTTTGTCCAAGACACAACAGACTTTCTACAAAAACTTAAAAACATAAACCACCGTCTCAGCAACACCCCTCCTAGCCATCATGGACATTACCAGCTTATATACCGACATGCCACACCAGGATGGCATCCAAGCCTGCTTTACGTATCTGTGAGAGCAAGATTACAACTCAGAGTACAGACCTAAAGATATTACTGGATTTATACACTTCATCCTCACACACAACCTCTTCACTTTTGATAACCAACACTTCCTCCAGACCATGGGTACAGCTATGGGCACCAAAATGGCCCCATAATATGTCAACCTTTTTATAAGCCACCTGGAAGAAGAATTCCTCAAGGACTGCACCATGAAACCCTTGCTATACTTAAGATATATTGATGACATCTTCATCATTTGGAATGAAAATCTGCAATCTCTGACTGATTTCCATGAGAAATTCAATAATCATCAGACTACTCCAGCACCAACATTTCCTTTTTAGAGACAAGTGATCCCTATTCAGAATGGTAAAATACAAACCACTACATACAAGAAACCCATGGACCAACTTATGTTTTTTGCACAGAACCAGCAATCACCCTAAACACACCAAGAAAGCTGTAATATACAGCCAAGCTTTCCAATACCACCACATTTTTACTGAGAACACCTGTGATTGTCACCTCACAAGTTTCAAAAGGGCTTTCACTCAACAAGGACACTCCACCAGAGAGATACGTTGCATTTTTGAAAGAGCCACCTGGATACCACGTGAAGAATTGCTACAGTACAGAAAGAAAATCCCCATGAATCGCATACCACTAATTATGACATATCATCCATCCCTGGAACCTATATGGAAAATCCTCAAACAACTGCAATCCATAATAGAAGACCACCCAATTCTTCAAGATATCTTCCCAGAAGAACCTCTTCTTCACCAGAAGAACTTCTCCATCTTAGCCTTTAAACAAGCACTTAACCTCACCAACCTCACCACCACAAGCAAACTTCCTATAGCCCAAAACACACTGAACAGATCCGGGTCATGCCATGACAAGAAATGTAAAACCTGCCAACACATCTCTCCCACCCCCACAATAACTATGCCCCACAACAGAACCATCAGCATTCCTGGATCTTACACCTGCACCTCCAGAAATGCAGCATAGCTCATCCAGTGCACTAAATGCCCCGATGGAAAATATGTAGGAGAAGCCAAACAACTGCATACCAGAATGAATGCACACCAAAAATCTATCAAAGACAAGAATACCCAATTAGCTATGAGGGTACATTTCTTATAAGACAATCACTCTCTCTCCAATCTCTCAGCTCTAATCCTCAAAGGGAAATTAAAAAACACCTTTTGCAGACGAGCCTACGAACTTCACTCCATCAACCTACTGGATACAAAAAGTCATGGACTAAATATAGACATTGTATTTATGGTACATTATAACCTGCCCAACATCTGATACCCCAGATAACCTCTCTACTATTTACCAGCTACATCTTATCATCAGGTCTATATTCCCCTCCCCCCTGTTTCTCACCCACTGACTGCCTCAATTTGCATTTTCACTGACTGGCATTCTTGTATACTGGCCTCTGGCTTCTATTCTGTTCTGTTCTGTCCCATCCAGGAGGAGCACAGAAAAACTGAAAATGCTTCCTCAGTCAGAAGAAGGGTTTTTGTATTGGAAAGCTTGCAAAGAAGAATTTTTCCAACAATTTTAGTTGGTCTAATAAAAGATAACAGATTTGCTCAAAGAACCTTGTCTTGTCTATTGGCTATGCCATGCACATTCAGAAAGGGGGGGGGAACCATCTTATGCCTCAGGCACCACGACTTTGAATGACAGCTGTAATGCCAGAGATCTGCTCCTCTGAAAGTTAGAGGAAACCTGCGGGGTGCCCTGTACAGCAGTACTATGGTCAAATCAACACCAACTACTGGTTATCACAGCTGGGACCTGCCAAATGTTGAGAAATGCTATTAGGGCACAGCAGGCAGTCTGGATAGAAAAGGAAACAGCAAGGAGTCTGATTTTTATGTTTAGGCTCTTGTCAGTGTTTCTACTAGTTTAACGCTTGCTGTTTTTTGAGTGTCAGAGATCCACCTACCAGCATGAACAGCCACAGTGTGACGCAACCTTAGCCTGACCATTATTATATTGTACACAAACACTTCGCCTGGGACAGCACCTATTTGAGGGCTTAATACTGGGAATCAGCAGAAACTTTGGTCAACGTTGTAACCAAGAATTGTTGACCGCTGCTAATTCCTACCTGCAGGTTCATTTTAACTCTTGTTTTGTGCCTCCATGGATGAATTTGATCAGACATGTTGCATATTTTCTTATTTTAGTGATATTGTATGAAAGTGTTGAGATGAAAGTGAGGAGAGACTGCTCTGTCCAGTGTTCAGCCTAATGGGGTCAGAGAAAGCACAAGAGAAAATGGGCCATGAAGCAACTGAGGGGATGCTTTCCAGCTAGTCTCATAGCACAAATACACCTGGCTGAAATCGCTGCATCATCAAGTCTGTCTTGTCCCTAGCTCCCACCAATTCCTTGACTGGATGCCAAAAGACAGAGAAGTATTATGGACTTTACTTGAGCAGTGTGCTGGTGACAAATACACCATGCATGAATTAGAAAAGTCTTTTCCCAAATTCTGTAAAGAAGAGCTACACTGGTTTCTCAGGACAAAGGACTCTTCATTGTCAAGGATACCTCATGTATCCCTACTTGTTGCATCAGCTGGAACACAATCAAGCTAGAGCTTCATCTACTGTAGCTAAGCAATAAGGGCATCTACGCTTCCCTCTCTTGTTCATGATCAAATTTATGCAAAATACTGAGAGGAGAGGAACTGCTTTAATGAATGACGCTTACTCTGCAGAACATCCTGATACTAGTTCACTGACATTCTCATACATAGAAAAAAAAACTGCCAGTAAAAACCAAAAGTAGCTCTAAGAACATGAGAAAGACACTTTGTGCATGGGATTTCATTTCATCGCGTGGTGAGGTTTTCAGGAGAAAGCGCTGGCATCTCCCTAGCCTGAGTCTGTGGAGCGCTCGCAGGACTGGACCCTGAGCTTAAGACAAAGTCTTACTTCCATTACCTATGCAATTTACTTTTTGAATAATGCTTTTCTGTATCAAAGAATATGAATCCCATATGCTGTCATGCATGCATTAGGCCAGCTTTGATAATCTTTGTACTGGCCAGAGGAATATTTGCCTTTCTGTCTCAGTCCTTGCCATTAGCATCTAGCACAAGAGCCAAAAATTCACTCTGCTAAACTCCCCCCCAAAGAAATTCCTGCTCTCTTTCTGTAACTTACAAAAATTAATAAGCCTAGAAATGCAATAACATTGAACAGGTCTGAAAAGGAAAGAAAAAGAAAAATTACATTATTAAATCACAAATACAACCAGTGCTCTGCTTCTGATCAAAATGGTTAGTCAGGACAAACTGTTTCTTTCCACTCTGGCCTGCTAGCAACCCCTCCTACAGGGCAGCGTAAGAACATAATTGCCAGCTTTAAATCCACTAGACCTGAAGGCTCAATGGTACAGTTTAGTGAAAGTTTATATTTATCTGGATGGAGTTATAGGAATTCAATGGGGAGAAAACGCATATTTTGCCAAGTGGCAGATCTAAGGTACTTGGAAAAAACCCCAAGTGATATTGCCATGCCATGCAATTCTTAAAGCAGCATATATTTGCATATCAAGTAATTGCCATCAACATTTTTTTCCTGTGGATAAAATTTAGCATGTCATTATAATTGATTTAGACATTGATCAAAGCAAATTAATTAACTGGGAAATTCAAGGGTCAAAAATTAACAGTGAACAATACCAGGAATAATGAAGTATAAGAATAAACACCAGAAGAACCTCTCTCATAGAGAAAGAGATTGCTCTTTGTATACATGTTTATATTCAGCATTGTTCTGCCTACAAATGATGCACACCCTCCAGTCCTCCATGTATAAAAGTATAGGTATGTAGTAGGACTCTGTGAGTCTTCCGATTGCGCTTTGGATCTAGTGCTGCTTTGGGTGCTTCGGCATCCGAAACGGCATGCCTGGATTGAAGTGGGGCTCACGCAAGCTATCTGAAGTGGGTCGGAGTGTCCAAAGCAGATGCTTTGGACACTTTGGATAGATTACCTTACAGTTAGAAGAGGGATAGAGAGTGGGGGAGGGAGGGAGAGTGACGGGGAGGGGAAGACTGATGGCAGTGTCTGTGTGGGGGAGGGGTGGCCAGTGAGAAGGATTTCTCCCTGGCTGCCTTTCCAATGGCAGTGTCTGTGTGGTGGGACTAGAAACAGCATAAAAGCCTCTGTTTGGAGGTCTGCTGTGTCTTTTCCCAGCTTGTTCCCCGTCAGCAACTGTGTGACAGAGGAATGCTCAGACTGAGGCATTGTGGCTTGCTAGTTCAGTACTAGTTGAACTTGCCTGCTCCTTTTTCTTGTTACAAAGGAGTGGGTAGGATTTAGCTTAGCTTAGCTATTCTATTCAATCATTATTAGTACTACTATTCAGTTTATTTCTTTGAATTTATATTTGCTCTTTTTTTTTGTGGAAATTTTGAAAAAAGAAAAGTGTGTTTTCCCTGCCAATGTGATCTATCACTGTGCAGGTAGGCACAGATTGCTTGCACACACACACACACACACAATATAGAGAAAAATCAGATATTCATAGCAGAGGATGACAGATAGACAGACAGCACACAATTTTTACATAACCCTTAACACTGAAGCAAACAATCAAAGAAGAGGCCAGTGCACGCATGCAACAAAGGGAATAAAACACACAATACAAAAGGATTCACACACACACACAGAGACCTTTTGCAGCACAGGAAAGATCAATATGAAGCATGCTGGAAAGGCAGGTGCCAGGTCTTCTGGCAGGGGAGGGGGAGGGGAAGAGCTGCAAGCCCCACCCCTCTTAAACACAGACATATTCTATTCCCAAGCAGCCATGACATCAGTCCTGCCAGCGGAAGCCAGGAGGTGGGAGCAGTGTCTCCACCTGACACCCCTGCACCTGCACCACCTCCGCTCAGTCCAGAAGTGGGCACCAGCAATGGAATCACTGTCTCCTCCACCCCCTTTTGAGCTCTCAGCATGAGCCTCCCACTGCCAGGGAACCAGGGATGCTGAACGCGCTGGCTCAAGCAATTCTGGGGACTGAGGGGGAATCGGAGTTTGTGCTCCACACCCCCTCATGTTTCCCCAAAGCCAGGTCTCCTCCAGAAAGCAGCTCCTCAGAGGAGGTTGTGGAGGCAAGTGGCTCAGCTGAGGCAGCTCCTCCTGCTGTTGAGTCTCAGCCTGCTGAGAAGGGGGAAAAGGCAGGCTCCTCACCCTCAACCCAGAAGCAGGGATGTAGTGGGATCATTTTGAGGTGGCAGATGATGCCAGGTTTGCCATCTGCCAGCACTGCCAAAGGCACATGAGACATGGCAAGGACATGAGACACTTCTCTACCACAGCGATGCTGCTGCATCTGAGGAGGCACCACTGCCTTGCCCTTCTTCCTGTTAAGCCTGGCACCAGTGTGAGTGTGCTGATAGGGAAGTCCCCCACTCCAAAGCCCCCTTCCCCCCAAAGCAGAGGCAGGCCACCCTGGACCAGTGGGGAAAAGGTGGGCAGAAAGGGGGGTGGCGTTCCCAAGGCGAGCAAGATCACCCAGAGAATTGGGGAGACGCTTGCTCTGGATAGCCAGTCCATCTTCCTAGTTGAGCGACCAGGGTTCAGGTGGTTCGCAGCACTTCTAGCCCCATTTTACAAAGTGCCCACATGCACCACCTTTAGCAGGGCGGTGGTGCCTGTATGAACACAGGTGCCTCCCTGTATGAGGCATGCAGGGAGTACTTGAGGGAGGAACTGTGCAAGGCAGGGCCGCAGGTAGCTTTGCACTTCACCTCTGATATCTGGAGCAGCTGGCATGGCAGTCACACCTACCTCTCCCTCACAGGGCACTGGTGCGATCAGTCAGGCCATCGGTGGGCTCTATTGCAAGCTGAGGTGCGGGATGAGTCCCACAAGGCAAGGGAGATCATGGGGGCCATGAACTGCATGGTGCAGGGGTGGCTCATTGGTCAGGCCAAGCTCACCTGTAGGTTCATGGTCACCAACAATGAGGGCAATATGGTGAAAGCTGTCCATGATGCCAACTTTGTTGGCATCTGCTGGGCGGCACACAGGCTGCGCCTAATAGTGAGGGATGCCTTGGAGGGGGACAGGGCTGCTGGTGACGGCACCACCACCAGTACTGCTACAAGCCAGCTGATTTCAAAATGCAGGAAGGTGGCAGGCTACTTCCACCGCAGCATCAAGGGGGGCAAGATGCTGTGGGAGAAACAAGCAGAACTGAGCATCCCGCAGCACAGAATCATGCAGGATGTGGAGACTCGGTGGAACTCCACATACCTGATGCTCAAGAGCTTGGTGGAGCAACAGAAAGCCATCAATGTTTCTGACTGGGGCAAGCCTCTGTCACCAGATGTGCAGGCACTGGTAAGGCGGCTGAAGGAGGTCATCAGGAGATGGCTGGATACCTTGCGATCCAGCATGGTCCACATGATCGCAGGCATGTGTGACCTGAGGGTGAAGGGGAGCATGTGCATTGGCAGCCCCAAAACTCTTGATCGCTGGACGCAGATGGTGGTGAACAAAGTCAGGGAGGCCGAAGTGCAGAGGTGAGGGGATGTGGAAGAGGGGGATCCAGTTTCCCGTGCCAGCACTCCCAGCACCAGCACCAGCCAGTCTCCTCCATGCCAGCCACTGCCAATGTGGGCCATTGGTATGGTTTCAATGCTAGGGTCCAAACGCACCAGACCCCAGCCTCAGGCAGGTAGCACTGAGGCTTCAGTGGCTACCTATCTCACTGAGGACTGCAACCCCTTGGCCTACTGGGAAAGCCACAGCCAGATGTGGCAGGATTTGGCCACAGTTGCCTGGCAACACCTGTCCTGTCCACCAAACAGTGTTCCAAGCGAGAGGGTGTCCAGCATTGCTGGGATGTTGTCACACCCCACTGCACCTGCTTGGATCCTATGTTAGTAGAGCAGCTGGTGTGCCTAAAGGTGAAACTCCTGCTGCTGGGTTTCCCCAAGCTCCACCTGCAGACGGACTGAGCGCCACCCTCCTCACTCTGTCTGTACCAATTTCCTTTTTGAATTTTGTAAAAGCTGAGTAATGCCCCACTCTCAGCTGGAGGAGACACTAACTGAATCACCAGCCAGCAGGGGAAGAACATGTTCCTGCTGAGCTCATTCCTCTGCCAGGATGAACTTGGAGGTATGAGATGAGGTTGTGTGGAAGGAGGAGGCTCCAGGTCCTGGGCATGACCACTAAAACTGTACCCTGCCAAGGTAGGAAGGCCTGGTGGGACTGCTGGTGCTGCGGCAGCCCCGTAAATGCCAGGACCAATGATCCTCTGGTGAAAGGTGGGTAGGAGGTGCCATAACCTCCAACTAATGCACACATGCACAAAGTCCTGGATGGGGAACACCCAGATCTGTCACATCTTTGACAGGCCTGATGCTTGCTGGTTGCAGTGCAGTTGTGAGGCGCCCAGTGAGCTCAGCTTAGCTGCCTGGGATGCCAGCTTTAGGGTTGAAAACCCCTTTGTCAGGCTGAGGACTTACCTGCAGTTGGTCCTGGATGGAAGGAATAGTAAAGAAGCCAGAGGTTGGCCTGGCATGCAATGCAGACAAGAAAGCTAGTCAGTGAAAATGGAAATGGAGGCGTCAGGGGGGGAGGGACAGGCTGGGGTAGGGGGTAGGGGGGGAAGGGGGATGCAGCAGCACAGGTAAAAGTGCAGAGGTGCCTGGGGTGTCAGGTGTCCGGCAGGTCACAGTGTGCCAGAACTCCACTGTGTATATTGAGTCCATGAGTATCTCTACCTACTACGTAGGAGGCTGATGAAGTGCAGTTCATAGGCCTAGCTCTGAAAAGTGGTTTGCATTGTAATTTGTTCCCCCTCAGCATCAGGCCTGAGAGACTGGAGGCAGAGTGTTTTTTTCGTGAGGAATGTGGCCCCACAGGTAGTTGGTATTGTTGTCTTTGATAGATTCTGGCGTGCAGTTTGTGGGGGTACTGGAGATAGTTGGCAGGTTTTGTGTTTTGAAATGTAGGAAGCTGGCTTCAGTTCTGGTGATGAGGTTAGGTGCTTGTTTGAATGTACAAACCAACTTTTCAGAGCTGGGCCTACGAACTGCACTTCATCACACACTGGCACACTGCAACCTGCCTGACATCTGACACCCCAGACACCTCTGCACTTTTACCTGTGCTGCTACATCCTCCTTTTCCACCTACCCCAGCCTGTCCCTCCCCCATGATGCCTTCATTTCCATTTTCACTGACTGGCTTTCTTGCCTGTATTACAGGCCGGACCAACCGCTGGCTTCTTTACTATTTATTCCTTCCATCCAGGACCAACTGCAGGTACTTCCAAAGATACATTTTTTAAGTAGTCCTTTTTTTCGTAATACACATATAGACATAAAAACACAAGATAAGCCATCACACACCATGAATAACATCATATGTCCAACACAACACAACACAACACAACATCTTTACTTATTGTTGTCAATTCCTTTATAAAAAGAAAAGCTCTGTGACAGTTCTGTTTGGGTACCTTTGATGCTGCTGCTGATGCTACTGGTGTTGAGCCAGCTAAGTTATTTTACCTGTTGTCATGTAAAGTGGAGGACTGGTTGTGAGGCTGTAGGGGAGGAGGAGGCCTTACTGGGGCACACTGCCATGTTGTGCCAGAAAGGGTGCACCTTAACATACATACAATGTCACCTATCCACATCATGAGTTTTGCCTGCCTGTAGCTTGGGGTGCAGGGACCTGGATAACAGACTCCCCCAGTGAGACGCAGACAGCTGGCAGGCTTCATGGCCTGGCAAGCCCCAGCACTTAGGCCTGCACTAGATTTCACCCCCTGTGCCCCAAGACAGATGCAGTCACCCAAGCACCCACCCATACCACGAGTATTGCCTGTCAGCAGCTTGGGGTGCAGTTCCCCCCAAACCTCGGGATCAATCTTCTTGAAACTTGGCAGGCTTTTTGGCCTGAGCAGAGGCTACCACCCCTGCAGTTTTCAGCCCTCTGTGCCTTAACACACACAGGATCATCTGTCATGAGTTTTGCCTGTCAGCAGCTTGGGGTGCAGTTCCCCCCAAACCCCTGCACTGATCTTCTTGAAAGTTGGTATACTTTGTGGCCTCACCAGGGGCTATCATCCCTGCAGTTTTCATTCCACTGTGGTGTAGCGTGTAGACGTGACAGGAGTTTTGCTTTCAAGAATGTGGGGTGCAGTTTCCCCTGCACCAATCTTCTTGAAACTTATTAGGCTATATGCACTCAGCAGAGGTTACCATCCCTGCAGGTTGCACCCAAATCAGAGATAAAACAACAAAGTTACAGATATTTAATTGATCCCCCATTATAGCTTCTAGCCAGATCTCCAAAGCGGCTCTGAAGCTTTGGAGCCACTTTGGCTGGATCGAAGTAGCAAACTAATCTGGAGCTCTGGATCAGATCCCTGCCATCTGAAGTGGCTGGATCTGAAGCTGGATCAGATAGCTGCTGACTTGCACAGACCTAGTATGTAGCATATAGACTAGAAAAGCCAGCAAAGAATCAAGACATTGTCTCTTCCCATTGGGCAAATTCTGTCCCCAAATACAAATATGTATCTTCCATTTGCAATAATTATTTTTTATGCATATTACCAGCTTCTCTGCTTCTAAGAAAAGTAACTAGAGAAACAGACAGGAAAAATAAACTTAAATTTCAATAGAATGTACCCTAAAATTTCTAGCATGCGACTATTCCAACCAATATACTGGATGTGGGCAGAAAGTGCAGCAGGAGGGAAGATTTTTTCAGAAACACGTGTCTTATTAACTGTATCTACTCTGACCTCACCTTCATCAGGAGCTAGATCAGAAGGGACAGCCAAATGGCCTGTTCATATGGAAATTATCTTTGCATGCAGTGCTAAGTGCCAGTTCCTTTCCTCTTCTCTAACTAGGGAAATTTCTCCAGGAAGGAGGGAGAATTGAGGAGAATGGACTCCGTAGGTGCATCCACATGAGTGTGCACATGCGTCTTGCAGCATCTCAAAATCCTCTGAGACACTGCAAGAGGCATGTGCAGGAATAAAAAAACATTCCCTGCACTGCAAATTTGCAGCACAGAGGCTACATTAAACCCCCCAGGGGTCAAAAAAAAAAACTGCAGGGGAAAAAAGCAGGGAAGGGCACGGTCCCAGACCATGCCCGGAAGCAACCAGAGGCTTGATCCTCCACCGAGATGCTCTGGTAGCCAGCCAGGGCATCTCTATGTCTAGCCTTACCTCAGTGCTGAAGTATGCTGCCTGCCCATGCAGGACAGGCAGTGTGCCAACCAGAAGGAGGTGGACCTGGGCTCCTGCCAGTATGTAGGGAGTGGGGGGGGCACTGGAGAGGGCAGAGAACCATGGGGGGGAACTCCACTGGCCCCACCTGCTCCCCCAGTTCCCTGGATCACTGCCCCACCTGGCCCCATCCCTTGCGTGCTCCCCCAACCCCCACACTCACTGGCAGTAGCAGCTGCTGTCAGGGTCACTGGGGCATGTGGTAGAGCCCCTTTGTGCAGCACTGGGCCCGGGTGGCAGCCACAGTGGCCCCAGCTTCCTGACAGTGTGTGGAGCTGCACAGCACCCTGCTGACCCTGGCTGCACCTGTGCAATCAGGTAGTGGTAGTGCAGGTGCCAGGCAGGCGGTCAGGGGTGGGTCCTGCTACCCCCAATGCACAGGGCCTCAAGCCTCCAGTGACTCCCACAGCAGCTGCTACAGCTGGTGAGTATGGGGCTTTTTATTTTTTTTCTGAGTCCCAGACTGCTGGGGCCAGGTGTGTGTGGGGGGGCATCAGGAGCAGAGCCAGGTGGGGGGGCAATCAGGGAGGCCCACTGCCCTGTGCTGTGCAGGCGGGCTCTGCCATGAGGCCGCAGAGCCCCCAGAGCCCCTGGGACTGCTGGTGAATGTGAGGCTTTTTTTTTTTTTTTTTTTAAGGGCCAGGTGGCTGGGGGAGTGGGCACAGGGTGGGACCAGGCAGGGCAGCAATCCAAGGGACTGGGGGAGCAGCAAGCAGGGGCATGGGACTGGGTGGGGCATGTGGGCCCTGCAGTGGGGGTGGTAGCTTCTGTGGGGGCTATAACCCCTGTGGGGCAGGGGACCCACCCCTCCTGAGCAGCCCCCCCAGCTCTTCCACAATCCACCCACACCTACCTTCATACCCCACAGCCCTCCACATCCCTCCACAGCCACCCACATCCCCCCTCACCCCTTCTGCAAACCCCACATCCCCACAGCACATACCCTGTGTGTCCAGCTGCCAGACAGGATGAGACCTGCTGGCAAGAGCTGTGTCTGCAAGGGTAACTGTTCCCACATCCTGGGTAGTGAAGGGGTCAGGGGGAGCTCTAACTGCTCTATGGTAAGAAAACCAAAGGCAAACAGTAAAACATATAGATATTTAGAATTCATTTTATTATGATGAGAGAGACACTGGTAGGCTTCCAAACTGCTTTAACACTGTAGATATATCAATAAAACATTGCCTTACTGATTGCTGTCTCTCTGTCTCTCACTCTCTCTCTCTCTATATATAGTGGTCTTTTGGTTTAATTGTGGAGGAACATGGATTTTGGGGTATTTTACAGAGTGACTTTGGGATTTTTTTATCAGGGATTTTTCAGTTTTAAAATAGGGAACACCAGAATTCTTGCTAGGAGGCAAGTGGCAGGACCCAGGCAGAAGAGCCTGCTCAGAGCTGGTACCCTGGACCCAGTTGGAGGTGACTGACCTCTTGGCCAGTTGGTGCCAGGAGGACACGTTTTGACAGTTCAAAGCAGGCCACCACACTGGGAATATCTTCCGGGCGATAACTGCCCAGATTGCCAGGCAGGGGCACACATGGCAGTAGTGCTGTACAAAGGCCAACCCTGCAGCCACAGCCCACTGGCAGCTGGCCCAGAGGGGCAGATACCTCTACGGGTTATGCAGTCCCCATCCGGGTCTGGCAGGTGCGCAGCAGGTCACAGCCAGGCAGCAGCCCCCACTGCCAGACTGCTGCAGTGGGTAAGGGTGCAGGGAACTCTCAGGGCTGCTTCAGCAGTCCAGCTGGCACAAGGGGTAGTGTCCCCAGGTACCAATTGGCTGGGACCCAGAAGCTCCTGATATTGAGTAGCCCCGAGCTACTTGCCAGGGTAGATTTTTGTACTGATGGGGCCAGCACAAGGCAGGTTTTTATACTGCTGGGGACAGCACAGGTGCTGGCCCTGATCTCTAGCTCCCCCTGACTGCAGATCCAGGAGGAGCCAGGCAGGATTATTTTGCCCCAAGTGGCACAATTTACCCCACACCAAAGTGCAAGTGCAGGCACATGCACTGAAGCAAAAAGCCCTGGCTCAAATTTGCACCACTTCTATTTTTTTGGGAGGTGGCACACATCCTTTCCCCCCCCCCCTTAATTGAAAGGGAGACCAAGCTCTTCAGTCTAATGGTTCTATCTAGTCTTTGACTAAGAGCTCCATTTAGGAACTATTACTATGAGCTACACAGACCACACGCACACCCCGTGCCATAACTTAATGAGGATGCAACCTTCTCTTCCTGCTTCTACACAGAAGCAGCACTGTGTTCTTTGGATGCCATGTGGTAGTTCATTGGTGAACTCCTGAACTCCTCCTCTAAGGAAGGAGGAGGAGACTCAAAGCCATCTAGAACAAGCTCCATTTCATCTGGATTAACAAACATGTCCCTGGGCTGCGTGTACTGCTGTTGCAATGTTACCAAAGGCTTCAGTTTGCAAACAAGGGTTGGGAAAAAACTGACTACTGTATGGGATCAAAAGTTTCCTTGATTCTTTTTCTACTACTCTTTTAAAAGCCCATGAACTGCATTCTGTATCAGCCCATCAATACATTTTCTGCCAGGTTTACTTTTGAATGCTGGATCCTCCTCAAATAAAAGCTGTAATCCTCTCTCATTCATCATGTTTCTTAATAAGAACAGTTAATGCAAATTTATTAGAAACAGTTACTCTTCTAACTCAGGGCCTCTCCTTTATTTTTATTTTCCTTTTGCTTTCACTAAGCAGATAAAGGTACCAATACACTGGATGTCAAAGCAAATGCTAGATTCATTCTATTTCTTTACCTCATTCCTTTAATCTTGCATTTCTGCATCTTAATGAAGCAGTAAGGGGCAGCAGCTCTAAAAGCAAAACACTTCTTATTTTAAGAAATGTTTCCTATGTGCAGGATCAGTAAGATCAGATGGGGTGGCTGGAAAGTCTATACACTGGACTCAAAACATCTAGCTTTCCAATTATAGGTGTGAAATATTGGTCTACCCTGCTCTTGAGACTCTATCCCCCTAAGACAGTTACATTCAGTTCAATGCAGCTTATTGCATATAGGCGTTTCTAAGGAGACCTAGAGTCAGCTTATTCTTAATTAAAGATCTCATGGCACCCTTTTTGTCAGAGCTGATGATTGCCCTCGTGTCCATTTCCTTGCCTGCACATTTCTGTAGTGATATGCAGTATGTTGTGGACCAGTCTGCCCTTCTCACATCCCAGAGGAGTCTGCACTATGGTGGAGTTGCAGGGATATAATTTGTGTAGTGCTTTGGGATTCTGCTTGAGGGAATCTGCTGTGCTAATATATGATGTTATTACAACAGTAGATTGTAGCATTGCAGAACAGACTTACAATGCAAATGCAGTTCAATGAAGCAGACAACCAGCTGAGGAATGAACTAGCATTTTCTTTGTCACTGCATTTTATTTTCTCCAACAAATTGTAGGAGGAGATGGCACTAGAGATGGCATGAGGCACTTCTCAAACAACTGTGTACTTGTTTTTGCAGAGTCCTCTTTAGCTTGTTTAAGGTTCAGTTATGGATGGGGTAGGCAGTCTTTATCCTTTGTAGATCCTATAAATGCAGTCTAAAGATGGGAATGCTTAAAACAGGGAACCAAAAAGTGGAGAAAACAGGATTTTTTTCAAGGCTCAGCCTGCTTAAATGTAATAAATTGTTTGGTAACCTGATATTGATAATTTCCTCACCCCCTTGATCCCATCTGTAATAGCCAGGGATCACAAACACAAAAGAAATGGGCTCAAGTCACCCAGTTCAAATTTGGTTCCAAATTCAGTTTTACCAAGCATTTCAGGGGCATTCAGATCCAGGAACTTGGTTCAGACTCATCCTTATAAGATCATATCTAACATTTAAACTTGAGAAGATAAGCAGAGGCCTGATGAAGGGTGAAAAGATTTTGTGGTTCTAGTTTTGTCTTTTTAAACAGAGACCAAAACACAAACTTGCTGCTTCTTCCACATACATTTATTCTCTCTTTGCATGTTAAATTTGAGATCTAGCTGAAAACCAGCTGAGATACCCCTATTCAGGAAGCACAAAGCTTTCTCTCCATTTGAGTGATTTTTATTCTCAGGATTTGGATGCTCTGTATAGCCAGATCAGATACAATCCAATATTTCTCTGGCAGAGGGAAAAGCAAGGTGGGTGCACACAGGTGTCTGAAACAATAAAATATAGTTCCCACTGTAACCAATTGTTTCCATTAGTGTCTTTGTTCTTATCTTTCCTATGTATCAGGTTCCTGCTTTGCATTGACATGCTAATAGACCAGAGGTTCAGTTCTAATATGAACAACTGACTAAGTGCTATTTTCAATTTACCCTGTCTCATTTAACTCATTTTAGTATTATTGAGATTTTTAGCAAATCAATCTGTCTCCTGAAAAAAGCATAACTACTTTAACACAGAAGCACACTATAAGGCCAGGTTTACTCCAAAGGCTTTTTCCTTGTATAGTGTCATTGGTTAGGAGTATGACTGACTTTGCAATACTACTAAGCCAGCAAAAGCATAGTGTACTTGCTTTTATCCTAGTTATACCAGCATTAGTGCTCTCCTGGTAGAGATTATATTAGCAAAAGCTGCATTCACAGTAGGAGAGCTTTCTGATCTTCAAACAGTTTCTAGAGCAAACTCCCTTTGAATCCCAAACAGTAGGGCCCCAACAAACTATGTTGAGCACTAGGGCTGCATGAAGCTTCAGTCCCTGATTTGATTTGGCAAAGATTCAGCCTGATTCGGCAGCCAAATCTCTGAATCTGAACTGAATCAGGAGACCTTTTAATCTCTGTGAATTGAATCAGAACCTTCGGAATTGATTCAGAGAGATGTGGAAAGATTCGGCAATTTGGACATTTGGCTTTAAATGTTTTTTTCTACATACCTCAAGGTAGTAGGTGGCTCGTGGATGCTGAGATGCTGGGGCACATGGAGTGTCCCAAAGGAACATGGAGGGCTCCCCAGTGCACTCAGCAGCAGACCCAGAAGCACTTCTGGTCCCCTTCTGGGTCTGCCAGGGAGCATGCTAGGAGTCCCCCCCAGCTCCCTGGCTTGGTGACTGGTGTCTTCTGGATCTGGGGGGCACCCAGGCTCCCCTCGTGGCTGATTGCCAAGCTGAGAGGCTGTGTGTGTGTGTGGGGGGCGGGGGGGGCACTGCACTCTCCAGTGGGCCCGGAAGTGGACTGGAAGTACTCCCAGCCCACTTCCGGGTTCACTGCTGAGCATGCGGGGGGTCCCCCCTATGCTCCTGTGGGATGCTGCATCTGCCCCAGCATTGCAGTGTTCACAAGCCATGCCTGGTACCTCAAGGTATGTAGATCCAACATCTAAAGCTGTGTCTATGGCTGAATCACTGATTCTCTGAATCAGCATTGAATCTTCAGATTTAGATTCAGACAAATCAAATCGGGGACAGTGATCTGAATCAACAAGTCGAATCTCTGTCCCCAATTCAGGCCGAATCTGAATCAAGTACGGCCTGTTTCACACACCCCTACTGAGCACCTGACCTACCAAGCTACAGTGAATGCACGCAGGAAAAACTTTGATAACAGTGACAAAATGCAGAGATAGAGTCCCTCACAAAACATACTACAGGGAAGGTATATGAGAACTCAAATGTAAGGTCAAATTTAAGACAAGTGAAAGTAAGTCAGTGCAGATCACATCCTGGCCTCACTGCAGTTAATGATCATTTTGGTATTGAATTCAATGGGACTGGAATTAATCTAGTACAGGGGTGTCAAACTCATCCAGCCTCATGGGCTAGATGAGTGGCCTGGGACTAATCCTTACGCTGTATCAGGCCTATGGCCCCTCCCTTTTACCCCCTCTGCAAGCATATAGGATCCGACCCCCATTCCAGCCAGTCTGGGATCTGTAGTCTGCGTAGCACAGACCCAGAGGCAGCACTGAGTGCTGGATGGTGCACTTCTGTCAGAGTGCACCTGTAGAGCACTTGCAAGGGGCCAACTGCATGATAAATATCACTTCAGGGCCCAAGATAGACAGGGTATTAACCTAAACTGCAGTCACTTTTTGGCTGCTGGCAATTCTCCCTAGTTAGAAATTTGTACATCAGCATGAATCTAACTCCCTTTCCAAATGACCATATAACTTTGCTTGCTGAGTCAAATAAGTTTCTGGTGGAATTACATTTGTACCGAGGGGCTAGAGGCAGCAGCAAGGGCTTACCTTTTGTGTCTTCTGTGAAAAAGATTCTGTTGGGGACACCTCCTAACTAATCAAACTTACTAAAACACAAGCATAATGCAACAGGATGTCCTGACTAGTTTGTGTTTCTGCACAGGTGCACAGCTTTTGCCCTGCCCTAATGCCCTCATTTATTTTAAAGGTGATGATGTCAATATCTCTTAGGTGGATTTGGAAAACTTGAATGCTGTGCTAAAGATGGTCTGGCAACATTCGTATATAACAGAGAAAGTATGTTTCCTCACGCTGCAAAAACCTGAATAAACAAGCCGAATAAATCTGGAAAACTATGCCGGGGCTAGCAGGAACACAATCCACCTGCCGACCTCAGAGGTCAGTGCCACAGCCTGCTTGTAGCCAGCATTCAGATCCCTGCAGAGATTGTGGAAACTGGAAGTATGAAAGTAGCATACCTCTGGATTTCCCAGCTCACCTCCACTCCCTTTCCAGTGGGAGGACAGTATGAAAATGCATTCCACTCCATACAACATCCATCCAAAACTGCTATGGCCACCCTCCCACATCTGTATGTATAGACTAGGGTTTTTTCCAACCCTTTTTAGTAAGTGTGCCCCAGTGGCCCCCTTTTTAGTAAGTGTACCCCTGGGGAACTGGGGGGGGGTAGCGAGCAGCTGGACACAGAGCAGGGGCATGGTGAGTGGTGGAGTGGCAGCAGCAGAGCACCTGTGTGGCCCTGCTTTTGCCCTGTCCCATCCCTGCTCCTGTGAAGCAGCAGTTCAGGGTGGCTCTGTCCCTGCTCACCCCTGCGTACACCGAGACCTTTCAAAGGACCCCCAGGAATATGCATACCCACCCCCAGTTGACAATCCCTGGTATAGACCATGCTGGGGACTTGTCAGCTCCAGCCCTGATAAGTGAGTTTCATCCTGCATGAATTAGATGATGTTTTCTGATCATAATTAACCTAGTCTCCTAATACCTTCAGAAAGGTTAGCACAAAATTAAACTTGTGCTAATGTGTCAGAGACCAAGGAAGTATGTAATATACTGCATGCATCATTAACTTAGTTTACAATATCTTAGTTAAGTAAAGTTTGCAGGACCTTTGGATCAGGGACTCACTGGCCTATAACATTTGCCCTGGGTGAAACAACATGTTACAAAAATGATATCTATATGACTGAAAAAGCTGTTGAATGTCAAATTGCTGTGGATATTTATGGTTATGCAGACAATTAAAAACAGATATTTATGCTACTCTATAAAGAAAAGAATCTACATATTTATGGCACTCACTCTGCCAGTACAAATGTTGTACTCATTCTGGGAAAGTGTGCATCCAAAACCTTAAATGAATAAATGATGTACCTGAAAATCAATAGAGTTGAACCAAAGTCATTAGTATTAAAGTCTTGTTCAAACACTTGGCAGGAGACTAGCCAACATTTGCAGGCTCATGTAACTGAAATGATCAATCAAATTATAAACCAAAGGAGCAAATGTGAGGTAAACTGGGTTTTATGTGTCTGTGTCTCTGACTGTATATTGCATTTTTTGCTTATACTTCATCTTTACTCAGTGTGACTTGTCACAGAGTTACTGTGTGCAATTTATCATGTATGGATTCTTGCTGAAACACTTTTCTTTCCCCTCTTCAGCAGCCTCATGGGCCACTCAAATGGTTAAAGATTGAGGAATAAGGGTGGAAAACCTATTTTGTTAATTGATCTGCTTGGCTCCTGATGAGAGACAAATGAAGCTTTGCAGAAATGGGAACAAGCAAATACTGATCAGCTGGAGATGGCTTATTACCAGAGGCATTCTTTGGGCCAGGCAAACAAGAATCTCAGCTTTTTTAAAAAAAAGCAAAATAGTATATCTTCAGCATTTTTCCTGGCAGATATAATCTGGAAATTTTAGTCAATATAAAGATACCTCTACAGCTGAAAGGAGCAAGCAGATGGGTACCACTTCTATTGCAGGAGTGAACCAAAGAATTCACACCAGCGCCCAAGGTGAAGTCAATTGAAGTCACTGGGAATTGTAGCTTTGCATTCAGTGGTGCCAAGATTTCCCCCAACCTATCTGTTTATATAAAAGCAGGCCTATCCCCAAACCATTTGTTAAACCCCCTCCCCTCCACTCTCAAAATTCTTATTCTGGATCTCAGCATGGCAGCATGCTAATGGTGGATAGCAGTAATTGTTTCAGATGAAGGACATAGCAAAAATATTTCTGGGATTATCAAAAGACACTGTTGCCATCATTCCTTCTTTAAATATTCAGCCTTTTCTGAGGCCGGGACTGAACCAGCTAGTGTCTGCTCTCAGAGCGGTGCTGACTCCAGGAACCAATCAGTGGCACACAGTGCACTAGTCCAGCAAACACTGCTGAGGCCTGCACTAGTCCAAGAAACACTGTACAGTTCACTTCCTGCTTTTCCCCTTTTTTCCAGTGGGCACCTATCTGGTAGTCCTAACACATGCAGAGATTGGGGTACAGGGGTGGTTCTGCTCTTCCTCTCTCCCCTGCATAGACATATAGTCCAAATCAAAATCTAGCCCTCAGATAGGTGTTGCATTGCAGTTGCAACTACTGTTGCCATTGCACCAACTGCCAGAGGAACTCCCCCCTTGTTTTTCCCAGTGTGGATAGGAGCACATAGTGCCCTTAACAAATCCTGCCCTATCATTCCTAAAACACCCAAAGCAGCAGCAGGATCAAGCAGTAGGCCTATGTGAAGCTTCAGTCCCTGATTTGATTAGGTGGAGATTCAGCCTGATTTGGTGGCTGAATCTCCAAATCCCAGCTGAATCAGAGGACCCGTTAATCTCTCTGAATCGAATCGGAACCCACAGAATCAATTCAGAGAGATTAGGAAAGATTCAGTGATTTGGACATAGACGCAGCTTTAAATGTTTTTTCTACATATTTGTAGGTTTTCCAACCTTATACCTCAATCTTTAACCATTTGAGTGGCCCATGAGGCTGCTGAAGAGGGGAAAGAAAGGTGTTTCAGCAATAATCCATACATGAATGTTGCAATGCTGGGGCACAAGGAGTGTCCCACAGCAGTGTGGGGGACTCCTCAGTGTGCTCAGCAGTAGTCCCAGAAGTGGAACAGAAGCACTACCGGTCTACTTCTGGGTCTGCTGGGGAGTGCACAGGGGGCCTGTCCTGTCCCCTACCCAGCTTGGCAACTGGTGCCTCCTGGATCGGGGGGGGGGGGGGGGGCACCTGGTCCCCCTCCAGCCAATCACTGAGTTGGCAGACCTGGCGCTCCCTGGTGGACCAGGAAGTGGATGGGAAATACTTCTGGCCCACTTCCAGGGTCACCGTTGAGCATGTGGAGGGCCCCCCTGCACTCCTGTGGGACATTCCATACACCCCAGCATTGCAGCATTTACAAGCCACGCTGGTACCTTGAGGAATGCAGAAAAAAGTTTTAAAGCTGTGTCTATGTCTGAATCACTGATTCGCTGAATTAGCATTGAATCTTCAGATTTGGATTCGGCCAAATCGAATCAGGGACAGTGATCCGACAACAAATTAAATCACTGTCCTTGATTCGGGCCAAATCCAAATTTGAATTGAATAGGGCCTGCTTCACGCATCCCTATCAAGCAGCTAGCTCTTGCAGCTCTACTGATTTTCCTTTAGTTATGATACCTCCAAAGGTTTGGAAGGGTGGAAGGATTGGTGGATGCATTTGGGAAGAGTATGAAACTAGTGAATTTTCAAAGGGAGGTTGGGGTGGGGGGACAAAGGTGGAAGAAACATTTTATCAAAAGGAGGAACCACTAGCATGGACAGATTTTCTTGAGCTAGTCCTTTGTTAACATTTTAGCAGCAGACTGGTAGTGTCCAAACTTGCTTG
Organism: Crocodylus porosus; assembly: GCF_001723895.1. Lineage (NCBI taxonomy): Eukaryota > Metazoa > Chordata > Crocodylia > Crocodylidae > Crocodylus > Crocodylus porosus. The sequence continues at coordinate 87,639,077 of NW_017728886.1, forward strand.
GTTCAAGCAGCCCTCTTTTTTCACTCACCCTGGTAGCACACCCATTGCTCTAACTATTGTGTACTGGAAGATCCAGTGACTGGGGGTGCACTGATAGTTTTTTTGAGCCAGTACTGATGACCAATTTTTAATGTGCCTTAACAGCTGATTACAAACTGTTCATCGATATGTAGTCCCACAGCATGGAGAGTGGTGACCGGCTGGTAAGTCTGTTGTGGGGGAAGGGAAGGGGCATGGGGGTGGCAGATTGAGGGCTCTGCAGTGAGGGAGGGAGTGGGACTGGGGCAGGAGCAGGCACTGCACAGCCAGGGTGGGGTGGGGCACAGGATGAAGCCACAAGTGGCTTGTCTGGGAGGTACAGGGGAGGGGCAGCTCTCATTGCTATGCACACCCCAGGAGGGCATGGGGAGCATGTGGCCCCGGGTCTGCTTGCGGGGTGCGGGTGGACTGCAGTTGCAGGCTGGGGCTGCGCTGGGCTCTTCCCAGCATGGGGGTTGAGTTGGGGCTGTGCTTGGGGTAGGTGGCAGTGGCAATGCTGGGAGAGGAACTATGGGGGGACAGCTGCAGTCACCCCAAAATTCATCATAGCCCCCCATAAACCCCTCTCCCAGTACCACTGCCACCCACCCTGAGTGCAGCCCGGCCCAACCCCACTGCCGGGAAGAGCTTGGCACATCTTTGGCCCCAGCCCGCAGTGGCAGCCTGCCTTGCTTCATGTGCAGTTCTGGGGGGCACATGCCCCTCATGGCCTCCTGGGGTGCATGCAGCAGCAGGAGCCACCCCCCCATACCCCCAGACCAGCTGCTTGTGGCTCCGTCCTGCGTTCCATCAATGATGGGCAGTGCCAGGCCCTGCCCCAGCCCCCTCTCACAGTGGGGGCCTCAATCTGCCCCCACCACGCCCCTTCCATCAGCATCTATCGTCCACATTATCAGCCACATCAGCCAAGAAAAGCCAATTGCTGACATGGTCAATTTTCCTTGTATCAGTGCCAATCCTACATGGGACCAATGAACTGGTGCACCTCTACCAGTGACTGCATGAAATACACACATGCTCTAAAGTGAAACTTACTGCTGTGTTCCAGACTAGAGCAGTGGCACTCAACCTTTCAGATGAACTATCTGGGACTCATCTGTGGGCTGGATCCCTTGTGGGGTTGGTTCATGGGCCTGGGCCCCATGTGCCTTGATTAGGCCCCATACCACCTCAGCCCAGTCCTGAAACCCAAGACAAACTCTGTGACACACCAACCCTGAGTGCCTGATGTAGCTTACAGGTCTGTGCTATCCAGCCCACTGGGCCTGTCAGGGGTCAGAAAATTTGACAGCAGGGGAGTGGCAATTAATGTTGCCACCATTCCTCTGATACCAAATATTTGGACCTCTGTGGAGCCTGGTGGGCTAGATGACATGGCTCTGTGGGCTGGATGTGGTCTGCAGACCAGGGGTTGAGCACCCTTAGACTAGAACGGTGGTTTTCAATCTTTTTTTTTTTTGGAGGATCTCTAAACAATTTCAAATGGAGGTTTGGGCCCCTGTGAATTATAGGTGTGGGTAGTCACATACCTTTGTTTCATCATAGTCATCTTTCATAGACCTCTCAAACATTGGGAGTCCCAGAACACAGACTGAAAAACACCATTGGACTAGAAGATAATGCTTTCCACATTCAACAGTTTGCTCCATATGGAAGTGATCCAAAGCCCATGAAGCCAATGGAAAAGCTCCAAGTAACTACAATAGGCATTGGAGCTGGTCCCAGGTAGAATACTGTCCGGATATATTTAGATTTCTACAATGAGCCTGTCCATAGTTCTAGGGATAAGAATGAGTTCCTAAATAAGTAGCTTTTCAGAAATGCAGAGCACCAAATATATCCCCCAGATGTCAGTGCAAACTGTGCATGCCTAGCCCCTTCAGAAAAAAAAAAAGAACCATTTCTATTCAGGTACCTCCCTTACAGGAAAGTAAGTGCCTCTCAGTTTTAAAATTTGTCCTTGAGATGGCATTTATTAAATCATTTTATTTTAATATCTGGGAGCTTAATAATATAATGCCACTGAATCCAGGAACTTTACTCTTCCTAAGCCAGCTCCTCTCATGCATACTGCCACAAGGACATTTGTCCCTATGGCTCCCACTGTCATAAATGCAGCCTGTTTGACATCCATGCCTTTGATACTACAGACAGCAGGATCACACACCTTCAGAGAAACAATTAAAATATGTCACACACCTTTTATTCTAATGAAATGATTCTGAAAGAGCAAACATTGAAAATATTGTTGTTTGCAATTCACAGCATGAAGACTGCACACTGCCTCTTTAAGCCTTACAATTCAAGTTTAACTGCCCTTCACAACACTGAAATTTCAAAAATCCAATAACTCACCTTAGGGGGAGGGTACAGATGACAAAGTGGTTGGCCTGCATCCTGTTTACATAGCTTTATGGAATGGCACACCACATCAGCATTCATTTTGTACTCCAACCTGAGGAGAAATGGTGCAAAACAAAAACTACTAAATCCTCTTGAGTGTTAGAAAATTGAACCTATTTCAATGGAAAAGTAAATCTTAAAAATGTTATGCAAGGCCCTTAGTTCATTTTATTGTGGCTTTTTAGCTCAGCTCAAGCATAGCTGTTGGACAGTAATTATTTTCTGCCAGGGCCCACTTTGCATTTGAAAAGAGGTAGTGTTTTATATATAGCACCTCCAAATATAGTCCTGGGTATAGCCAAAAACCGCACTCTACTGGAGTTTGGGGTCACTGTGGTGGGATTGCTTGTGGCAGAGCAGCCCCTAGAAAGTGCCACCAGGGCCAAACCCCAGAGAAGGGTGAGACTGGGGCACTCTAAAACCTCAGCCCCCACTGCCTTGTGGGTTATCCCTTGGTCAGGAAAGACTAGGGGAGCAGACCCTGACATAAAAGTAAGGGCAGAGCCAGACTGTTGTCTAGAATGGACAGATACATCTGGCTCCCACTGGAAAGTCCTCTCTGGTGGATCAGGTGGCTGAGCAGATATGCTCATCTCCCTGGCTGTGAAGGCAGATGGCAAGAGCTGTGTAGACAATGTAGGGCACCACTTTGGGTGCAGTAGGACCTGATGGCTAACCACTACATCCAGATGTTTCAACATTGTTGTGCTACTGGATTCAGACAGGCCTGGATGACAGAGTGGGGGTGACTCTGCAACCTTTCCTCCCTTAAATCAAACTCACGTATAAGTCGTGACACCACCTATCTCTGCCATAGATAAACTCAAGACCTGTAGTGATGGGCGAGCAGCATGCAGCAGGTGTGGATACGCTGGGAGCTGTAGCAGCAGACCTGCACACAGGCAGCTCAAGGCAGAGTCGCTTTTCACTTAAGCAAAGCAGCAGTGGAATTCGTCAGCCCCCCAGGTGACTGAGCAGCCCTACTTAGGATCACACTGCTCACCTCCAAAGCACGAGGAAGGGGCTAGAAAAGGTGCCCTAAACACTGTCTTCTTCACCTTAACCCTGGTCGACATACCACAGCTGATAGGGATCCCACTACAGCAGTCAAAAATCACAGAAAAAGATCAAAAAGCAAAAGGTGGCACCACTCACCTCTGGTAATTGGAAAGTACACATGCTAATAGACTGTAAAACAGCAGAAAGACCAGAAAGAAGAACAGTTGTAGGTGGTAGAGAACTAGCCAGATTCGTCATTTAGATAGTGACCCAGAGTGAAACTCGCCTAACTGAAGAAGGACAACTTACTGAAAGAAGAGCTGGCTACGCATTCTTCTGGAGTGACCATAGTAAAGAGGAGTGACATGAAGCTGGTGTTGGGTTTGCTGTCAAAACATAGCTAATCAGCAAGCTTACAAATCTCCCAAAAGGCGTAAATGACAGACTCATGCTAATGAGACTCCCACTGTTTGGGCAAAGATGTGCAACTGTCATCTTCCCTTATGCACCTGCCATGACCAACCTAGATGTGATTAAGGACACATTTTACAAAGAGTCTCTTATTGCAGAAATGCCTAAGGCAGGTAAGCCATCATCCTTGGTGACTTTAATGCTACAATTGGCCCAGGTCATCAGGCATGGCCAGGCATCACTGGAAAAAATAGCCTTGGGAAATGCAACAGCAACAGGCATTTTCTGTTGAGGAAATGTACTGAACACAACCTCCTAATCACCATCACAGTCTTCTGCCTGCCAAACTACAACAAGACTTATTAGATGCACCCATGCACCATGCACTGGCATCTCATTGTTTACATCATCCTCAGGAGAAGAGACAGACAGGAGGTCAAAGTGACAAAGGCCATGAGAACTGCAGAATACTGGACTGACCACAGGCATATAGTCTTCAAGTGGAATATCCAGTTATATGCCAGTAGATGACCATAAGGCAAAAAAGCACCCAAAAGTCTCAATGTCTCCAAATTGAAACAGGAGAATATGAAACAGGAATTTGTTGACTAACTGCACAGCTAACTAGTAACACCTGAAAAATAGGACATCCTTCAGAGACACTGTGTACTCAGCTACATCTAATACTCTCTGTTCTACCACACGTAAACATTAAGATTGATTTAGTGAATCTGTAGTGATACTGACATAGGGAGACTATTAAATGAGAAACATTGGCTCCATAAAGCCTGCTTAGAAGACAGCACTTCAACATCTAAGAAGGCAGCCTTCAACAATGTCAAGAGGACTGTCTAATGCAAACTCAGAGAGATGCAAAACTCATGGCTGAGCAAACAGGCGGATGAGATTCAATCCTACACAGACAGGAATGATATGAAGGACTTCTATGATGTCCTGAGGACAATCTACAGGCCATGTTCATCAGGAACATCTCCAATATTGAGTGCTGATGGCACCACACTGCTCTTTGACAAATGAAGGATACTGCAAAGATGGGCAGAAGCTGTCAACATCCTCAATCAACAATCATTTATTAGTGAAGAGGCAATTGATTGACTGCCCCAGGTAGATATTAATATATCTCTTGCTGACTGAGACTGTGGAAGCAATTAACCTGCTGTCAAATGGCAAAGCACCTGGAGAAAATGCTATACTAGCAGAGGTCTACAAGGTTGGAGGTTCCTACATGGCTCTGAAACTGACTGAACTCTTCCAGTCAATGTGGATTCAAGGAACTATAGCTCACAAGTACAAGGATGCAACCATCATCCACTTGCACAAGTGGAAAGGCAATAGACAATCCTGCATGGCATCTCCTTGCTGTCAATAGCCTGCAAAATCTTTGCTAGAATTCTGCTGAATCACCTTGTGCAACACATTGAACAAGGTCTGCTGTCTGAGAGTCAGTGCGGCTTAAGGAAAGGACACAGAACGACTGACATGGTGTTTGCAGCTCCTCAACTTCAGGAGAAATGCCAGGAACAGAATTCCAACCTGTACATGACTTTCATTGACCCGATAAAAGTATTTGAAGCAATCAGTCAAGAGGGCCTTTGGAAGATCATTGCAAAATTCGGTTGCCTGGAGAAATTCATTGCAACAGCTAGACAATTCCACGCTGGCATGCTCACTCATGTTGTGGAAGACAGTGAATCCTCTTAACCATTCCCAGTCACCAATGGAGTCAAGCAGTGTTGTGTGACCTCATCCTTCTTCAGTATAATGTTCTCTGCCATGCTTTTGTGACTGTGACACTGGGATTGACATAAAATACCAGAATGATGGCAAGTTCTTTAATTTGAGGAGATTATAGGCAAAAACAAAGTTACAGGAAGTGACTGTTCATGATCTTCTCTTTGCTGTTCCCTGAATGCCAAGTCTGAATCTGACATGCAGCGGACCATGGATCATTTCTCTTCAGCTTGTGACAAGTTTGGTTTCATAATCAATACTAAGAAGACAGAAGTGATGCATGAACCTGCCCCAGGAAAGCCTTAAATAGAGCATCACAGTGAATGACCAAACCCGTCATTGGTTTGTCCACTGCCAAGCCATCCAGAGGACAAGTTCATCTTTCTCAGCAGTGCACAGTCACATGCAGCTGAAATCGATGAAGAAGCCAATGCCAGAATTTCCGAAGTAAGTGTGGCCTCTGGCAGACCATGTATAAATGTGTGGGAGTGAAGAGGCATCAGCTAACAAACAGAACTGAAGGTCTACAAAGCCTCCGTGTTGCCAACCCTGATGTATGCATGTGAAACCTGGACGGTGTACAGATACCATGCTATGAAGCTGAAGCACTTTGACATGGGCTGTCTGAGGAAACTGATGAGGAAAAGATGGCAAAACAAGGTCCCAGAAACTGAGGTTCTCACATGGGCAGGCATTCCAAGCATCCACACTCTGTTGATGAAATCACAGATGAGAGGGGCCGGCCATGTCACCAGGATGTCAACTGAGCAACTACCAAAGAAGATCTTTTACAGAGAGCTAAAGGAGTGAAAACGCTCTCAGGGAGGCCAGAAGAAACATTTCAAGGACTGCCTCAAATCATGCTTGAAACATTTCAGCATTGACCCAAAATCTTGATAAGATCTTGCTCATGATCATTCCACCTGGTGAAGTCTCATCCATACTGTAGCTACAGTCCATGACTGGAGAAGAACTGCTGAGGCAAAGCAGAAGCTCAAACAGCATAAATCTCACAACCACAGAATGTCCGCTGTTGATCAAGCAACCCAAAGTGGCATCTCTTGCTCAGTGTGCCATAGATAGTTCAAAGCACAAAAGCTGCCTATACATCAGCAGCGAGGCTGCTCTGATGCACTGTAACTACAGTTCATCAGAGCAGGCTTGATTAACTGAGTCTGCTGGAGCATGGTAATTGTAAAGGCTGTGCAAAGCTTCAGTCCCGGATTTGATCTGGCGGAGATTCGGCCTGCCTCGGTGGCAGAATCTCTGAATCTGAATTGAATCAGGAGACTCTTTAATCTCTCCAAAGTGAATCAGAACCCTCCGAATCAATTTGGAGTGATTCAGTGATTTGGACATAGACACGGCTTTAAATGTTTTCCCTATATACCTTAAGGTAGCAGGCAGCTCGTGAATGCTGCAATGATGGGGCAGATGGAGTGTCCCACAACAGGAGTCCTTCGCATGCTCAGCGGCAGACCCAGAAGTGGACCAGAAGCAGTTCTGGTCCACTTCTGAGTCCGCTGGGGAGCATGCTGAGGGCGTCCCTGTACCCTTCCTGCTTGGTGACTGGTGCCTCCTGGGTGTGGCACCTGGGGTCCCCTTGTGGCCAGTCGCCGAGTTGGGGGCAGCGTCTGCTTGGTGGCAAATCTGGAAGTGGAGCAGAAGCACTTCTGGTCCACTTCCAGGTTCACCCATGAACATTCGGGGGTGGGGGCGGGTGCACCCCTGTGTGCATTGCAGCATTCACGAGTCTCACCTGGTACCTCAAGGTACGTAGAAAAAAACAGAACCTGTGTCTATGGCCGAATTGCTGATTCTCTGAATCAGCATTGAATCTTCAGATTTGGATTCGGCTGAATTGAATCAGGGACAATGATCCAAATCAGCAAATCAAATCACTGTCCCTGATTTGGGTTGAATCTGAATCCAAATCGAATATAGTCCGTTTTGCACACCCCTAGCAATTACCATGCTCCAGCAGACTCCACAGTCTCGTGTATCAGCAGCTCTGCACTTAAAAATCCTGGTGGGGGTGCTTTAAGTAAAGCTCATTCAACAAGCTTTAGATAAAATGCCTCCACTGCCATTTTTAAACTCGGGGCTGCTGATACATGAGACACTGGAGCTGGAACTTTAATTAGAACTACTCTAATTAAAGTGCACCCCCCCCTCCCCCTCCCAGAGCAGGTGTAAAAATGCCCAAATTAGCCTGATCAGTCACTCACATGCTCACAAAAACCAAACTAAGCAGTGATGTCATGATCATCTTCAAATTCAAAGAATGAACAACAACAAGAACCTGCAAATAAGTTAGAACTGTACTAGTTTTTAATCAATAATACCAATAACACTAATTCAATTTGGCAAGTCTTTGACAAATATTCAAGTCTGATTTAACAAAATAATCAGGAATCTTTTTTCACCTCTAATAAGACATGAGTATCAAGACTAGTTTTCTTTACTTTTTTACTTATTTTTAATAAGGCACATCTCTAGACTTAGGAAGAATTAAATCAAAATGTTTGATTATTGTGCATCTTAGTTTTGTAAGCAGTTTATAGTCCCTAGGCTAGATTAAAAAGCCCTAAGGAAGTAGAAAGTACAGCAAGAACTCAGTTAATTAATCTGAGAACTTTCTGAGAGGAATAAAATGACCTAATTCTATTTTTAAAGTAATTTACATTGCTTAGAAGGGCTCCCAAGTGCTCCAATCAAGGTCAGGGCTAGGTACAAGTGAAGAATTGACAGTGAAAAATGTCATTAAGGTAAAAGTGGAAATCATGGGACAAGAAATTAAAATATTGTGACCCTTTAGAAAAATCTCTCACTCACCCACTGCTAATTTTATTCAGGAAATTACTCCCAAGCCAAATGGGATGAATTTAAAAATATAATTAAGTCAGGTGGACCTAATTTGAGATCTAATTTTAGAAATAGAAATACACTGTAGAACTACATACTGTAGTAGTTATGCATTGTGCAGTAGCAAAGTATTCATTCACTTATAGCCAGCAAGGGTGGCTGGACTACTTAATCTAGTATCTCTCTAGTATACCAGATGTGGGGAAAAAAAGTGTATTGTAATACTAATGGGACTTGACGAATGAAAACACTGCACTGAAAATATATCAGCACAATTTAAAAGAAAAGTCCTTTAGGTGGTATCTTAATACTTACAGTTTAACTAGTTCTGGTCCATAAATTTCAGCAACCAAATAACAGATATCCTGAAAGTGAAGTTTTTCTGGAAAACACACATGTTGAAGTATGTGAGCATAAGAAATACAGCAGAATTTGATTTATCAAGAGAAATACCATGCAATTCTTGAGAAAGGCATGTGGTCAGTTACTAGACTGAGCACAAAACCAGGCATGAGTAAACATATCTTTCTAACTAGGGTTTGACAATTACACCCTGTATCGTTAGTCAAGCCACCCAGACATGTTGCATTTAGTTAATGTTTGTTAAGTGCTTTGAATATGAATGGTGCATAATATGAATGGACACTTGCTAAGAATATCTTCTAAGCAACTTAAGGGCCAAGTCTTTGCTATCTTATATTGTAAGCCAAAAAAAAGAAGCATGCAAAAACAGATATATCAATATATAGAAAGGCATGCATGTATTCGTATTTTGGCCAGAATTATGTTAGTGTCTTCAAGTGTTTACGCAGGTTTAAAAAAATGAGCAGGAATAATTATACTTTAACAATATTTGTTACGTTCCTTTAAGGAACATGGCTTTTCTGGATGGCAAGTCTCATTCTTTTCAACTAAATGAATCATACTACATGTCAAAGTATATTGTATGATATACATTGCTAATGATTTTTTTTTAATATGCTACTGAAAAAGAATGGCACTTGGGCTATTTTATTAGCATTGAGGAAAGAGAAGTGCACTTCTGAGAGGGAGTCTTGAATTTGAACGCAGTTGCAAAATAACAGTAAGCTTCATTCTTGCAGTTCCTAGGAAGGAAAGCTAAACACGTCCCCCCCCTCCGTCCCCCCATGATGATTGCAAACTGGATTCAGCAACACACTTAAGCATTGTATTAAGTCTTTTTCTGTTGGAAGTATACTTATTAAACATGTGCATAACTCCCAGGGAAGTTACTTTAGTGAAAGGTAAGCATATGGTAAAAAATTAGATTTAGACTGCTGAATTGGAGCTTTACTTTAAATCAGTCTCCTACATCTTACAGCTGTCAACTGAGTGTCTGTTTTTTGCATATTAATAAGCAGTAAATCATGAGTCATAGCTAGACGTTAAAATTTAGGTTCATTTACACAGTTGTTTGTGTGGTAGAAACAGCAATATATAGAAACAAGAACAAAGAAGCATATAGTCCTAGTACCCTGTCCTTGTCTTCAGCTAGTTTTCCCTTAAATATGGCATTGCAAACTCAGTGGACCTCTAGTTTAGCATCTGTAGATTAGACAACTGAGTAGTGAGAGACTGGCCACCTAAGCACCTCCACTTACCTTTATAATGCCTGAAAATTAGGTACTTGGTCCTAGGATGATCCAGATAGACAGGTTTAGGCTCCTAGGATGCCTACACACTAATGGGAAGTCTTGCATATCTCCCAGATTTAGTCACCCATGCTTTGCATAAAGTGAAAGGGGAGAGTTAGGTGCTTCCAAATGGCAATTTAGACAGCTGAGAGGTTTTTAGAAAAAGCCAATAAGACAATGCTAAGCCCAAGATCCCACTCCTTAGTGGAATTTGGGTGCTGCCCTTCACTCATGATCAAGAACACCTAGACAAGGGTCTGATAGACTTTTACAAGCAGCAAGCTGGAGCAACCCAGCTCCAGTCCAGTGCAGGCTCAGCAGCTTTAGCAGCATATCAGAAGCAGAGGGCTTCCCTATGCCTATGTTGGAGCAAAGCAACTAGGGAGCTGGAAGCTGTGCCCAAGCTGATGCTTCTCTTCACCTCCCTCAACCCTGCAAACTCCCAGGCTGTGGCACAGGTGCAGCTTCCAGCCAGCGGCAGCATAAATGCAACTAGAAACTGCATTTATGCTGCCACTGCTTCTCCCCATTCCTCCTCTTCTCCACCCTTGGCTGCAGCGTGGGCACAGCTGGAGGCTGCTCAGCCCTAGCACAGCTCCCCACTAGCTGGAAGCTGCACTCATGCTGCAGCCACAGGGTGGGGACGGGAAATAAGGAGAAGTTCCCTAGCTCCAGTGCAGGCATAGGCAAAGTCACCCAGACCACGTTAAACCAGAGCCAGGAGGGGAGAGGGCAGGAAGAAGTAGTAGTGGTATGGTCACAACTCAAAATTGTCCAGCCACAGTGCAGCTCTTTGCAGCCTGGCCCCAATGAGTGTGAGGACAAACAAAACCCTCCAGCTCGAAAGGCTGGATTTGTTGACCCCCAGACCCCTTATGAAGGTAGGAAAATAATGAGGGCATGGGGAAGCCTGGGAAATTATTTTCACAGTTGCCAAGCACTTCATAGTAGTCATCCTAGAAACGAGGGAAACGTCAGTCCAAGGCCTCCACAACCTGAGATGATTCAGACCCACATCTCCCACTTCCCAGGAGACTGCCCTAACCATCAAACTACAGAATGGACTGGTGCAAGGCACTCTCCACCCCTGCCTACTGAAGAAGCCGGGCTACTGGATAGTAGAGCTGTGTGAAATTTTGCTGGCCGTTTCGTTCCAACACTGTTTTGACCAATTTTGAGGTTGAAACAGCAAAATCAGAATGAAACAAAGGCCACTGAAATAGCCTCAAAACAAAATGAGGCTGGTTGAAATATTTTGACCATCATTTGGGATAGGAAGTCAGTCCAGCTGGGCTGACTTCCTGTCCCCAGCTCGATTTGGCGGGGAGGGTGAGGAAGCCCAGGAGGGCTGCTTTCCCATCCCCCATGCTACATCTCGCTGGGGATGGGAGGCAGCCTAGCTGGGCTGCTTCCTTGTCCCCTGAGCTACATCACACCGAGGATGTAGCGCAGCGGACTGGGAAGCAGCTCAGTTGGGCTGCATCCTGCCCCCGGCAGGATCTAGTGCTGGGGATGGGAAGTCAGCCCAGCTGGGCTGACTTCCCATCCCCAGCGAAACTCTAAACAGCATCGAAACAACCTTTCTGTTTCAACAGAATGGAACAGCTGTTTCGATTCTAAATGAAATTTGAGACAAAACACTGTTTCGTTGAACCCTTGGAAACTCAAGGCGAAACGGAAAGAACCAGACCCCAAAAAAAGGAATGACACAAGAGTAAATGCATAAGTAAGTACCTTGCCCAACAAAATCTTAATTATACTGGGCTGCAGAGGGCTGCAGCAATTGCTGTAGCTCATCCATCTTATCCCACATCAAATATTTTATTTCAAAACAAGTCATTAATCCTATTTCTTTAATTCCTTTGCCACAGTTTCTCTCTCTTGGATTTTTACAATCAATCTCCTGGTTAAAAACTGGTCTCCTGACTAGAATTAAATTGTGCTATTATCCTCTTGAAAGGGAACATGCACTGAATGGCAATAGTGCCATGTCTGATATTATCCCTGATTAAAATGCCCTTGGTAAGACTTGCCAACATGGCAGGTGGCTCAAGGATCCTGTAAGAGAAGGTGGCTAGCTTCCCCAATATCTCCCATAGTGGAAGAGAGTAGACTGCTTACTCTGATCTCCTGAAGAGAAGACAAGCCAGCTTGTTATAAAATGTTCCTTGCCCAAGGACAGCCAACAGACTGCCTCAATCTTTTTAATAGTAAGAAGGGGGGTGGCTTGCACTGTCATCTTCTCTAGAAAGTAGCCATTTAACAAGTCAGCAAGGGAGACATTTCTATGGACACAATTTCTTCTGAGCATAAGAAACTTAATGTGCATATATATCCAATGGGATATTCAAAACAAATAATGACTGTCTCCTGAGGGAAGAGCAAGGAAATTAAATCTCCCTGGATTGCACATATTACATTCAGCCTTTGATTTCAGGCAATATATCCACAGCCAATATTTACAGCTATTGCCCTGAGAGCCAGCTGATATTAGTATTCAGGCACCTCTCTTGCTCAGCTGTATGCATATGGATACAAAAGGATCAGCACACACAGAAGTGTGTTGTGGAATGAAAAGCTTGCTAGTGAAAAGAGAAGAAATGTCTATTTTCAGGCAGAGAGGTGCATGAATGGACTTGGAATATTCAGGAACAGAAATTGACCTTAAACCCAAATAAGTGTATAAAGCAACAAAAGAAAACTTGGGAAGCCAGAAAAAACTTAGTATACTTCAAATGATTCAGCACCAGATAAATGTAACCCTTTAGCAGTCTTCTTTCTGCTGTGATAAAACTCTTGCAGATATACTTGTATAGTTTTCATGGCCACAGAGATGGAAGTTCTGGCTGATTTCCAAGGTATAAATTTGCAATAAAGATGCCATTAATCATTTTGCCACTGACCTTGGTGTTTACACAGAAGCAATGCCTTACACAGAAGCGGAGTGACTCAGAAGCATTTCATAAAGGTGGCTATACTGCTTCTGGTTTGGGATTTAACATATGCAGATTAGTGCAACATGTTTGAGCATGACACTGCCTGGCAAGCTTTGTAGACATGCCCTTAGTGGAGAAGAAAAGAACCACCAAGGACTTAGGTATTCCACACCACTGCACTTTAAATTCACATTTTAATGGATTTTGCCATTCCTCCCCTGTGCCGATGAGTCTTAAGTGTCTTACACCTGATATTCACTCTCTCTGCCAGTCTTTGTAATTTTACAAAACATTATCTTATATCTGAAAATATTTTTGTCTTCCCAGTTGCTGTGTAAAGACCCAAACAAATACAGGGGAAAAGTGACTGAGTATACAAGTAAAACAGACTATACATAAAATACCACCAAACATACAATGTACAGAAGCATGGAGGAGTATGTCTATTTGTACGCAGGCATAATACAACTCACTTCAATTCCCATATACCTTTGGGATGAAATCTTGCCTCCTTTGAAATCAATAGCTTTATGCCAGTAACTTTAGTGGGAGCAGAATTTCACATCTGATTGTCTTCAGTTGCATTAATCTTAGATGATGTGCTAGTGCAGTTAATCATTTTAAGACTCGAGTGTGAATTTTTTAATTAACAGTGAAATACAGTGGTACCAGCATAACATAAGGTATATTATTTGGGATTTACCAGGTATGTAGTTGCATAGTCTCTCCAAAGCTGCTTTTGCTGTCGAGTTATGTAACTGAGCAAGCTGTTCAATTACTGATGTAACAAGCACGCACCCTGCAAGTAACCACAAGAAAGAGATCATTGTAACAACAGGTCAAGGTAAGGCACAGTATCTGGTGTGAGAAAGCGATCTCTCTGGCTATGTTGACATGAACCCTCAGACAGTCTGTTTCTTGGGAGGGTGCCCATGGCTGATGACATTTCTTGGGGAGGGAGAGGAGTGGGGGTCTATTTCTATTGTTATTCAAAGTGCCACTTATGAAGCTAACAGTAGGGCAACAAATGGAAAAGCCCGAATTTTACATAGCCATATTTGTTTTGTATTTCTGGGCAAAGGAGTTTCTGTGATTTATTTCTGTCCCTGTATGCATAGAACTGGATCTCTAAAAGTGAAACCAAAAGGGGAAAAAAGAAAAATATTCCCATAATTAAAACAGTACTGTAATCACTATTTTGTCACTTTCCATACCTACAGCAATATATGCCCATATCTGATTTAACTGTTATATCTGGACAGCCTGCTCACAAGCAGATACCAACACAAGTTGAAGGGTAAATTCTGTAGTGGCATCAGTTTGTTGGAGTGCCACCTGGCCTGATTCAGTACAGAACTTCCTCTGAAGTCAGGGAGGTTCTGCACACAGAGAGCTTGCCAGATCAGAAGTCCAAATAGCTAAATATTTACTAAGGCTAAAATAGTTCCTCATTTCACTCTTCTCCCTTTGCATAGTTGAACAGAGTTCATTTTCTGCATGCTGGACAAGTCAGGGATTGTTCACTGGTGCTCCAGCCCTGGAAAAAGCAAGAATATAGTCTTAGCACCTTCCCTGCACTAAATACAAAGGAAAGGCTGGTGCACCAGAAGAACAAATGATTCTGTGCTGAGACCATATTTCACTTTCACTGTGAGGAAGGACCACCATTGAAAAACTGTGCTGTTTGGGGAGCTAAGGTATCTCTGAAGATCCTAAGGGAGTGGGGGTAGCTCTATAACACACCTTGAGCAGAACTGTGGTTAAAAAGCCAAAATCTAACCCAAAATTAAATATTTCTCTCTCTTGCATCTCTTTACAATGAAGCTGTCCTCTCCCTCCAAGTGAGGACTCTGATATTATATAGGAAGCTATATTTGATAATGCAAAGTCTGACCAGAGTAATTTGTGGAAATTTGACATGGGCGGGCAATTATTTTAGGCAGAGGGCCACTTACTGAGTTTTGGCAAGCCACTGAGGGTTGCATTACAGGCACCTGGGGCAGATAAGTATTGATTTTCTAAATTTTTTAGGGACCCCGCAGGCCAGATAGAATGGCTTGGTAGGCCATATCTGGCCCGCAGGCTGCATTTTGCCAACCCCTGAATTAAAGTATGACCTTGGTAGCACATCATGGGCTACCAATTAGTTAATCTGGGAGCCAAACTAGAAACCACTAAATCCATCTGTTGGGATTCAACATGGCTGGACTAATATAGGACCACAAGGAGGGTGAGATCACAGGTTTTGCAGTGATGCTTTATTGAGATGAAACCTACCTGCAACATTCAGATCTTATTTCCTTAAAGCATAGGGTCATTTACCACTAGCAGTTTTTTCTGCCTTATTTCTTCTGGGGGAGGGAGGACCCATAGCAGGGAGGGACACTCTGTTATTGGCCCTGCCATAACATGATATTCAACCTAAAAAGTTGTTTTTTTCTAACATAAGGGAAATGTTTCATTTGGACTATGTTACAAGGTGAGGGTGGAGGACAAAGACCCTTCAGTTGTAGCGTGTCAAAATTAACCTCTTTATTAGAGATTAATAAATGAGAGATTAGAGAAAGAAAGTCCTTTCTTAAAAAGCAATAATACTATATAGAGGTAAGAAAACCTTTACTCTCATATATAGTAATCCAAAGATACCAGTGGGAATAACAGTGAGCTCACCATCTCCTAGCAGTCATAAAATCCTGCTTCCCTACACTTATTAAACAAAATCCTTGACAGGACTCATTTACAGAGTGTGATTTATAAGACTTATGGTAGCAGTGGGTACCTGTAGCCAACAAACATGAGAGAATAAATGGAGATGGATGCCAAGAAAGAAAAACAGTAGCACACTTCAAGGGATAACACTGAAGTAAAAGCACACAAAAGAGTTCATAAAAAAGAAAACTGACTGCAAGGAGTTTGATATTTTTAAAGAAAAACAATTTATTTATGTTTCATTCATTTTTGTTGTGTGTGGACCTTAGTGTAAAAGTGACCCTTTACAGAAGACAGGGATGAAGATGTAGTAATGAAAGCCACACCATGCATTAGTAGCATAAAGGAGAAAATGTGAAGATGGGAGTGGGAACAGGACACACAGGGCGGCAGCAAGGTCACCATTACTGGCTGTGGAAAGGGCAGAAGGGAGGTACATGGTACATGACAGACCATGAAATTCAAAACAAAGCCTGAAGCAGAACTCAGCAGAACCTTGAAGGTAAGAGCAAGAAGTTTAAGCTGATGTCAGGCAAGAAGTAATCAATGGAGTGGGCCTAGAAAAGGAATAACCTGACCTAATCAACATATTTCAGGCATAGATATAGCTACAGGGAGGGAAAAAAAGTCTCCTCAAAATTACATTTCCTCCTATACACTGTGGTTAAAATTGCATAGATGTTCATTTAGAAGGTGAGTATCTCTTTCCTCTCGCTCAGCAAGCTGTCACTTTGAGCAGACAAGGGTGACAAAGACTGCAACAGAGGAATAATGTTCAATTTGTCTTTATTATATAACACAGGGCACAGCACTGCTAGTACTTTGCTCTCCAAGATCCTGACAGCACACCCTCTGTATCTCCTGCTTGGTATATACTCTTCCACTTCCTAATTAACAAAGCATAAAGCTGCACACTAGTTTTTCATTCAAAGCACTGCACTGTAGTGCTTTGTTTCAGCCCTAGTCATGATTACAATTACAGTTATCTTTATGCGTCCTCTTGTACTTTACTGGATGGGAAGGAAATATCTGTTACTGGGCTTATGACTGTATTTTTTTCCTTCTGTTTACAGTAACTGGGCAATATGATACCCAGTTCATATTGCAACCTTCAGTTGCAGCACCAACCACAACATGTTTGTGGTTAGGTAGGAGGGAGAAGGATGAACACCCTGTGTGGTGTCACTTCTCTTGTGCTTTTCACAGTTTTACTCTAGAACCCCAAAACCAAACTGTACAGCATAGCATTTTTATATTTCAGATGCAGCAGCCTGCCCATAAGGTTAATGCAAAGATATTCATTTAACTTTGCAAAGTTACAAAAATGCAAGTTAAGATTTCATTTTGGTATATTCTTCATCTCAGGGTAAAACATTTATCATAATAAATCTCTCACCTCAAGACAGAATGACACATCTTGCAGGTATAAACAAGAAGTCAAGGGCAATATGAAACTTCTCTGTGCCTTAGATCACTCACTTGATAGAGTGATCATTATTACTGCATCTGAATACAATAACTAATATAATATCTATAGGGCATGTCTACACAAGTCATTAATATGACTGAATATACTCTGGCTCAATCTGAGCAGGAGTAAACTAATTGTGATGTCACCGTCTACACATGTGTTCAAGCACAGTAATTTACTGCGCTGCTGGATAGCACTTGAATCTGACAGCACTGTCTGGCAGGGCAGTAATTTAGTCTACTACACCCTAACTGTCATGCACATGTAGATGGTGATGCTTTACTGCACAGCAAATTAATATGCTGCACAGTAAAGCATCTTATGTAGATGTCGCCAAAGGGCACTTTTACATATGCTCTGGGGGTGGGGGAGCAGTGCTTTAATTAAAGCAGCTCCAACAGCCTCTCTAAAACACCACCCTGTCTCCTGTATCAGCATCCCTATGCTTAAAAATGGTGGTGGGGGCACTTGAACTAATGCTTGTTCAACCAGCTTTAGCTCATGCACCCCCATCACCACTTTTAAGCAAGCACAGGGATGTTGATACATGAGATGCAGGAGGCTGCTTGAATGTGGTAGTTGCCGTGCTTCACATTGGAGCAGTCTCCACGCTCATGTATAGATATAGACACCCAAAGTGTTTAATAGAAGACTCAGATTACTTCTACAAAGCTCAGCAGCTTGCTTCATGTTTTGTCCTGGGGGTGCAGATGGAGTAGAAAACATTTTCTCACTCTTTCTTCTAATTTGGTTTTGAAGACTTGTCCTCAATTATCAAAAAAAAAAGTTCCTTTAGAGCATGTTGTGAAGTCAGTCATCTCTTCTTGCATGTCCTTCCAGAAGAGAAAACTCTTGACAGAGGATTTGTCAGCATGTTGCCCTGTGGTGATGTTGTTGCTATGCCATGCACTTCCTTTTGAAAGTATTAAAGTATGGTGCAGTAACTGTCCGTACTGCACCATACGCAGTGCATGGTTATTTTTAGTAGCTACTTCACCATAGTGGCATGCTGTAATGAGGGGGAGAGGGGGTGCCACTATGGCGAAGTAACTGCTGGTCACATGTAGACACCCATGGATGCTATGTCACCATAGTGATATGCTACGGTGACATAGTGTCACGTGTAGATATGCTCAGATAGTAAGCTATGGACTTCATTAACACCATAGGTCTAGTTCCAGAAATAGGCCCCTGGTTTTCATCTGGGCTTTTGTTGACTGCATTGTCCAGAGAACTGCGATGATCTGTTTGGGTCATGAAATAGATTTAGTTGGACCTTGATCATCTGAGGCTTAAACAACAGCAGTTGGCCTGAAAATGGCATAAAAAATTATCTGTAAACTACTATGGAGTGATTATCTGAAGGATCCTCAGAAGATTTTCATCCAGAGCGCATTTCCATCTCCATTGTAGTAACTCCTGTTAATACATCCCAATATATTATTAGGGTTTGGTTTTGTTTGTTTGTTCTACAATATAGGACTTTTGACATATTAAGCTTCTATCTGCTATAACCTTCATGTTCTATTCCATAATGGTTTGCAGGGATGCTTTGTTCTAAATCCTGAAGAAGACTGGCTGCCCACCTAAGCACTTGAGCATCATCAAGTCTTTCCACATCAGCATGTGTGGAATGGTGCAGTTTGATGGTACACATTTGAAAGAATTTGAAATCAAGAATGGTGTCAAACAGGGCTGTATCCTAGGTCTGATGTTTTTGGGGATTTTCTTCACTGTCCTACTCAAATATGCATTCAGTGGCTGTTCAGAAGGAGTAAACCTTTGGACCAGATCTGATGGGAAACTCTTTAACCTTGCTTGACTCAAAGCAAAAACAAAAACTTGAGAAGTTCTCGTCTGTGAAATGCTCTTTGCTGATGACACAGCAATTGCTAGTCATTCACAAGCAAGACTATAAAGTCTCATAGATCGCCCTTCTCATGCTTGTGATGATTTCAGTCTGACCATTAGCCTAAAGAAGACAGTAGTCAT
Organism: Crocodylus porosus; assembly: GCF_001723895.1. Taxonomy (NCBI): domain Eukaryota; kingdom Metazoa; phylum Chordata; order Crocodylia; family Crocodylidae; genus Crocodylus; species Crocodylus porosus. The sequence goes on from NW_017728886.1 coordinate 87,658,309, forward strand.
GGGTCAACAAGTTGGCTACCCTCCCAAAGTTAGAATAAATTATAAAAGCCTGGAAGTGGTTGAAAAATTCACTTACTTAAGCTACACCATCTTGCAAAATCTTGGCTTGGAAGCCAAAATTAATGCTCGCATTGGAAAGGCAAGCAACACCATGGCTAACCTTCAAAAGAGTGCTTGGAAAAACAAAGCGCTCACTCTGTTGACAAAGATGTCCATCTACAGCGCTTGCATACTTAGCTCTTTATTGTATGCCAGCAAAACATGGACTTCTAATGCCAAGAAGAAAGAAAACTAAACAGTTTCTATCTTCAATGTTGCTGCCTTATCCTGGGTATAACACAGTGTGACAAAATCTCCAACTTTGCTGTTCTGGAATGAGCCAACACAACCAATTTGCATTTCTGAGACAAATGCCTCCATTGGTTAGAACACATAAAGTGTATGAGCAATGGCCAAATCCCAAGGACATACACTATAGTGAGCTGGCCACTGGCAAACATCATCTTATATGGACCAAGCTCCATTTTGTTGCTATCTGCAAGAAAAACCTTTGTCAGCTGTGCATTGTTGGCCAACACTGGGAAGCAACAGCTTCAAACTGCTGTGAGTAGAAAACCACCATGACGCAGGGCCTATGTTGCTTGGAGATGGAGAGGATCAATGGTGATCTACAAAAGAAGCGTCAGAGACAGGCGAGACAAAATGGTACTTGTGTTATACAAATAGACATTTTGCCTATTGCTTTTAATCTTATGTGTTTTCTTGAATTTTGCATTGCCTTAAGAAACTCCATTTTATATTGTTCTGTATCTTGACATAAGTGTTCAACATTTGTATGCTGTGAGAGAATGGGTGAGAGCGTGTCTGTGGAAAAGGAAAACAACAGCTGGCAATTGGCTAAAGAATGCAGACAGATAAAAGACCCAAACAAGAAGACTCTGCCCCAGAACAGCGAGATAACAGCAATTGACCTTCAAAGAAGAACACAGTTATAACACAGCAAAGCCCAAGGACTGGGTGAATTCACAAGTTTATAAAAGATGGGGTGAGACGCATTGATTTGGGGTCTTGTCATCTTGGAGCATTGGCTCGTCTGATGATACGGACTGGCAGAAGCCCGGCTCCTACTTGTGATCAACTTAGCTGGCCACTGAGTTGATCTGAGTACTGATAAGACTGGTAACGTATACCAGTGCAAAACAGAAATTGGGGTATGAATGGGGGGTGTGCTTAAACGTGGCTTCTTGCTCTATCCTCCCTCATAAGATCTCGCTTGTGATTTGAACAATTGGCAATTTGTGTAACACTCGGCATGCCAATGCAAGCTCAACCAAGTTTGTATTTGCAATTTGCCAGAGGGTCTGCTTGTCACCCATCAGACTGTACAGCCAGTCAAGAAGCTGTATTGGTACCTGCTAACCTACTAAATGCGCAATCCCCATTGTCTCCCAAGACCTATGGCTGCCAATGAATGAATAAGTGATAGGACTGTTAACACACTCAGTTTCAATCTGCTATAACCTTCATGTTCTATTCCATAATGCTGCAGCCTAGCCAGTTGTGCCCCATTTTGTGTTTGTGAAACTACTTAAAAAAGTACCAGTCTTCCAATATTTGAGACTGCTCATATAAATAAAATCACTCAGCTGTGTAACTTTCTGGAGGGTCCAGGATCAGGATAGAATTCCAATTATAGTTAAATCCAAAGTAGCTCTGCTGACTTCAAAGGGTGTAAATAACTTGCAATTAATTTTTTTTTTTAAATCTTGTTGGTCTAATAAAAGATATCATCTCTACTACAAGTCCTGATTGCCTTTTCCTGTAGACCAATGCGGCTACAACCTGGATACATGGCGCATGGAAGATATCAAAATTTAGCCAATATTTAAAATGAAATCTTCATATTTTCTCAAGCAGGAAGCAACAGTGACCACCTGAAACCTGACATCCTGCTCCTGCCTTTGTTTCAAGGTCATTTGCATCATCACAGATCCTCACAGGAGGTGAGAAGTTCCATAGCAGCTATGTCCAGAGGAGTTTTCCATCTATTGCCTCCTCTTTCAAATCCTACAAAATATGAACTTTCATTTCTACCCAGGAGAACTTTTACAATCTTCTCTCCAATGCCTGGTGAAGGGTGTTTATTTTTTTTGGTCTAATAAAAGATATCATCTCTACTACAAGTTCTGATTGGGTATAAATAAGTAGACTCTGGCTTGGAAAGTGTACAGTCCTCAGGATAGGGTTTGGGTTTTAGTGCACACTAATATTATAATTATACCATATTTTACACACACACACACACACACACACACACACACATACACACAGTCACACCCCTTCCTCTAGGCTTGGCATCAGCATGGGAGCTCCCTTTGGACTACATTTGCTATGTTAACATTGCACAGGAAGTAGACAAAACATAAAAAATATTAACAAATCTTTGTAAGTCTTCTATAGTTCTTAACTCTGTTGGCTAAAAATGGAAAAATCATTAGGTAGATAAAAAGGGAGGAGAGGGTGTCAGCTGCTTTTGAAGACCTGGTGAAATCACGCTGCTTTTATCACTTATAGCAGTGTCAAAAGAATATTAAAGTGTTTTAATGCCATGGGCTTCAGGAAAAAAAGTAAGTTACTCAGTTCCAGAAAGCTGTTTACAGATTGTTTTTAACCAGTGGATTGCTTCATTTTATTTGTTTTTCATGTTGCATAAGCAGATTATGGCAAGTTATATTGATTCCATAATTAAATTTAAAAACTTGCATTTTTTTGCACTTTTGTATGATTTTTTCATAAGCAAGATTTAAGAAATTGGCTTTTCTGTGGGACTTAATAATTTTCAACATCTTGGCAGGCTGAAGAATGGTTTCTTTAGAAAAAAAATGCATTGGTATTATAATGCCTATCAGCCATTAGAAACTAGACTGGCATTAATAAAATGTCTGTCTCTTTCAGTCATAGTTTCTCCTATCTGCTATTAATTTATGAGGCAATAAGAGGGAACCATAACCATTTTGCTCAGCAGCAGTAATCTGAAAATTCACATATCCGGAAACACTTCTCCCCCTGTATTTGAAAAGAGTGTTTATTAATAAAACAACATTTTCACTAGTCTTGAAAAAGAATCACATCCCTCAAAAATAAAGTAAGAGCAAGAGACATTCATAATTTGGCCATGAAGCCCCTGGCAAGCTGAGCAGACTATTTAACTTAATCCACTTCTGCAGGAAATGTATGAAAGAATCTATCGTTAGAGTATATTTATGGATGCCGAGAAGCAGCCAGGCACAGTTGCCTGTTTGGTTTTCAATTTTAGATAAAATTTGTCTGAAGCCAGAATGTCATTAAATGAGTTTCCTGGCACCCTATGCAAATACCCAGCTTTCAGCATTATTGAATGGGAACAGTTTGCCATCTTTTACTCTTGATCCAAGGTGCCAGACAGTGGAGTTCTTGCCCACCCTTCTGCCATACTAGTTAACTCTTAGCCTCCAGTGAGCTCGCCCTTTCAGAAGGGCAGTTCAGTCATGAATCTAAACATTGGGTGGCTTTGTACGCAGATAACCTGCATCACTATGCCAGCTCTGAAGGCTAGATAGCCACTGATCCTTTCTCAGACACACAGGAATAGGAAGGAAATACAAAGCTTACCCTCTTGTGCAGCCCAGATAATGGCCTTTCACAAATACAAAGTAGTACTTTGCTTGTCAGTGGGCATGTCTACATGTGCACTGGACCGCACAGTAAAGTCATTTAGTATTTGCTTAAGCAAGTACTAAATGACTGTACCGTAATTGGTGCTACAGCACAATCCTGATGCCAAACATATTTTTTCCCATGCTACTGTGCAGTAGTGTCAGTGTCACAGTTCGTGCCTGCCAATGCTACATCACCATAGCAATGAGCTACAGCCATGTGGCTCATCGCTGTGGCAACATAGCATCTCATATCGACACACAGACTAGGTTTTTTCCTCCTTGGAGCATCTCACTAAAAAGAGTGGTGGATGGAGAACAAACTATGGTTTTGGCTCCCCAGGCCCAAGTTGCCTCCAGTGCAATTGGCCACTTGTTAATAAAGGAGGCTGTTGTGCCACATGAAAGGGTACTGCAAGTTACTGTCTATTCCCAGCAAGACTGTCTATTCCCAGGCAGCATACCTTCTTCACTACGGTTGAGTTGTGAGGTGGGAGTCTCTGTGGAGGAGCCAAGGCACGTCCTTGCCTTGAAACTCTTTTTTTTAAGTGAACATCATTTGGTGAAAGGCAAGTTATCTGGCCCTCCAAAATACCTATTTGAACCAGGGATTATGGCTCGGACTTTGGATGGGTTTCACCCAGAGTATAGAAATTCCACTTCTCCTTCCTGTCTCTGTGAATCCGAGCAATCTTTACTCGCTCTTCTGAAAACAATGAAACATATAGCAACATAGGCTTCCATTGTTGTTTCCATTGGACATGCCCATTTCCACTGAACTCATTACCTTATTTATATATTGATCTTACTTCCTGACTGAAGAGGTCACAGATCAAAACAGGGAAATCTATTCTGCGTGGTTTCACTGCTGCTCAGGCCTGAAGCAAGGGAGTTGTAACTTTCCACTGTGTGGAAAGTTAAAAGAGACATGCACAATTGCAGTGGGAGTAAGGCAGGGTCTCATTTCTGCTTTTCACTAGGACTGGTTTTGCTTCTCTCAGCACATAGCATTCAATCCTATTTAATCAATGTACAGACCTCCATGAAATCCAGTTCAAGTTTGATGGAAAATATAGACAGATGATATACAACAAGCCATTCTCTTGCTTTCTGTTCGTAGAAGAGTGATGTTTTGCAAATGTATAACTATCCCCATGTGATAAACATTGTAAGTTTTTCCTAATATTATATATCTGTATCAAGCTATAGATAGATATCTAGATATATATCTATATCTAGATATACATGTATATCATTATCAAAATATAGATATACATGTATATCTATAGATATATGTCTATATCTCTCTCTGTATAAAAGAGATGTTTATCAGACATGATGAACACTTCTCCCATTTCCTATGATTACCTGATATCAGGGTTGGATAAATGCATAGGCAAACTAGGCACATACCTAGGGCCCTGAGCAATGGGAGGCTGGTCCTTCCCTCTGTCGCTCTAGCGCAAATGATCCGAACCACCTCCCTTCTTTTCCCTTCCCCTCTTCTCCACCAGCTTTCTCACCATGGCCACCCCTAGCCACAGCCCTGAGCCCCGCTTCTCGCATGCAGCAGCAATGGATTGGGGAGGGGGGTCTTGATCAGCCAGGGGGCCATGAGTTTGTTTGCCTAGGGCCCACTAAAGGGCTACTCTGACCCTGCCTAGTATCATACTGCTATTGCTCACCTTTCCATACATCTCTTCAGATACTACATGCAGACGAAGAGACTGATGCGATGAGGAGACCATACAGATGACTATGTACAGAGTTATTCCAAAATATGTATTCCTGGGATTAACTCCTGGTAACAAGGAATCCCAGCCCTGTTACTATTCCAAGTCTGAAGAACAAGGGAGGAAGACAGTGTTCCTTTAAGAATCAGATTTTTGTAGCCCAGAGGGGAAAGATCTCAGACTACACAAATTCTGCCCCCAGGACAGGGGGAGCACCCTGGCCCTGGGCCCTGCAAAGAGAGAGAAGCCCCATCCTGCATAGGCAGCAGAGAGCAAAGCCACAGTCTCAGCAGTGTATCTCAGGGAAGGGAGAAAGAAGTCACAAGAATCAGTGGAGAGACAGGGCAGAGGCTATTTAAGTAGGAAAAGCTGAGCAAGGTTGTTACCCTACTAGCTAGGCAGTAGGCTGGAGGGAAATAGGTCTGTGACAGGATTAATAGCAAGATTAGATGACTGGCAGGGGTGGAACTAGCTTGTACATAGGCTTGTCTTCAAGGCCAGGGGCTATGTAGTCTTAAGGGTGGTGCAGGCCAAAGAGTTGAAGAGGGATTGAGGAATTCAGTAGGGGTGTGCAAAACAGGCTATATTCAATTCGGATTTCATTTGGCCCAAATCAGGGACAGTGATTTGATTTGTTGATTCAGGTCAATGTCCCTGATTTGATTTGGCTGACTCTGAATCTGAAGATTCAATGCTGATTCGGAGAATCAGTGATTCAGACATAGACATAGCTTTAAATGTTTTTTTCTATGTACCTTGAGGTACCGGGTGCAACTTGTGAATGCTGCAATACTGGGGCAGACGTCAAGTTCCACAGGGGTGTGGGGGCTCCTCCCCTGTGCTCAGCGGCAAACTTCCCGTCCACTTCCAGGTCCATTGGGGAGCACGCTCAGCGATCTGCCACGGGGGGACCCCAAGTGCACCCCCAAACCCAGGGGCTATGCAGTCACCGAGTCTGGAGGACACAGGGGACCCCCAGCACACGCTCTGGTGGACCCAGAAGTGGATGGGAAGTGCTTCTGGTCCACTTCCGGGTCTGCTGCTGAGCACACTGGGGATCCCCCTGAGCTTCTGTGGGACACTCCGTGCACCCCAGCATTGCAGTGTTCATGAGCCACCTGGTACCCTGAGGTATGTAGAAAAAACATTTAAAGCTGTGTCTGTATCTGAATTGCTGAATCTTTTTGAACCTCTCTGAATCGATTCGGAGGGCTCCGATTTGATGTGGAGAGATTAAAGGGCCCTCTGATTTGATTCAGATTTGGAAATTCAGCCCCTGAATTGGGCTGAATCTCCACTGAATCGAATCAGAGACTGAAGCTTCGCACAGCCCTTGAACTCAGGAAGCTAGTGGAAACTGGCTTTGACAGGGAAGTTTCTCCTGCAGTAAATATATTTGGAAGAGCTAGTGATTTTAGGTGGAGGTTTTCTTTATTACTGGAAGCCTGGGAATGGCTAAAGAGGCAGCTGAAGACCACAGAGAGTATCTGGGAGGCACTCTATGCTCTGAGCCGGCAAGGGTCAGGGACCTGGTGGGCTGAGGGGCCAAAGCCCCAGGAAAGCCTTCTGAGAACCATGGGTCCGATGGCATGAGGGGTTGAAGCCAGGGAAGAGGTCTGCTAGGACAAGGGGTCTGGTGGACAGAGTGGACTGAAGTTAAGATGGCAAAGGGTGGGCTGATGTTCAGACAGGACCCGGGGCCCAGGAAACATTGCAGTTAGCAACAGCCTTGCAAAGGCCAAAGCCCAGTGGGCTGAAGTGCAGGTAGAGGGAGAAAATTTGGTAAAGGAAGCCCTGTGAGGCATGGGTGAAACTATGAGGGAGGCTGGAGGACATGATTAGGACCAGTAGGACCAAGTCTGGTAACTGAGATATGAAACTTCAGAATAACATCCATCAAAGGTGTGGCAGGTGGGATAAGTGGAGGCGTGACAGGCAGGGTCAACTCAACTGCAAAGGATGCTACTGCTACACAGCAGTTGGAGCCATTACACTCCCGATGTGGATGACCTTATTTTGAATTAATTGTGCCCTCTTCTGACTTAATTTAATCCATTTCCAAGCCAATTTCTAATAAATTGAGAGCATTCACACAGGAAGTTGATCAAGAATAACCAATCCACTTTAAAACCATACTTTCCCTTAATCTGTATTAAGTCCCCCATGTAGGTAAGCCCTTAATGTCTTAGCCATTTGATTAACATTACCTGAATATATTGGTAAATCAGCTAAGAATTAAGGCCAACAACTTGTGGATTCAACAAATCCAACACTGGTCTAAACCACCGTCCTTAATCTGACTGTACTGCATAGTAATGCAATACTTGTCTAGCTATTAGAGAACTCCGTTATAAGAAGAAGCCTTAGGATATGCAGGAAAATCAGAAAGCAGCAATAGTATGCATGTCTTGGCTGTCTCATTTGCTGTAGCCCAAGGGTAAGGGAAGAGAACTCAGTAGAGGAAGGCCTGTGACACATAGGTATGGCTATGAGGGAGGCTGCAGGCCATAATTATGGCCAGTAGGGCCACAATTAATACAGTGTATAGGCAGAGGCTCTGAAATGGTCTTGGAACAGAACGTCTTCAGAGAATTTGTTACCTGTTGACTTGGGTCAAATTCATTCCTGAAGCCAAAAAGGAGGTAGAATGAATGCAGTTGTATGGAGCTGTGAGAATACCAGCTAAGGTTCTGCCCAGCATTGTTGGGAGTTGTGGGTTCTCATCTGCCACTGACCTCCTGAGTGACTCTAAACAAGCCAATCCAACCTCGGAAGACCTCAGCTTCCCCACCATAAATGGTAAGAAACCTACTTCTTTATTCTGTGTTTAAGTGCAATGAGATCCTTGGATGAAAGCATCAGCTGAAGCATTTAAAATTATTAATAAATAGGAATTGTCCACCTTTTCTGCTCTGTGACAAATACACAAATGCAAATACAGGCTATTCCATGGCAGATGATACTTATTTTCCACAGTACCAAATGTATGCATTTTTCAAGAGCTCCTGCATATCTAGATCACTTGCTGTGTAATGGATTTATATAGGCTTTGCTATTCTAATGCCTCACCTACCAAACTACCCAGAGGCTTTGTGGTCTTAAAGATAAAATACACAGGGATTTGATTTTGGGAGCATCTGAAGGAAAATTATTCAGATTTTAGTTTCCAATTCCATTTTTATAATGTGTAATTATATTTCAGAAAGATATTGATGTATGTAAAGATTATTTTAGGTACCTACATTTGAAAACACTGGCTTAAAATGTAACATAAAATATTAGGAGAAAATATACTTTATGTAAAGTATTTGTATACATTTACAATTTACCTGGGATTTGAGCTGTGCTGCCTGCTGCAATATGCTGCTAAGCAAATTATTAATATGAAGATTGTCAGTATAACTCAGTGTAGGTGGGGCTCAGCATGTTATACAAGAAACTGAATACACACATTGGTTGCATTTCTTGCTTTCCATGCCAAGTACTGCATGATATCAGAAACAAAATTGTTCTGTTCCAGAAGACAATATCCTTATTCATTTTCTCCTCTTGATACTGTATATAGCCTCTTATAGGAATGTGCTCCTTCAGTTCCCACACCAAAAGGTTTACAATCATAAGATGTTACAACTGACAAAACAGAGTTGCAAATTTATGACTTCTAAAAGCATAGAAACTCATTCCTTTTGAGTATGTGCTGTACCTTCTATTACTATATATTGTAATAACTTATTTACACGAGTGAAACACAGTCAAGGGACTCAAGCAACTTTTCATGATCATATCATTCAAAAGAGCCAAAAGGTAATTTTTCCCAAGGAGAACAATGCCTTTAGATGAAGGGAAATTTCAGGAATTTCAATCTATAATCAGTAATATCTTCATACATGCCCAAGTGCATGTATAATGGTACACATACGTAGCATGTACATAGATCACATACACAGATGTATGGCATTTTACAGAACACATTTTGGATTGTAAATTACATTTTATGGTCACAGACTTCTAACGAAATTTAGGCAATGAACATATAAATATATATATACTGGCTTAATCTGCCTTTACACCTGTGTACATGTGGAACAGATAAATGATGTGCAGCCCTACACCAGTGTAAGCCACTCCCCTCCATAAGAAGACTGAAAAATGGCAGTCACTACATCAGTTCTGGCTATGGCAACATTTGGGTCACGTGTCTATGACATTAGGTTCTTTGGTCACCTTTTTGAAAATTTCTTGGAAGTTAAACATTCCTGAAAAGAGGCTTAGAATGAAAATACCTCTTCAGCTTTTCTATAGTGTCACTTCCAAAGTGGTCTACACCTGGGATTAATATACACATTATTGTATCATGTTTTCTTTGGATACATTTGAAACTTACACTGAGTATTGACTCAGTCCTGCTCACACTTCCTCCTTCCAGAATTATATTTAAATGAGTAGATTTGCCATGTAGATTTGCCATGCCTTTACATTGGTTTACCCAATACCAGATTTGACCCCAACTTTCAGTCTCTAATAAATGGTGTTATTACAAGGTTTCTCCATATAACTTTGTGCAGCACTCTGAGGACAATCAATTGTGTGTCAAACTGCTTGCCTAGACAAGATAACACACAGCTATTTTGTTACAAAAATTTTTCTAAAAGCCTCAAATTGTGTTTGGCACGTGCCAAAAAGTTGCATTAAGGTATTAAGACTGCAAACAGTATTCACCTTAGCTCTAGAGCTTGCTACTCGACAATATATATTCACTCCTATATCCATGCCATAAAAAGGACAACTAGACAGAGACAGACCATTTAAGTAATTGTATATCACAAATTAACAGGGTTAGTAATTTACACTTTATAATATTGGAAAGCTTGGAATCAAGTGCTTGGGTTTCCACCTGTTTTGTAAGTTAGTGGCATTGAAAATACCTCTGGTTTCAGTAGGGTACCCTCTGCTACCTTTGAGGACATCATTTCTAAGGTGGGTGCAAGAGATCATTAGGAGAAGTTGTTGAAAAGAGCAAAACAGCATTATATTGGGTCTGAAGAAGGTGAAATTTGTCTGTGCTGCTGACCCATGAAATGTCATTCAGCTGATGATGCTGATTAAAAGAGATTCTGTAACTTTCAAAGTCTCTCCAATAGGCACCTGCCCATCTATTTTTGATGATTTCAACAATGCATTTTTATTTTGCAGTTAAGAGAGGTGTCGGTAACCTGTTTTGGTCAAGCGTCAAGGTCTGTGGTGTTATCTGAATGATTTCTGTGTCACTATTGCCGTGCAACAAAGTGCCCCTTTGTTTCATCAAAAATGAGCACTCAGTGCACTGACAGAATTTGGCATGTCTCTTCAAAGAGTGAATGGATATCACAGAAAAAGGTTCAGTGATTCTGGGGATTGGATGAGCTTTAGATATTTTTCCTTTCAATTCTATGACCCAGTGCAGCCACCTGGGAATCAGATACAGTCCTATGGTTGTAAGCGTGAGATAAGTGGGCATTATGTAAAAAATGGGAAAAGGACTGAATTAAAAATCATTTCTTGTAAGCAAACTAACTCCTTTACCTGTCCTGCTAACAAGTTGGAGTAATAAAAATGAAAGAATTTTTAAAAGACTGTTTACTTTTCTCAGCTTATGCTGCTTGTTTGCTATTTGCATTGCTGTCAGCTTGGACAATAAAAGTAAATGAAATCTATTTTTATTTTTATTAAAGTTTCATTTTCAGGTCCTCAGTACTGCAGGGCCTGTGTTGCAGATATGCTTGAATAATGTTTAATTATTTTTTTAAAAAAAGACAGTGGGTTTTTTTTCTTCTTGTTGGTTTGTTTTGTTTTCAAAAGCTGTTTTTTTACAAAGCCTAAAGATATTTTCTCTTGTTTTCCTCAACTGTAACAAAAAAAAAGTTTTGATTGAAAGTAAATGGCTTCCCTTACATAGAGTGAAAAACAGCAATTTTCACCTGGCAAATATGTGGCTTTTATGTCCTGAATGATCTAAAAATAGGACAAATAAAACATGCTTGATCATAAGGTAAAATTATGTATGTTTTGTCAGTATAAAACAAATTTAAAAATATACACAGCACTGTATTTTTCTTGATTGACCAGTTCTCCTACCTATTGCATTTCACACAGTTCAAAAGTGCCCACAGCTGATTCTGACTTGAGCATTTATCAAACTCACTACACTTTGGGACTATATTGGCTGAGGCTATAGGTCCAGGCATGTTTGCTAATGGAGATATGCTTCTCCAGACTCAAAAGGATATTTGCTCCACCTCTCATGAAGACAGCATAATATAATATAGGTTGAATACCCCAGGGGAGAGAATGCACCATCTCAGCCTCTGCAGCTACTCCTGCAACCTGGAAAAGCAGCTGCAATCCCTCTGTGCCATGTGTATGGAGAGGGTAGTGAAGGCCACTGGAGAAGCAGGGGTGCAAGGCCTCTCCCCTTGCATTTGGTTATGCTTCTTCTTTGGCAGGGGACATGCAGCATGCACAACTTCCCCAGGAAACAAGGACTTTTGTAACATCAAGAAACTTTGCACACACCCTTCCTACCAAGATAGATCTCAACATATCAGAAAGCCTTGGGTCCTATTTCTTAAGACAGATCTATTTCTTAAGACAGTTTTGCCAGGAAAAACCCCTTCAAAAAGAAACATTTGGCTTCTGAGGGGAAGCTAGAGGAATTCCTCATCTTTATGATGAAATAAAACACAGCAATATTCATTCAAGCAATTATAATTATTAATAGCTATTGACATCCTGCTTTCAGTTGCCCAACTAATAAATGAGAACATCAATGTACCTCAAGCATTACTCCCCGCAGAGGGGAAAATGTGAAGTTTGGAAACAGCAGCTCCAAACCTACGTCACAAACACGTCAGACCCTTTATTAGACTCGGAGAGTTTTAAGGCAGTTATTTCATGGAAGAGTGCTGCAGCAGCCGTAGATGCTGTGATAGATTAGGCATGATTTATTCCGTCTCCACATTTCCTTTGTTTGCCAGCGTCGCAGCTACTGAACTAGTAAAGGGAGCGAGCAAAATTTGAATACATACCAATGCAGGCAAGGCCTTGGTGGCTCCCACTGGTGAGGGGGGGCACTGGTTGGTGGGCACTGCCAGGCAGAGCACAGGACGTGGTGTCCTTCAAATGAACTATGAGGACGAGGGTGAAGAATATGGGAAGAAACAGTTGCCCAAGCCCCCTCATCCTAGGGAGAGAGAGAGAAAGAGCCATGAGGCAGAAAGAGAGGAGTCAGGGGCACACATTCATTCCCCTGCTAACCAAGCAGGGACTTGCACACCTGTTTCTTATTCACTGTCAGGGGAGAGAGAAACACTCAGTTATGGCCCCACACAGGTACTCAGGGAGCTCCTGGTTCTCCACCACTGAATCCCAACCCTCATGGGAAGGGACAGTGCCCTATTACATACATGCATTGGGGGGGGGGGAGGGAATACACAAGCAAACAGTCACCCCCCCCACTCAAAACTGTCTCCCCTTATTCCTACACACCTGTTGTTACCCTTTTCTATCTTCCCCACCTTTTTTCCTCCTGCTTGTCTTGGAACAGGAGGAGGCTTGTATAAGCTGGGCTCTGGCGTGACCTGTAGCAGCAGCAGCAGCAGCAGACTAACTGATCTTAAAACCACAGCAAATGCTAGAGCCTGTTAGAGTTAACAGAGCAAGATACTTCTCTACACAGCTACTGTTGCAAAAAAAAAAAAAAAAAAAAGAAACCCACAAACTACCTTCTATTTCTGCTCCTGACCTCCCCTATGGAAACCAATAGAAAAACCCAAACCGTTCCACTGATCTCTCAGGTTGCACCTTCCACGTTGTTAGAAATAGGGAATATTAATAATAATAGATAATACCCTCTGAGTCGGTGTCTCGCTCACTGTAAATGGCACGGTTCTCCGTATTCTTTTTCCTCTTTACCAACAAGTGTAGTTTGCTTGTTGTGGGGGTGGGAATTAGGTTGAAGGGTGCCCAGCCCCGTATTTCACTAGGGCTTTCAATTCTCCTGAAATCTAATCATGAGGAAAGAAAAGAAAGCAAAGCCAAGTTGCCATGGAATGAGAACAATTGGATTAAAAGTAGCTGATGGTTTCAAACCAGACATGGACACCTCTATTCTCATCAATGTTTGCAGAGTTTGTTTACACAGACAAGTTTACATGTTTAAAAAACCCTGTAATTTCCTGCTTTGACTGTCAGAACTACTAAGGGGTTTGGTGCTTTTTTAAAGGAGGTTTGCAAGAGGGATTCAAATAAATGCCTCTGTCTGAAGTAAAAATAAATAGTAAAATGGCATATTAAAATGACAGAACATTACACATGATATGTCCTCAAATATCTTAATCAAAGAAAAATGGTCTTTGGGGTAAGACACTTATCATGGACTAAGGAGAACTGGGTTCACCAACTTCCTGAATGCCACTGGCTAACTTATTCTCTGTATGCCTCAGTTCCTCATATGATAAACAGGAATGAATGTACTCTCTTTCCTGTTTTTCATCTTGGCTTATAAATTCTTACACTCTTTCTCTTGCTATATTTTTGTGCAATTTGGCAGGTATTCAATCTAGTTTGGGGTCTCCAATACAAATAACTTCAATAAATGCTGATGTCCTTTTATATGGGAACCACCAACAAATGCTGGTGTCCTTTTATATGGGAACCTTAGATAACAGACAGCTCAAGAACTGAAAGTTTCCATTGATTTTAAGGAATAAACACAGTATCCTGTTGTATCAGGTGCTGATCTGATAGCTGTGGGAAAGTTGATTGAAAAATGTAATCTGAAAGCATCTCACAGCAGATTGTAATTTGCATTCTTTAAACCAATCTTCAGTACTATAAATATATGCTCCTTGTCCTCAAAGAACATTAAAAAGAAACTGAAGGTAATAGTTATAATTTGAATTCTTCAGACTGGTCCCTGCTTTTCTTGGAGCTGGCAGTCAGAGGAATAACTAGGAGTGTTGGTACCCTGGGTGGGGGAGGAAGGAAGAAGCAGGTGCTACATGCTACTGCTTCACGCAGGGACTGCTGTAGCTGCTATGGCAGTGCACGCTCCCTGAGCATAGTGCCGGCTCCCAAGCGGATGCCATTGCAGTACACCCTCTAAATTGTTGTCCTGGGCTGACGCTGTGCTTGCTTACCCCTAGTTCTGCTATTGCTGGCAGTCTTGCCTTTCCTTTGAATAACAGCCAAACACATGTTTTTTCACATGCCAACCTATTGAAATCTGCTGGGTTCCTCCCCACCACATCATTAAAAACTCACTATAAAAAGACAGTGATGGTAACTCTGCTAATCACCCATGAAACTTTTTTCACTTACATTTGAGTTGGTTTCTAATGAGGCTTTGACATCCAGGACAGGGCACTTGGTATGCTTCTCACTTTAAGAGAAGAGGCTGCTGGGAAAGCAGCCTGCAGGTGCAGCAAGGGCCAATTAGGGAGTCACTTGACTAAGGAGGGGATTGGGCTTGAGCTATATAAGCCCAGGGGTCTGTAGCCCAAGAAGGACGGCTGCCAGCAGGGCACTGACCTAGGAGTGGGGCCAGGGTGTAGGCAGACTAAAGGTCAAGGTCAGGGATCACAGCTGGAGCCCAAGGGGGCCAAGGAGCCCAGGAAGGGTGTCTGACATCAGGAAAGAGTAGTACCCAATGGGAGTGAGTATTGGGGAGAATGGAGCAGAGCCCACGTTTAGGCTTGCTCTCAGACCCTTAGGCAGCCTCCTTTTAATAAAACACTTGCATCAAAGGTGAGGTGGGTGAGCAAGGAGGGGAGGGCATCCTAGAGCTGGAGCCAAGCAGGGATTGTATGGCCCCCAGGGGCCATCACAGCCACCCCTGGAGCACAAACTTGCTACAACGTCCTTTAAAACAGTTGATATAGATTCATGGGAGGCTCCCCAGTACCTATATTTTAGGGCTGCTCCTATTTTATATCTAGAGCAGTGGTTCTCAACCTTTGTAGTATAAAGGCACTCTCCATAACTTCTGAGAACTGAGCAGCACCCCATTTCTAAAACTAATTTATTTTTACAGTGCTTAGCTCCTTGTGGAAGGGCGGGAGAGTGGGAGCAGGGAAGAGCCTGAGGCTGCAGGCATCCCCTCACACCTGCTCATCTCCTAATATATCGTGGTACCCTTCAAGCGGCCTGGTTGCTAGTCACTGATCTAGAGCAAAATACAGAAATAGAGAACAAGACTCAGAAAGTTCGTACATAGAGCTTTGTTTGCCAGATCATCAGCTGTGGCTGGTGAGCTTAAACCATAAACAGATGTTAGCTCTCTCCTTTGCTCAGTTTAGTTACCTGGCAGGATAACTCAGAAATCCATGTACCAAAGATCTGAGTGATTGTTTTCTCTACGATTCATGTGTTGTGAAAACTATTGAGCTAATATAAGAACCCAGACCTTTAAAGTATATAATCTGATCAGGCAAATAGGACATTAACGTGCTCACTGTTAAAGTTAAGATGAACATTTGACTCCTCAACATGAAACCTTTCTACCTCTTGCAAGTGGCTGCTTACAAACATGGAAGAAAAAAAGAAAACAGAGCTTTACTTTCAGCTCAGCACGTCCCTGAGCACAGCGCATGCCCAGCTTTAGCTAAGAGCACCAAAAAGCCCTGCAGAAGTGTGCAATCTATACAGACACTGGGGAGTTGGTCAAACTAATGTGCTTCCTCTTCCAGTAAAGTGCTGTTTTGTTTTTTTCATGTCTGTCAGCATCTAGGCTAGTATTAACCTAGATGTTCATTTTCCCCTCCTGCTAAGTGTATTTTGAACCTAACAATGGTAATAGTCCATACTTAAGGTTGGACATTATGGCCTTACTGGTCTTTATGATCTCTGTATTCATTTTAGAACAGCAGACGAAGAGCAGATTACATTGCATAGTTCTAAATAAGAGTCTGAATTAGGTTTAACAGAAGAAAAATGCCTTAAAATTCCTTCTAAACTAAGAGACTCACTGAGGCTGTAAACTCTTTGGAGCAGGGTCTGTCTTTTCATGATTTTTGTATATAATCCAGGACAATGGGGCAGCCATTTGTGACTGTGATAGCCTTACTACAAGGTAGTGTCACTTTACTACAAATAAATAATAAAACAAATAGTATGAACTACAATAGGCAACATCCTGCCTTCCACAGATTGCTGAGGAGAATGCTTACCGTCTGAGTGACACCTCCTGGAGTTACGATACCTTTGCTAACAAGACCATACCTCCCAGCAGCCAAATTTTGGCTGACACGTGTATGAGTGCATTTGTTGATGGAAGGAAGGCCTCTCTGCACCCTTGTGCTCCTCTGATGCCTGCACAGACACAACTATGATTTCCCTTTTAAGAGGTCTATACACAATTAAAGAGTCAGGGGTGGGGAGAGGGAGGCTGGAATGAAATCTTGATGTCTTGCTTTAAGCTAAAGATGATTGTGCTATAGCCACCTTTAGAACTTTTTGAGACTTTATACCTGTTTTCCAGGTCTGAAAGCCAGTGACTGATTTGGATCCTACACAGGCTTTCTGAAAGCCTGATGCACTTCTTTTCTGTTGTTCCTGATCATTTTACTCTGCTTTATTCATTTTACCAGGGCTATTCATGGGAGTAAAGTGATAGGATCAATAGCTAAAATGTGTCTTTCCTAATTGAATGTTAATATAGAATCAGTGACAACAGAGACGCAGGGCATGTCTACATGGCCTCTGACCATGGTAGGAAGCACAGCCTGTCCAGTGTAAAATGAAGATGATAGTATTTATCTCACAGAGGAGCTGTGAGGATAACTACATCTGAAAAACTGTGAAATGCTGAGATCCTGTGGTTGAGGTTTCAGACACTGTAAGGCTGGAATTCACTAATTTAGTGTGCATGCTCCAGCCCCATACTGGAGCACAACACTCTGCAGGAACATACACAAGTGTCAAAGTGGAGGTGGGAAGTGTTCGGAAACTTGTACCCCAAGTGACACCAGCAAGGCAACATATAAAAGCTCCTCTGCTGTTAACCTTACCCTTCCAGTAGGGTTGCCAACTCCGTTCAATCTATTCTGGGAGGTTTAGGGACAGACATTACACACAAACTGGTTTAAGTGATCAGAAACTGGTTTAAACCTGTAACAGCAGATGTTCAGTGCACATAAACAGGTTTGAGAATTGGCTGAAAGTGGTTTAAGAGAAACCTGGTTGAATGTAGTATCAGACTTAACAGATTTGGCTCAAACCAGTTTATGCAATCTCTGTCCCAGACCCCTTGCTGATTTAAGATAAACCAGATATCCCCAGCATCCTAGCATGTTCTCTGGGCTGGGCTGGGCAGGGCAGGGCTCTTTGTTCCACAGCAGGGCTGGCCCCTCCCCTCTGCTGCCTGGCTAGAGCTCTGGCAGAGGCTGCAGGATGCTCCCCGCCTCCACTCCCTGCTAAGCAGGAATTCCCCCCTCCCTGCTCTGTCTTGCTGAGGAGATATCTGTGTATTATCTACCAGACCACATGCTGGCTACAGTCTGTGCTGAATCAACAGGTAGCTGGTAATGTCCCTCTGTTGTTTTCTTAATTGGGAGATAAACACTGTTATTAATTCCCAGCTGGCTAATTACAGCATCTTGCCAGAGCCTGGCTACACCCCCCTGGCTACGCTTCTATGCTGTGGAAGGAAGGGAGGGCTGCTCTAGTGCCCCCCAGCTTCTAGCATGAGTCACTGCATTTCTGCCATGTGCCTGCATTTCTGGCATGTCTGTTCAGTTATAAAACTGATTTAGCTTAGCCAGGTTAGACTATCCTGCAAAGATTGAATCAATTCAGACTCAGGCTTTTTGACTGTCTGTCCCTAGCCAATGAGATTAATGAGTCATTACATCAGGACATTACTATTACATTTTTAAAACCCACTGGCCTACTGTATAAATCGGATTTGACATTTAATATTTATTTTAATGAATGAATCATTTATCTCCTGGGTGACTGTCAGCAGTTTCCTGGAGATTTATATCTAATTCCTGGAGACTCCAGGGAGATGCTGGTGGAAGGTAATGGTCCAACTTGACTCCTAAATAAGTGACATGGTAACAAAGTTTGGTTTCCAATTTTGACTTTTTTTCTTTCCTCGTTTGGTTGTTGTTTAGATGGAAGGCTGTTGCCACTGTTTTAGTGAGGCTGAGCTGGAGCTGCTATTTTTGGAAGTAGCCAGCAAGCGTGTTCATGTCTGATGTCAAAGTGGATTCAAATGGTTCCCATTGTTTGCTTGATTTGGTAAGAACCAAATCATTGGCATAAGCGTACTTCTTGGACTGGGTGTCAGGCAGGTTGACCATGTACATATTGAAAAGCAATGGAGAAAGTACCGAGGCTTGCAAGGACACCATTCTTAAGGTTTCTGGGGTGGCTTTCCTGTCCATCATAGTTCTGAAGCATGAGCATAACAAAACTGACAATCGTTTTGTCAGGTATCATTTGGAGGAGCTTGTAGTAGAGGCCATGGAGCCAGACAGTATCATATGCAGCAGTTAAATCCACCAGGACAGTGCTGACCTTCTCCCCAGCCTCAGTGCCTTGAGTAAAGAGAGTTAATGCCTTGAGTAAGGAGAGTTACCTGCTCTACTGTTGACCTTCGGCGTCTAAAACCAACTTGGCTTCTTAGACAGCTGCAGATAAATTAGGGGGTAGACTTAGGCATAAATGATCCATTCCAGTAGCTTGTATGGAATGCACAGGAGGGAGATTGGCCTATAGCTCTTTGCATCATCATTGAGCTTGTTAGGCTTTAGGACTGCAACAACTGTGGCCTTTCTCCAAATGTGAGAGATAGTGCTACATTTGATGCAGCTGGACCAGTCAGTAGATGGCACATATCACTGGCAATTCTTCACAGTCCAGGATAACTGTCTTCCATGATCACTTTATTTGTGGCTCCAAATGACAGAGCCATAGATCATCCAAGATGGACAGACTTTGTTGCAAGTCAGGCATGTGTTTCTGCATGGGATGGGTGGCTCTGGATTCTTGATTCGGTTCATGACATGCTATTTCTTCCACTCCCACTTTTCCTATTATCAGAATAAGGGCTCAAAGTACTGAGATCCTTGCAGAAGACTCTTCCTCCATTTGGGGTGGTCCTAGGCAATAGTCTCCCACAAATTGATGTTGCATTTTTTCAATTTGGCCTTAATGATGTACTTGAAGCACTTTCTCTGTGCTCTTTCCTCTTAAGCATATGCCTTGACTGACCTGGGAGAAAAAAAATTGCTTTGGGAATCTGGAGTCAGACATCTGAATGATGTGGCCAGGCAGCAAAGTTGATGTTGGATGATTATTGCCTTGATGCTCATGTTGTTTGCTTGGAAGAGGACACTAATGTTGGAGTATCTGTCTTTCTCACTAGATTCAAAGGATCTTCCACAGGCAGCATTGATGGTACTTCTCCAATGACTTGAGGTGTCTCTGGTACATTATCCATGTTTCAGCTCCATACAATAGATCACGACTGCTTGATAAAGCATGAACTTGGTCTCAGATCTGATGTCTCGATCTTCAAATCCTCAGGTGTCTTCTGGTGTCTTGCACTTTTAAGGTGATGTTGGATTTCTTCATTGATGTCAGTCTTCTGTAAGAGATGGCTTCCAAGGTACAGGAAATACTTAACATTCTCCAGAGTCTCACTGTGAATCTGATTTACCAGAGCTGGGGACAGCTTAAGAGCTTGCTGATGGAGGACCTTGGCCTTCTGAATGTTAAGCGTCAATCCCATTTTCTTATATGACTAGGTAAAGATGACATCAATTGCCCGAAGGTCTACTTCCAAGTGAACACACACTACAGCATCACCAGCATAGTGGAGCTCAAAGATTGAGGTTGGGGTGGCCTTGGTTTTGGCTCGGAGTCAGTTGAGACGGAACAGCTTGGCACTCAAGAGGACATAAATAGGATATGGGTTTTGCAGGACCAAGAAAGCTTGGTGTTGTGCACTTGTTATTGTATTTTGGTAACTCTTCTGCTTAAGTTACTTTATGTGGCTGTGTATATCAGTTCCCAAAACGTACTATAAGCAGGGGTAGGTGGCTGATAGCAAAAGCACTGAGCACCAATTACACTTGTTTCTACTCAGCCAAAACCTGCTGCTAGTGGCTGAGACAGGGTTAAATCTTTAACAGCAGAGCTTGCAAGAAGAGAGTGAGTGACACTGAGGAATGGACTGTGCCTCTCTTGAAGGTCTCTCAGAGAGCCAGCTCCTGGCAGCCATTTCAGCATCCAGCCTTGAAGTCAACTTTCCCGTCTAAAACTCACCTCCCAATTCTGTGTGGCTAATTTTTTGGGACAGGGGTGCATGCAATAGGCAGCTAAACATGGTATTTGATTTTTAAAGTATGAAACTAGTCCCTCCTTCCTCTCATATATATGCACAATGTTATAATTATTTTATCATTATTATTTTGGGAGGTCGGTTTTATTTGACATGTCATTCCTTCTTTTTAAAAGAATGGGCATGTGTCTTCTGTTCCAGAACAAGGAAAGAAAAAAAGAAGGAAAGAAATCCTTAGAGAACCAGTCACCATCTTTGTATTTTCATAGCATCACTCTTAATGCCCTTTGACTCCTAATTTCTCACTGGTTCATTGCCTTGGTTATTTTTCATTACTGCTCTCACATTTTCTGGGACTGTCATAATCATCTCTGTGGTTGGTGCATTATCATGGCATAGATGAACATTTCTAAGGCCTCATGTGGATTTTCTACAGTGCTACATCCAACTGAGTCATTCCCCCTGCCCCAGTTTTCTTATCAGTTTCTGCTTGTGGTTCAGGTTATGCATCTATTTCAGACTCTCTTTCAATTTCCCTGTCATTCAAAGCTCCAGGGAAAGCATTCAAACCAATATTTTTCTACACTCATATCTGAGAATTTGTTCCCAGCTATTACCAACCTGTAGATGAGATGATCATCCTTTATTCTGTAACCTTTAATGAAATTAACTGTCTTAGCCTGAAAGAGCTGTTGATATGTATTGCATTTGGAAATGTAAATTGCTGACATTAAACAGTTTGGTTTCAGGTATGACAAAACATGTGATCTTTTGAGATTTTTTAGAATAAAAGACTAGTATAAAATGTTACCATGCTAATAAAATATGCATTGCCTTTTTAGCCAATCATCTTAAAGTTACTTACATCAGCATAGTCATACTGTAATAAAATCATGTTAACAACCATAAGTACACAGTACCATATGTTTGTAGGGAGTTTTACAGAGACTCTGCTCCTGCATTTGGATCCATTTGGGCACAAGCTTTTGCCTACCATGTGGTTACTAAAATGTGATTCTGCTTTCCACACATGAAACGCATCCAGAAGAATAACGGAGTTTGAGTCATTGATGAGAAGATGTGAAAAGGGAACCTTTAGAACAGGGGTTGTCAACCAGGGGTATGTGTACCCCCAAGGGTACTTAGAAAGGCCATAGGGGGTACTCACAGGTGGGCTGGTGGGCAGGAATGGAGCACACCCTGGGGTACAGCGGTGGCATTTCCCCTGGTGCATTCCCAGGCTTTGCCTTTTACCTGGAGGAGGGGGACGGGAAGGGCGAGGGACGCGCCAGGTGCCACTGGCCCCATGCAGCACACCATGGCGCCTCCCTGCCCCCCATCCCAGCTCACTTTCCTGATTGGCCACTACCCCCTTACAGCAGAGCTGTGAGGGTCTGAATGGTGGGGGTGGGGTGGAGAGTGTGTCTTCTGCCTGCCCCCGGCGGTGCATGATTGGCTGGGTGTAAGGCCCATCAGCAACCTGAGGAGCTGTGAATGGCCCAGGGAAAGTGGTGTGGTGCATGATTAAATGGGGCAGCAATGGTAGCAGTGGTGGTGCCTGCATGTGAGCTCCTCCCCATTTGGCCCTCCATCCCAATGCCACTGCTACGTGCACCCCTGGGAGGGTATGGGGGGCACAAACTGGTGGATCAGCACGTGGGGCAGAGAGGGCTGTGGGCTGCTGCAGGCTAGGGCTGGAGCAGCGCTGGCCTGTTCCCAGTGGGGATGTTGGGCTGGGCTGTGCTGGGAGGGGTTGGGGGGCTACAGCAAATTTTGGAGCATCTGTAGCCCCTCCCATAGCCCTGCTTCCAGTGCCACCGCCACCAGCCCCAAGCGTAGCCTGGCCCATTCTGGCACAGCCCTAGCCCCAGACTGCAGCCACAGTCCACCCCACCTCTGGTGCAGATCTGGGGGGCACATGCCTCTCATACCTCCTGGGGGTACACATAGTGGTGGGAGCCACCACCCCCCTGTGCAGCTCAAGTCTTGTGCCCCACTCTGGTTCTGCAGAACCTGCCCCAGCCACAGCCCCTCTCCCTCCCTCACCTCATCTTTCCCTCCCTCACTTTCTTTGTGACTGGGCTTGGTGAGGGGGGTAGATTGAGACCCCCACAGCTCAGGAGGGAGTGGGGCAAGGGTGAATCATTCACCCCCTGTCCCTCCCACCCGACTCCCTCCTGCACTGTGTGGGGTCTTGTTCTCTAGCCCCACTCCCTCCCTCACTACCATGGGGGTGCAGATTGAGGCCCCTGTGGTGAGGGCGGGAGTGGGGCCCAGGGTGCCCCCTGAGCCTTGGTTTATCCCACCACCGGGCCTGCGCAGAGACCCACTCAACCCAGCCCCTGCTCCTGCCTGTGCCCCGCTCCCTCCCTCATCATGGGGGCCTCAATCTGCCCCCCACAAGCCCTTCTCCCACAGACTTACCTGCTGGGGGGGAATGTGTACACTCAGCCACCCCAAATCATTCTTTCTTTCTCCACCTATGCAGCACCTGCCCCAGCGCCACTCCCTCCCTCACCGTAGGGGCCTCAATATTCCTCTCCCCCACTTAAAAACAAGACAAAAATATAAAGGGGTACATGAGCTGAAACTTTGAGACAGAAAGGGTACACTTGTTAAAAAAGTTGAAAACCCCTGCTTTAGAACATGAATGTGATATTATGAATAAAGCTGAGAATACTGGGGCAGATTTTCCACTGGCTTGCAATTTGTGTTGTGATTTACACCTCTGCAAAGTGGGTACCAAGTATTACCAACTCAGAATGGCAGCTATTTGCTCCTATTTTACACTGTTGTAAACAAAACTCAGAGGTTACAAGGCACCAGAACAGTGATTTGTTATCAGGGTGCCTTGCAAGTCTTTCAAGGGTACCAAAGGGTATCCCACAACATTAGCACTATTAGGTGTACAAACATGATTCATAAGAAAAAAACATACATTTCAAATAGGAATCCATAGCGTCAAAAATGTTTTGTCCTATTGTGGTTTTTCCTAGTTCTTTGCAAGGGAGGGTTGCTTTGTTATTTTTCTGTAGTCAAAAAACTAGTGAAAGAGCTGACATTTTCTAAGGGGGTATCTTGTGTCTAAAAAGACTGAGAACCATTGCACTCGACCAACAAGTCCATTGAACTGATTTCTTAAGAGCTACCAATATAATCTATCAATTCTATTAGACTAGGAGCAATTTAATAGACTTCATAGTCATTAGGGCTAGATTGGGTCCAGCCCCCTGCCCAAGGGTCAGAAAGTCAGCTGGGAGTCAGATGACCCTAGCACAATAAGGATTCAAATCCCATTTGAACATGTCCAGAGTAGGTGCTTGCACCACTTCTGTGGGGAGTCTGTTCCAGGCTCTGGAGACTTGGACAGTAAAGAAGTTTTTCCTTATGTCCAGTCTAAAATGGCCTTCCAGCAGTTTGTGACCATTGGACCTAGATTTCCTTAGAGGAGCCCTGGTAAACAGATGTTCTCCCAGGTCCTGATGTATACCCCTGATGTACTTACAGGCTGCCACCAAATCTCCTCTAAGCCTACGTTTTTCCAAGCTGAAGAATCCGGTTTCTCTCAGCCTCTCCTCATAAGGACACCTCTCTAATCATGTGTGTGGCTCTCCTCCACACTCGCTTAAGCTTCTCCATGTCCTTTTTAAAGTGTGGAGCCCAGAATTGGATGCAGCAGAATTGGATGCAGCTGCAGCCTCAACCAAGGCTGAGTAAAGCAGGAGAATGACATCTTGGGTCTTGTTTGAGATGCAGCATTGTATTGGTGGCTCATATTCATTTTGTGGTCAACCACGATCCCCAAGTCTTTTCTGGATGTAGTGCTAGTGAGTGAAGCATTGCCAAACCTTTAGGTATGGTGTGGGTTCTTTCTCTTGAGATGGAGCACCTTGCATTCTCTATATTGAAGGTCATCAGGTTTTCATCTGCCCACTTTGTGAGCCTGTCTAAGTTGGCTTGAATCCTCAGCCTATCCTCCAGTATAACCTCACTTCCCCACAGTTTGGTGTCATCTGCAAATTAGGCAGTCTGCTTCTGACACGTGAATCCAGATAGTTAATAAATATATTAAAGAGTATTGGTCTGAGTACTGAACCCTGAGGGCTGCCACTGGTCACCATGCACCATGTTGACTTGTTTCCATCAACTATCACTCTCTGGGTCTGACCATGGAGCCAGTTCCCCAGCCATCAGACTGTGAGGTTCCCCAGTTTTGCCACGAGGACATCACGAGAGACCAAGTCAAAGTTTTTTAAAATTCAAGTATATGACATCAACCTCACCCTCCCTGCCCAGGGTTATTGAATTGAGTGTTGAATTATTTCAATACTCTGTTTATTGCTGATTGTTACAATAGAAAACGTTGGCTTAGACAGATAACATAATCTTAAAATAATCTTTAGTTAAGCTTGCAATAGCACAAAGACTGACTACATTTTTCCGTCTAATCTTTACTTCATTAATGAAAATAAAATTAGCAGTGCTCTCTAGTCTTTGTCTGATACAGGATGTATATAGATGAAAGATAATTATCCCCACGGTATGGTTTACAGAACAGAGATTTCAGAAGGAGCATTTTTGATGTAAACTTTAGATGATACCACTGTTTAAATGTATTGTTTGAAATTTGTAACTAGAACTCTTGTGCTTATAAAAAGAAAACATAAGGAATGTAAGTAAAATATTTTCTTAATGGTATGAGATAATCAATTTACAGGGTTTTTTTTTTTTAAGGAGATGTTTTCCTGGTTCTCACAGGTGATTTATATCTGCAGAGCTAGGGACAGAAATTACACATAAACTGGTATAAGTGACTGGAAACCAGCTCAAATCTCTAACACAACAGAAGTGTAGTGCACATAAACCACTCTCAAAATGTCAGAAACCAGTTTAATATAAACCTGGATGGATGTAGCATCAGACTTAAATGACTTAGGTTAAATCTGTTTATTGAACATCCATCCCAGATCCCCTCCGGATTCAAGTTAACTCATAGTCCCCCAACTTCCCAGGATGTGTTGCACCTCCCCCATAACCTCCCCACCCTTGCAGGGTGGGAGAGTCAGCCTTGGCCAAATTGGCTGCCTCCGCTGAGCAGGGAGGTGTGCTCTAGTGCCCCCCGGCTTCTCGCCTGATCTACTGCAGGCATGTGACTGCATTTCTAACTATCTGTACTGGACAACTTCCACCAACAGAACTGTTCTGCATGGTGAGTCACATCAGTGGTCCATATTTAAATATACAGAGGCAGAACAAGTTGATAGTAAGCCATTCATTAAACAAGTCATTAGTCATTCAGCCATTTGCAGAGCTTCCATACAGGAATGCGGATGTGGACAATGTACACGTGTGAGACATGGACAATATACAGGAGACACCTCAAGTCATTGGAGAGGTACCATCAGTGCTGCCTGTGGAAGATAGACACACCAATGTTAATATCCTCTCACAAGCAAACACCATGAGCATTGAGGCAATGATCATCCAACATCAACTTTGCTGGGATAGCCATATTATATTATCTAACTCTTTGGCTCCAGATTCCCAAAGCAAATTTTTTTTTCCCAGCTTGGTCAAGGCAAATGCTCAAGAGGAGGGCAGAGAAAGTGCTTCAAGGATGTCCTCAAGCCCAACTTAAAAAAAATGCAACATCAACATCAAAATGTGGGAGACCAAATGGAGGAAGTGTCTGTTGCAAGGATCTCGGTACTTTGAAACCTTATGACAACAACAGGAGATGGAAAAGTGGGAGTGGCAGAAACAGTGTGTTGTGGACCAAATCAAGAATCCGGAGCCATCCATCAGGCATGGAAACACATGTCTGAGTTGCAACAGAGTCTGTTGATCCTGGATCAACTTCATCAGCCATCCTCAGACCCACAGATAAAACAATCATGGAAGACAAGCATCTCAACTGTGAGGGATTGTGGTAGAAGAGGACCAGAAGAATGTTTCCATGCTTTCAGAAGTGGAGATTTCTAATCCAGTGTCCTAAAGATACTCTCACTTCATTTGCCCCCACAGTGAGAAATGTTCCTCCTGTTGCCAGGGGCTACTCATGTTAGAGTTTCTCCTCTAAAACATAAAATTGTCATTGTATGAAAGGCATTGTCTTCCAGTTTGTGAGCGAACATGCTCCTGTCAAATGCCAATTCTTAGTGATTACTGTTTTTTAGCCTTGCTTGGTGCAAAAGAAACTCATTGGGTATGTCTACATGTCGCCCTATGTCACCGTATGACATGCTATGGTGATGTAGTGATCTTGTGAGTCTACATGTGATCAGCAGCTACTTCGCCATAACAGTGTGCTTCCTTGTTTTAGTGCATTGCTAGGGTGAAGTAGGAGTCTAACCAGGTGCCACATGCAAGGTGCAGTGTGGGTGGTTACTGCGCCATGCTTAATACTTCCTTATGAAAGTATTAAAGCATGGCACCATAGCAACATTGCCATATGGCGAAGTGTAGACGCGCCCATTGTTTATCACTTGAGAGCCACTATCATATTGTGCAGCCCTGGCCCTTTAATAGCATATAAAAAATACATTTTATGGCAAATACCACAATACATGTAGACAAAATAACGATAAGATTAATGCAGCTTGGCATTATTTATACGTAAAGACTACACATGCCATATCAATTTAATAAACTCAGGAAACCATGCATGACAACCCACAAACCCCCCCAGAACACAGTAAGTACTTTAATGCCTGTGGAGCTGCTCCTGGGTTAGTCCCCTGTATATGGTAGAAAAATACATTGGGAAGGGATCTCAATTCCCATATCATTGGTCCACCTTACAATTAGTTCATCCTCACAATACCCCTGTGCACTGGGGATTTTTAAGATTCATGCATCACATTTTCTTCCTTGCTTCCTGTTGGCTCATTAGCTTCACAACCTCTGGAATTGAGGTTGTTTGCTTCAGAATTGCCATCATATATTTTTGTCTATAAGGTTTATTATGGCTTGCAGTAGCAGAAAAATACTCCTTGCATTTATCAGTTACATATAAACACTGCTTCCCCAAATGTTTCCCTGATTTCCTGATAAGGTGGATGGCTAGAGTTCAAGGTAAGCTTGATAAAGTTAATCTTCTTTTAAGAGGACTAATTTTGGAGATTACAAACCTGAATTCTCTCTCACAACCCAGGACTAACCCCAGTGGAATTAAAATAGCAGTATGATCAGTGTAAATGAGAGAAGAATTAAGCACTCCATCACATTTCCCCAGTCCATCAATCCCTTCAATAGAAAATATTTCCACTTGGTTTCTGCTACTATTGCTTCTGTTAGAATCATTAAATCAAACATCAAGATACCGTTCTTTGTGCTCTGTGGGATAGCTGACTGGTTGACTGACTCATACACTCATTATTAGCCTTCTGCGGTCCTTTTCAGCTGATTTAACTAGCTAATTCAATAAAATATAAATAGCGTTTCAAACAAAAGTATACCCTGTTATAAACTTTTCTAGTACCTTTGCTACTCGTGTTTCTAGATGCATAAAAGAGAGGTATAATACTTTTCAATGAGTTATTGAATCCTTTTTGAAATGTGATGTATGCTTGGTATGAGGTTATTAAAGTGTGAGAAATATAGGCATATGCATTAACAAAGTCTAGCCAAGTAAATTGTTTTTGTCTGCTTCTGCTTCATAAATCAATTGATCCAACATGCTAATGTGTTCCAAGATTTCTGAAAGCTGGCACTCCTTTTTTGCACAGGCAAGTCCAAATACATACTGACCATAATAAGAAGTTTTAAAAAATTTAAGCTGAAGGTGGCTGAACAGCAGGAGAGCAGGAAGAAAGTCAATGAATCTCCACCCTGAATCCTCTGCTTGGTTCTTCTGGAATATATGCATGCAACAGGCTTAGCTTGAAAAGCAACTGTGTATATTCAGCTACCGCAAATGATTGGTTTGTAGCATACCTAGACAGAAAGAAATGGGGACGTCAGTTCCAAAATACAAGGCTTCACCTCAGCCTTTTATACATTGGTTATTTACATCTCACAATTTGTTTCTGGCTGACAAGCATGCATCTAGATTAGAGCAGTGGTTATTGTACCAACCACAAATATAATTTGCTGAAGGTAGTAATTACTGAGCAATATTGTGCAAGCTTTGGCCTTCTGTTCTCATGCATTCGGTATCTGCAAGATTGTACCTACTTTTTCTTTGATTCAACAGTATTTGACTTGTTCATGAACCAGACCACACAGCCTACTAGCCCTGCTTACATTAGACTGACTCAAACAATGTGTGATATAGTTTTTACTTCTGGTCTTAAATTCTGCTTACTTTGTTTACATACTTCAGTCAGCAGTTTGTACCACAGACAGATGAATAGATTGGGGACATCACCAAAGTTCTGTGGTTATATTATTTTCCCTCGCACCTCTGGCTACAACACAAAATCTACAGAATCTCTATTTCATTGCTTTTTTCAACTAAAAAAAAGGAGTTTTTCACAAAGAAACAAAAAAACTAGGACTTACACTGTATCCTAAAAGTCAATAATTTTGGGGGTGTCCAACTGGAGATTGTATTTACGTGCACAGGTTTCCCCTAAAAATCAGTCCTAAGTGGGGTATTTATTTTTTTCTTCACTGGATCAGAAGAAGGGAAACACTGTACTTTAATGGCTACAAAGATGGTTCCCATTTCCCTGGCCCCAGAAAGAAGCCACTGAGGAATTCGCAGTCGTTATTGGCTGAACATTGTAACTTGTGCTGGACAATTGAGTTGTTGGTCTGTAGTGTCTCGATAAGGTTCGTGATGTGGAACCAAGACTATTATTTACAAGAAATTATAAAAAAGTATTTAAAGTAAAGAAGTATCAGTCTTGCTACTGCCCTTGCAAGGGCCTGAAGCTTCGCCATGTTGTTTTCTGGTCACACCAAGAAGTTAGTCTGGGTGAAACAGTACAATCTCCTTAGATACCACACTTCATGAAACCCTTTAGGCTTCCAAGAGGACTTACTCTATGTCACAGTCAGCTACGACTCTGGAAAAATCTTTCTTTCTTTATTCTACCTTCCAAAAACAAGGTGTATATCTTATTTAGGAGTGTGTGGTATGTAAGAAAATATGATAATTCCACAAAGTAGTGAGTTGTGACATTTCTTATTTATTGACTAACAGGCATTTAAATGAGTGAGGGTCATGTCACTGAACATCAGGGCTCCTTCAGGCTAAAACAAGAAGCAAATGCACATCAGTATGGTAGCTGCTTCCCAACAATGAGAAGAACCCAAGAAATGTAAAGGAGAGCTTACAGAAAACAAAATATAATCATAAAGGTGTGTCCACCAGCATTTATTATATACACTGCTAAAGTCCCTATTGGTTTGATAGCTGGGTTTAATTTAAAACAATTTATGTGGTATCAGATTTCCAACAGGGGATTGATTCTGACCATTGAAGAAACAGAAATGTCTGTCTACATAAAAGGTGGTGTACAAGACAGGAAGTGTTAGGGGACTCAATTTTGCATTTAGAGCTCCTCTTAATTAGTTAAAGCAGTAATGTCCTAGAAAGTAAGTTGTAGATTAATGTCTTATTATCAGGATGAGGGGCATGACCTAGAAAGAGTTTGGGTGCACTAACACATAATAAATAATGTGGGTTGGACAGATGGCCAGCTGATTAGCTATCCAGATCTTTTCAGATACATCCATTTTCTGCCCAAGGCAGTCCCTCTTCTTACCTTCTCCATTTCTGAGTGTAACAGGGGGCCTGCTCGAGGCCGGTCCAACCATGGCCCACCCACTTGTCCTTAGGCTAACCGCCCACCATGCTTTGATCTTAATTGATTAATAAAGATGTAAATTAAGCAGGAGGCTGCCCATTCTCTGCCCCGATGCCAGGGGGGCGCTGTCTGCAGCTCTGTTCCTCCCTTACACTACAGCCCAAGCCTCGCAGATGGCATCTAGGTGTTCTCATCATCACCGGCCCCACACTGGGCCCCAGAATCCTTCTATCAGGACCCCTCCAAAATCCCTCCTTTCAGGCAGCCTACCCTGCCTTCATTCAGGCTATGTAGCTCCCTGAAACTATTTTCCCCTCTTGGGTGTGGTCCCCCTGTGACCTTTGGCTACCAGCCCTGGCCCTCAGAAGTCCCTCACAGTGGGCTCCTGGCCCTTTAGACTGGTCTGGTCCTTGCCCCAGCATGGCCCCAGTCAAGGGTACTCTCTTGATAAGGTGGAGACTCTAGCCCCTCACTCCCTCCAGGGGTCCACCCTCTGGGCCCTCCACATAAAGGGGTTACCCACCTACTGGTGGGAGCTAGTGGTTAAGGTGCCCCGAGCCACCCTTCACTGGGGTGATCACTGGCCTGGCATTTCCTGGGGGCTCCCGTGCCACTGAGAGCCTCACCAGGTCACCCACTCCCAGTAGGGTGAAGTTTTAGGTCATGCCCAGGGCCAGGAGCCTCCTAGCCATCCCCTACAGCTCCTCCCTTACCTCCAGATGATATCAGCAGCCCTCTAGCCAAGAGATGTTGTTGCTTGCCCTCTCACAGCTGAACTGCCCTGTTTATATGGGCAGCCCTAAATCTAAAATGGCTGTCCTCATTAAGCACCTGGCGGCTGCCAGCTCCAGGGTCTTAAAGTGGCAGGCACACACAGTGCCCTGCCACACTGAGGAAGCTGTAACTTGCAGGACTGGGCACAAATGTTTGCGCAGTGTGGAGATCTTTGGTTACAGATTGTCAGACTCTGTAAAGTATGCTCCTTCAAGGCCTACACAGATTAGCCTTTCCTGCCTCTGGCTGAGCAATCAAAGATATCTTAAAATGAATCTGAGCATCAGAAAGTGCTAAGCTCTGGTCCTCTGAAAATCAAATCTCTCCAGAGTGCTTTATGTTGGACACCCAAAATGTCTGGTCAGTCTGCTGTATTTGGGCATTTCATGTTTCTGTGTACAGTATAACCTCATAAATCCAGTTTTCAAAATTCCAGATTCTCAAAAATCAGGCGCTTCTTAAAAATACACTACATCAGGAGTAGCGGTGACCCAACCCGGAGCAGTGGCCGCACGTGGAATGTTGACATGTGGTGGTGGATGGTGGTGACAGCCACCATGTGCAAGCTCCACCCCCCCCCGTGTCTCGGGGCGGTAGTGGTGGGCAGCCATGGAGTGGGGGGAGGGGACAGGGACAACTAGCAGTGGTCAGTCCCAGAGCAGTGGCCACACAGTTTAAAAAATCTGAATTTTCAAATTTCCAGCAGGTGCTAGGTCCCAAGGATGCTGGATTTATGAGGTTATACTGTACAAGGAAATTTCTTTAAACTACACAGAGAAGTGAAGATACTACCTAAAGCAGGACAAGCAAAAGAAGTTTACATAAGACTGCAAGAAAACTTATGAGAAATATTTCCTATACATATAATCAGTGTCATTTCCTTCTTTTCTTGCTCTAAATCTATTGGCATATACTGTTTTTGAAAATAATTTTCAGTGATGAAAAATTCATTATTTATGTGTCTTCATCATTTCATTCCTTTAATCCTAGATACATCAGTTTCTTTTGATGAGCAGAGGAAATGAATACGGTCACTGGAGATAAAAGGAATCTGTAACTTATCTAAAATTCAGTATCTATGTGTACCAAACAACTATTTATGCTTTCAAAGAGATGACCTGTTTCTGCTCCTATTACACATGCTCAGGGACTTCCTGAGGCAGGAGAACTTTAATCTTCACCAGGGAAGGAGTACATAGATAGTGGATCAATCTACTCCCCCATATCTTTTTGTCCCTAGCCAACATTATCTGCTCGGCAGGGCCACATTGTTCTCTTTAAGCTCCTGACTCTTTTCTAGTAGAGAAGTAATGGAGTTTAATCAGTAAGGTCTGGATGATAGCTTAAGCTGATTAGTGTTGCAGGGGACTTGAAAGGGGACTGTCCTTATGGGATGTTCCCAGACCTTGGTTTTAGTTCTGTAATGACAGCGAGGAGCTGTGCTCTTGCTATTGCACCCTGAGAAGTTGGGAGCACAGGGTTTGCTCCCATTATGCCAATCAGCTAAGCCAGTGCATGAAAGAGGATAGCCACCCACACCTGGAAAGGGAAAATAATAGATCCTGTCTAGAGCAAAGGGGAACATAAGCAATACAATTCCTCTCCTCAGCTGTTCTGGAATAGTGCAGTGTTTCATTCTCAGCCGCTCACAGGCTGGGAAACCATAACCTAATTCTTACTGTTTGTTAAAGTCTTGCTAGGCCTTGGATAGAAGATGCTGTCAGAGTGCAAGATATGAGGGTTATTCTCTACTGTTGTCCTAAATCGTGTAATTTTTGGACTGGTATATTTAGATCTCTCTCCTTCATACTCTGCTCTAGCATTCAATTATCACTGAGTCTGTATGTGCAGTATGAAATTCACCCCCCGCTCAAGAGAAAACTTGAGCAAACAGGCCATAAGCATGCCTGGGGCTGGAGGAAGGAGGGGAAGATAGAATCTACCCCAACCAGTCTGTGGATATGCTATCTGAGGCTCTCATTTGAAGGGCTTTCCTGTGGAGCAGCCCCTTTGTAGACCACTTCTGCAGCAAAGAAGGCGTTCTCCTGTGTTTACTCTCCATATATATTAGGGCTGTGCAAAGCTTCAGACCCTGATTCGATTCAGCAGAAATTTGGCCTGATTCAGTGGCCAAACCTTCAAATTGAATCAGGAGACCTTTTAATCTCTTCAAAATTGATTCAGAGAGATTTGTAAAGATTCAGAGATTTGAACATAGACACAGCTTTAAATGTTTTTTCTACATACCTCAAGGTACCAGGCGGCTCATGAATACTGAGATGCTGGGGCAGATGGAGCATCCTACAGGAGCGTGGGGTCGGGGGAGATCCCCAGCTCACTTGGCAGCAGACCCAGAAGTAGACCAGAAGCACTTCCAATCCACTTCTGGGTTCACCAGGGAGCATGCAGGGGCCCCCCTCATTGCCCCCCAGCTCAGCGACTGATGCCTCCTGGGTCTGGGGGGGCACCCGAGGTCTCCCCATGGCCAACTGCCAAGCCAGAAGCAGCATGGGGGGGCCCTCCAGCACGCTCCCTGGTGGAACTGGAACTGGACCAAAAGTACTTCCAGTCCACTTCTGGGTTTGCTGCCAAGCACGCAGGGTGGGGGTCCCACACTCCTGTGGGACACTTCATCTGCCCAGCATCACAGTGTTCACAAGGCATGTAAGAAAAGCTTTTAAAGCTGTGTCTATGGCCGAAGCACTGATTCTCTGAATCAGTATCGAACCTTCAGAGTCAGATTTGGCCAAATTGAACTGGGGACAATGATCCAAATCAACGAATTGAATCACTGTCCCCGATTCAGGCTGAATCTGAATCGAATATGGCCCGTTTTGCACACCCCTAATATATATGTTCTGATCATAAGGCATAGAGAGAAAACGGCCATGTCACTCTAACCTCTCTCAAAAGTTCTGTGGTCCTGAGCCAAACTGGGATGGTGTAAGATTATTGCTTGCAAGTAAATGAATTATTCACTTCCTCAACTCCTTCTGAATACAGATTGGTCAAGGAGGACCTATTTAGGATTCAGAGAAATTTATAAGATTTCATGCTGTCATCCTAAAAAATGTCTGGCCACTCAAGACAATCACCCTTTTTTTTTTTTTTCAAATTGTGGGAGCTTACTTGTGTCTCTTTCTTTAAATGTGGTACAGGCATTTACAATGTATGAGAGGAGTGATAGAAAGCAAACTTTAGTCACTAAAATTTTACATGGTAATTGCCACAGATTGCAAAGTAAATAACTTATAAATGATTTTCCATCTGATCATTATTCTGCACTTGGCTCAGATAGAAGTGATACTACTCCCATAGAGCAAAACCATCTTTTGTGGAGATGATTGCCGTTTCACATTGCCTACACATAGGTACCATTTTCAAATACTGTCTGACGTTATGAGCTGTTCCTGAGGTACCAAAAGCTTTCTTCCTGCATGAAAACACACTTACTTTGGTTGACCTAATGGTTAACTTTTTGTGTGTGTAAATAGCTAATCATTTTAAGCAGCTTACTTCTATTTAGGGCACTTGTGACGTGCTGCAGAGCAACACTGGCATAACAGAAATCCTACCCTTTGGCATTTTTTAGAAAAGGTCACTAAGACAGGCAGAATTATTGTCTGTTTTTGCTGAAAGATGATGAAGGATGATGACATTTTCTGGGTCACATTAAATGATCAAAAGAATTGGAGCAGAAGATTTTTTTTAACTCTAGTAAAGAAAAAATCTTTTATTCTGTATTTTATCTATGTATACTAAATATGGTATGAACTATCATAGTACCTAAGGCACCATGAAATGAAATTAATACCAAGCTTTGTATTAGTTCAAAGAAATAATTAATTTTAAATACCTGACCTTACTAGACTATTCCAAACCCCTACCTCATTGGAGGTCACAAGTGCTCAAGATTTGGTCCATACAATTTTATTACAAATGTTGATATTACTATGGGTTAGCTATACGGGCATGTTTCTTTTTTTGCTCTGATCCTTTTCATCTTGTATTTTTATTAACTCCCTTCCATCTTTACTTTTGCTGGCATTCTCACCCAGCAGTCTGGGCAGAGCTGGTAGTTTTGGTTAAGGCTTGAGCTGTCGGACTTTCCAAATCTCATACCATTCCCAACATCCCCAGATCAAATACAGCCCTGATCAAACTGGGAATCACTGATGCTAGGGAAGGCTCTCCCAGACTGCAGAACAACAGCTAGCTCCAGAGAGATGATCAGACCAAAAAGCTCTATTACAGCTTTTGTAGGATACCTGAAAAAGTACTCAGAACATTGCACTGGTCACTGAAAAAGTACAAGCATCTGGACAGGGAAAGACAGAGTGTCAAAAGTGAAGCAGCTCCCCTGTTGAACTTCATTTAATTCTTAGATAACATGCCCCTTTCTGTCTTCTCCCCTTCTATACCCCTGCATTTTGTGTGGAGGCTCTTAACTTCCAATAAACATTCATTTTGTTGGGCACAGAGAAATCCATTTCCTTTTGGATATCCTCACAATGTTCATTCAACACATCTTCTTACATTTCCACAGACAGTTTGGGCAAAGCATGGGCATCCCTGTTCTAACAAAGCAAAGGTTTCACCTGGGCTCTACAATGGAACAACAAATGTGCCTTAGTGGAATAAATTTCCACCTGGGCTGAAAAGTCACAAGGCAAATTCAATGCTCACAAACCTTGGAGGGCTTGCAGACCAGTGGATTCTTGTGCTCAGATTGTTCCTTCCAGGCTCACAGGGAACGTGAACTCCTTTGCTAAAGTAGGTCAGTTTACCTGCTAAATCTACCTTTGAGTGAGCTCCACTTGTCTTAGTGCTTATCCAAAATTGGGCAGTGACTTGGAGCATGACATGACAGCATTGCCCCTGGCAGGGTAAACAGTTCTGAGAAGACCCAACCAAGTGTGAACAAGGGCAGGCAGGGGACTTCTATAGAAGCAGCTCCTTGGGTCCTGGGATAATCCCTGCAGGGAGAAGAGAGGTCAAGCAGCAGAATGAGTCCCAGTAGCCGCAAACCTGGCAGGGCATACCGATTTCTAGACTCTTCATTGTAACTTCTCATTTTAAAATATTACCCAATTGTTTTGTTTGGCTTTGTTTAAAATTATTAAGACAGACAAGAAAGGCAAAACTCTCCATTTAGGGGACTGTGTAAAGGCCTCCTGCTTTCACAGGCCAGTGGGACTGTGAATGAGCTGCAGAAGCCACCCATGGGCTGCGGGATTTAAACTTTCATTTATTAAAAAATAGATCATTTGTCCTTGCAGGGACAGGGGTAACTTTCCAATTGAGCCTTGATTCAACAATATCTTCCCAGGTCTGAGATATAACCTGAAATAATGGTACCTCTGAAATATTGTATTTACTTCCATCTAAGATAAGGTTTCCCATGCCCACTCAATGTGGGAGAAAAGGCCCCATGTCTTAGATTTAAGTGCAAGTGGGGTCAGGAGGGAGGGGGCAGTGGCAGTGACTGTGGCTCCAACCCTGAGACTGGGGTTGGAGTTAGAGCCCCAGCCACTGCCCCCCGGCCACTTGTCCCCAACAGCCTCTGCTCCCCTGCTCCTGAACTTTGCTTCCCCATCCCTGCTTGCCTTCCCCTTGCAGCTCCAACTCCTGCTTTGGCCCAGGGCAAGGAGCATGGAGCACTTGCCACCTCCAGTCCTAGCTCAGCCACAGAGGCAACAGCAGCTCTGGTCCCAGCTCCACAGCCAAGGCTGAAGCTACTGCCACTACAACTGCTGCTGTGTGGCCGGGCTGGGCCCACATGCACACCCCACGCGTTGCCAATGGCTTTAATTCCACATTCATATCAATTACTCTGAAACCCAAAGACAACATAAACCAGAAACAGTGCTAACTATTTAACCACTAATAGCTTTAGCAGAACCATTCAGCTAACACTATCCATTGCTTTGGATGCAGCGGTAGACTCTGAGGAGCGTTCAGTATGGTAGCTAGCTGCAAGCAGGAGTTGCTGGGGCAGGGGAAAAAAGAGAGTTCAAGCCCTCCCCTGCCCTGGCCTTGTGTGGAGTGAAGACCTGTTTCCCTGTGCGGAGCTAAGCAGCAAGACTTCTTGTTCCCTGGTGGCAAAAGCCCCTCCGGATTCATGACTCAATTCCTCCCGACATCATCTAGAACGCAGTCACGTAAATCATCAATAGAAGTTCTTGTCAGCATCAAATTCAACAAGAATTTCAAACCTGAGATTTCACTGCAAAAGCCCCCCGCCAAACAAACAAACAAATCCAAAGAAACAAAGAACCAGGAAAGAGATCATGGGCCCAGGAGTGTAACTAAGAGGGGAACGAGCAGGTCACCAGCCTTTGGTGCCAACTCTTGAGGGGGCAGCAGAATGACCCCCTCAGGCGTCCTTGCCACAACAAGGGCAGCTTTTCACTGCCCAGCCATAGGATCCAGCAGGTGCAGCCCTACATCTGGCAGTGTATTTGGGGGCAGGGGGCCAGCTAAATAGTGCTCCCCCATTACCCCTTCTCCAAAGTCTTTACCAAAGCAGGCACAGTCCTGGGCCCAATAGCAGATCTTGTGGGAGGGGAGTGGTGGGGAGTAAACGAGGCACTAGGGATGGCTCCCAGGGATCCTGTACCCTGGGATTTGATGCCTGAGCTGATGCTGCTACCACAGCAGTGGCAGCAATAGTAGCTACATTTGATGTAGGGAGGGCAGCAGCAGGTAAGACTTTGCTCCTTCTCGCTTCTCCTCCCCCTCTCTCCACCTCCATTTTCACTGATCGGTAAAGGACACTGAAGATACCACCCACTATACTCAGTAGACTATGTTGCCTGGGCTGGAGCCCTTGCTCTGCACTTGACATGCTGCATGGCCTTGGGCAAATTACTTCACCCTTCTGTTGTCCATCCCACCATTTGGTCTGTTTTGTTTATTTTGATTCTGACCTCTGGGGAAGGGACAGTGTTTGCTTAGCACAGACGTCCTGATCTCACTGGGAACATCTAGGCATTGTTGCACTACAAAAAATAATTCTAATAG
The DNA here is from genome assembly GCF_001723895.1 of Crocodylus porosus. NCBI lineage: Eukaryota > Metazoa > Chordata > Crocodylia > Crocodylidae > Crocodylus > Crocodylus porosus. The sequence continues at coordinate 87,696,614 of NW_017728886.1, forward strand.
CAAAGTACCTGGTTAGACTAAGGATTATCAAAACCTGCATTAACTGCAGTGGTGAAAACAACAAGCCAGGCTTCCTCATTTTTTAACTCTTCAAATACCTAGGATGTGGGAGGTATTTAAGAGTGAGGTGTAAAAACTCCTATGTCCAGGAGTGCTCAGCACCTCACAAATAACTTGGCATCATGCAGGATCATGCTCTGAAATGCATAAATCAGTTACAGATGCTTTAACCAGGAGAATTATTTTGCGAGTTCTTCCCCTCCACCAGAGCTATACAGAACAAACAATACATTGTAGTGTGTGCCAACCTTATAAACTATTAATGGTGTCTTTGTCTCAAGTACAACAGGTTGCTCACGACACATCCTGATGGCTTATAATGTGGGGGGTTATAGGAACAGAACAAGCTTTTATTCTCTTTCGGTATGCAGATGAGGTGCAATGCAAGGGAGCACAGTTCAGGATGTAGTCACTAAATATCCAAGCTGAGATCATGAATCATTCATGCCCTGTCATTCTAGTCTTGTGCATCTGCTTGATAATCCTAACATACATGGATGTGAAGAATATTTATTACCTAAAGTACTATATCAAAATCAAATCATGTTGCTTTGCTACTAACATTCCTTTAATTTAGACAACTCTACCTAACCATTGAAAAATTGCTAAATCCTATTTCTCATCCCAGAAAACTTCAGAAATAAATTACGGCAAGGCTGAAAGTCTCACTAGATTAATAAGTAAAGGTACATTTAGCATCTTCAAAATGAGGTGCAGGTGCGTGAATAAATCTGGTACAATATGACACTGCAGCGCTGCTCATCTGAAATATATGCGATGTTCCTGACCATGGAATATGACTTAGCACAAGCTAAATGTGGTTTTCTTTATTTTTATTAGTCACAGAGTGCTGTATGTATATGTCGCACATTATAAAACATGCTGGGAAACAGGGTCTCTGATCCAGAGGATGTTACAGTATTTCTAGTGTTGGGCTTGAAAGAAGTCTGAAAGAAATGCAACTTAACTGAAGATAGCTCTGTAATGTGTTAAGATGTCAGCAATAGGGAGCAGGCTAATGTTCTGCTAATTAATGATTATCTCAATATGTAAATAGTAACATAGCTATTCAAGGCTCTAGGCATCCTAATAAAGAACTGGTTAATATGTTTTACCAGCACTTAATAATTTGAAATAGGAATTCATCCAGCCAGTCACTTAGAAGACTTCTTTCCATCCCGTTATTGCTGTTGAAAGCATATCCTGAGCCCCTCCAGAAAGCGTAGAAAACAGGGTACCAGTCCTCTCTTCTTTGAGATGTAGTTCAGATATGGACTAGTGTGGTTCTATCCAGTATGTAAAGAGTGTCACTTCTCACTTCATAGAAATCATATTAGAAATATGTCAAAAGCAGCAAGATCTTTTAATTCATTCAGGCAAGGCCTTCCTTCGAAGTTCCTCAGAAATACAACCCACAGTGAGAAGTACTGGTGTCAGTACATCATGTGCAAGCAGACACATTGCTGAAGGCTTTTGCATGGAAAAGCCTGTAGTTCTGACACTTACAGAAGAATTAGTGCATTGGGCAGATGGTGCAAAGCCACTCAAAGAGTCTTCCCCTTGAGGGTGAACATCAAGCAAGCCAGTGCTCTGAATAATCTGTCAGGGTTTTGTTTTTTGAGTGATCGGTGCTAAAAGGTCTAGCAATACTGTTTGTATAAGTATCCCCTTGATCAGTGGCTCCATTTTCTTGTAGAAGTCAGTGACAAGGATTTAAGACACATAAAAGTGGGTAAGAAGAGTCACTTTTTTCTCCTTTTGGCTTCTTTACAGGATTAGTGATTGTTGTACAAAGCTCTGTAAAACTAAACTGAACAAAGAACTAAAAAAATAGAAGACAAGTAACAATTCCTGATGGCAAGGGCTGGATTGAACTACCAGATGTTTGGCTGTCAGCACAGAGAGCCATCTTGATTAGGCAGGCTTCTCCAACAAGCTCAGAGGATGTATTACAAATATTAATTTATTTTCCAGAAATGTATTAGGTGCTCATCTAAACACAAAATGAAGGCAGCTCCTGCCTTCCATACAGTCAAATAAGGCTAGGTACAGACATTTACTTTCTACTGGAAAAATCCCAGTTCTCTTTGCAGAAGCCAAAACATTCAGGTTTTTTCTCCTGCAGAAAAAATGCCAGCCCAGGAGAAAAACCTGGAACAACCAGGGTTAAGTCTCTCCTGGGAGAGTTTCTCCTGGAAGGCTGAATGTTTGTAGTCTTCCCCCCCCCCATTTAACTCCTCAGGCAGGGGACCAGGATTAGTCGTGTTGGGGGACAGGCTCCCTGACTTCCTAAGACTGGTGTCACCCCACTTTTGAGAAGACACAGGAAGCAGCTGCTCTCCTCCTATCCCTTAGAGAAGGAGCAGAGTAGAGGAGGCACCACCAGCTACGCTCTATCTGCTTTTTATTCTGGAGGCTCCTGTGAGAAGCTTTCCTGCACTGCTCCCACTGCTTAGCTCCTGGGCACTGGAAGCCAAGCACAGGAAATAGTACTGTCTCCTGCAGGCTTCTCTTTGCACCTGTCCCCTTGCTCCTCAGCACCACAGGGAGGAGGGTAGGGTAGAGAGGAGAAGCCAGCTTGTGGAAAAACCAGACTGGGGAAAGCCTCTCTGAGTTTTGCTCCTGGCCATGCTGAATGGTGGGGGTGCGGGGAGGGCTCCAGGAGGGAAGGGAGCAATGAGGCACTCCCCCCATTCCTTACCCAAGCCAGAAAAGTGCCCATCTTGGAGAAAGGGCTGGCGGCTTTGTCTCACGGCTCCCTTCCACTCTTGGACCATATCAGGAGAGGAGAGGAGCAGCCCTCTCTACTGCCTGCCTCTTCCCCAAGCGAAGAGTCTCAGAGAGAAGGAGGCTCCTCTTCTGCCCTGTTCTCCAGAGCCTGGTCTGGGGTGAGTGCAGGGAGTCTTTTCCCACTGCTCCACTCGCAGCCCAGGAAGCAGGAGGAGTAGAGCAAGCATGCCTCCCTTTGCCTTCCCCAGATCAGGCTCTCAGGGGTCTAAAAATATCTATATGTAATCCTCCTCTACTCTAAAGAACAAAGGCAAGTGGGTGCTCATCACTTTTTATGACTTAGCTGTAAGCCTAAAATGTCACAAAAATAGATTCATTAACGGTTTTCAAGGACTTGAGTAGGAGGTAATCAGATTGCACCGTCACATCTAAGCATTTTTATGTCTAATAGTTGGAATAGCATTGGGCCTTTTGTTTTTTGAGGCTGAACATTTATTTTCAAGGGAGACACCAACACCTTGGGCTTCTTTCAAAATCCCAGCTGTAATTGGTTAGGTTCACTTTTCAATGACGTGGAAAAAATCAATTCTTAATGAAGAATTTATGTACAGGAAAATGGTGGCTGGATGAATCACAGTTGGGAGAGCATTTCTTGCTGCTGCAGATGCTATAGTAAAAGATAGAGACAGAGGAGATGAACAAACTGGAGGATGGAATTGGCAAGGTACAGGGGGAGCAGTGTGATGAGAGATGAAGGGTGGGATTATGTTGTATAGGGCCTTAAGGGGAGGGCAAGAAACATGTTTCTCCATTCCCTTGCATCTCCTACAGTCATTTACCCTATGTGTAAAGTAGTTGTAAACTGGATGAAAAACATCACCATTTCCATTTGTTAGACTTACTCCATTTCAGCTCAAGGTGATTAACTACACAAGTTCATCCCTTGAGGGTGGATCTAGAATTTTGAAAAGGTGGGTAGAGGTGATGTGGTACATAATGACATACAGAACAACACATATCCTCTAGTTAAAAAAACAAACTAGAAGCTTTACTGATATGCAAGCACTTGGGGCTATATTACTCAGTTCAGGATTGCAGCAAAAACAAATATAACTTCACTGGAATGAATTAAAAACAATCTGTGAAATAGGAACTTCATTACCAGGCACAGAGAACAATAGGAAGAACTGCAGAACAAAGAATAGCTTGATTGATGGAACATCAAGCCCAATAAAAAGAAAAGAGGGTAGTTGATACCTGTGGAATGAAGAGTTTAGAAGGGATCAATTAGATTTTGAGCCATGAGATCAATTGATTCCCCAGTACTGCCCGACTAGAAATGCTGCCACCACAGCCAGGCAGTTGGTTTTAAACTTTGGGTAGACCAAGAATCAAAGTGAGTGGTTTGGAAAGGGAGGGTGGTACAAGTGCATCAGTGTAGTACAAGCGCACTCTCTCCCTCCCCCTCCCCTTGTAGCTTTGCCCTCTGTCCAAGTTTATATTATTATGGACATGCCAGCAGTTCTCCATAATCTAAATTTCATTAAGATGAGCATTGCAATCCAGAGGTCAGTTTGCTGGCCTGGATGAATAATATATTTTGTATCCTCCTTAATTTGATTATATTTACTTTTCAGGACACAGTGGGTGGATCTACACTTGCATATTTACTGTGCAGTAACCAAAATTACTATGCTGTATGGGCATGCATCTACATGTGCATGCCCATACTTCACAGTAATTAAGGTGACTTATGCTGACTTGAACACATATTTGATACCTGCATCATACAAGTATCAAATTTATGCCCATTTAATTACTGTGCAGTAATGCATGTGTAGACACGTTCCTGTGGAGTAACCCAAGGGGCCTCCTTGCTGGTCTGTCCACTCGGGGACCAGCCTGAGCCCAGCTCCAGGACTTGTGGCTGGCTGCCTCTCCTGGCTTCAACTTGGGACTAAAGTTAGTCCCTAATTCTGGCAGTCATGTGGCCAGAGGCTGGAGCTTGCCGCAGTGGCCACAGAGGCACATGGCAGGCTGCTCTGACCTGAGACTAAATTTAGGCCCAGGTTGCCTGCACATGTAGATGCTGGCTTATTCTTGCTTACCGCTCAGTAAATTTAAGCCAGTGTAAATGCACTTGTAGAAACACCCAGTGAGCATGAGTATGGCAAATAGATGTATACTAGTGACTTGGCTCCTCAAACTGTCTTTACTGATTTTTTTTATCATAGAAACAATGACTCAGAAGAGACCTAGACAGATCATCTAGTCCGACCCCCTGCCATGGGCAGGAAGGAGCACTGGGGGTGGAAGGGGTCATAAGACCCCAACCAGGTGCCTATACAGTCTCCTCTTGAAGATCTCCAGGGAAGGTGAGAGCACCTCCTCTCCGGGAAGCCTATTCCAGACTTTGGCCACGCTTACAGTGAAGTAGTTCTTCCTAATATCTAACTTAAATCTATCCTCCGTCAGCTTGTGGCCATTGTTCCTGGTGACTCCAAGGGGGGCCCTGGTGAACAGACTTTCCCGAGTCCCTGCTGCTGGCCCCTGATAAGGTTGTAGGCAGCCACAAGATCCCCCCTCAGTCTCCTCTTGTGGAGATTGAAGAGATTCAGGTCCCTCAGCCTTTCCTCATAGGGCTGGCCACGGGGGCCCCCAACCATAACAGTGGCCCTCCTCTGGACCCTCTCCAGGTTCTCCACATCCTTCTAGAAGTATGGCGCCCACAAATGGACACATACTCCAGTTGCAGCCTGACCAGTGCTGCATAGAGGGGGAGCAAGACCTCTCTGGACCTGTTAGCAATGCCCCTGTTGATGCATAACAGGGTGAGGTTGGTTCTGCCTATTGCTTTGTCACATTGGCGACTCATATTCATCCCGGAGTCAATCCTGACTCCAAGATCCCTCTCTGCCTCTGTGCTGCCGAGAGGGTCAGCCCCTAACCTATAACAATAATGCTGGTTCCCTCTCCCCAGGTGCAGCACTCTGCACTTGTCCTTCTTGAACCACATCTTGTTCAGTTCTGCCCACTTCTCCAACCTATCCAGGTCTGCCTGGATGTGGTCCCTGCCTGCCGGTGTGTTCACTTTACCCTACAGGTTGGTGTCATCAGCAAACTTGAACAGGGTGCTCTCCACACCCTCGTCCAGGTCACTAATGAAGATGTTGAACAGCACCGGCCCAAGGACCAACTGGCTCCAGGGGTGCACCCAGAGGGTGGTGGTGGACAGGTCGATGTCGACCTGGGAGGGTGTAGGCAGTGGAGTCCCCCAGGGCTCGGCCACCCATGTGACTGTGCATTTGGCAATGCCACAGTCCCTCAGCTTGCCCACCAGAATTGGGTGGGACACTGTGTC
>NW_017728886.1:87702864-87726390 GCF_001723895.1 Crocodylus porosus
TGCCTGGAAAATTCCAGATCCAGCTCTTCCTCCTGATGTGGTGGCCTGTAGTAAACCCCTACCACCAGATCCCTCTCCCCACTCCTCCTTGAAGTTGACCCACAGGGTCTCAGTTAAGCCTTCCTCTGGTCCCATTTGGAAGGTACAACTGGTATACTGTTCTCTAACATAGAGCGCAACCCCCCAACCTTTTCTCCCCTTCCTATCTCTTGTAAACAACCTATAGCCCTCTATGTCTACTGCCCAGTCAAAAGTTTCATCCCACCATGTCTCCACTAGGCCAACCAGGTCAATTTTACCACTTGCAAGCAGGAGAGCAAGCTCCTCCTACTTGTTCCCCATGCTTCTTGCATTAGTGAAGAGACACCTTAATCCCCCAGAGAGAGCCCTGGGCACCTCCCCCTTCCTGAGAGACAACTAGTCCCTTGGTATATACCTGAGCTCTTACCTGGGCAGGTCCTACACCTGGTTGAGTTTTCTCTTGCTCCCCATCCCCCAACGAACTTAGTTTAAAGCCCGCTGGAGGAGGCCAACTAGCCTGTAAGAAAACAAACTCTTACCTTTGGGGGAGAGATGGAGACCATCATGCCCCAGGACGCCCTCTGCTCTGCAGTGCGGGTCGTGGTCCAGGAAGCCAAATCTGGCGTGATGACACCAACTCCAGAGTTTATGGGCGAGTCTAACTTTTCTTTAGAACCTTCTAGCAAACAAATTGATGAAGTTTGAGAACTAAACAGCGAATTGCAGATGATTCTAAAATCAAAGACGCTTGCCACTTTTCCTGATACAAAATTGTGCTTAATGAATACATAGTCATAATGAATTCACAAAATGAATTCACACAATGAATGCATAGCCATTCCTATTTACACTGTAAAGTTTCTTGTACAGCATTTGCCCATTAATTAAATGTGTCAGAAGATGTACACAATCACCTCATTATAATAAACAGCTATGGGACATGGAGAAAAAATTATTGAAAGAGGATGTTCCCTATATTAGCATTTATCAATTTGCTCCAGCATTGTAATGGAAAAAAACCAGTTGGTGTGGGGGGGGGTATTAAAAGCAGGGCTTTGTTATAAACAAGGTCTGTTACAATGATAGTGTACTGTAGTTTGCTTAAATAGTAGCAGACAATCCATCTAAAGGTAGGATAGATGTGCACCTTGTAAACTAACTAAATTAGCTGGAGCTCACTTCATCAGATGTTGTGAAAGGATATGCACAGAGCAGTATATAGAATGAAGAGAGTGATTTGAATGCAAAAGGCAGAAAGAGGGGGTAGAGAAAGGAGGGGTGGGGGCAGTGCCGAGAGGCAAACAAAGAACCCATTAGAACAAAGGGGTCACAAAAGCTAATCCAGATATGGGATAAGAATCTGTAGTCCCTGTTTAAACCATGCTTAACACAGTTCAGTCTATGAATCATTTCTTGTTCTGCAATTTTCCATTCAGTTCAGCTTTTAAAAGTTTGCTGCCTAAGAAGAGCTACCTGGAGGTCAGTGATGGAGTGTCCAGGAAGGTTGAATTGTCTTGCCATAGGCCTCTGTGTTTTTCTGGAGTTGATGTCAGACTGGCATTCATTCATTCTTATGTAGGAACTGCTTCATCTGTCCAATGTAGACAGCAGAGGGGCACTGTAAGGAAGTGATGGCATATGTGATGCTGGTAGGGTTGTAGGCAAATGAACCCTAGATTGTATAATCCATGTTACTATATAGATGAGGGGGCATAGGTGGAGGGAGAAAAAATTTGGGAGGCCGAGTGCATGTGCATGTGACCTCTTTTTGTCTTCTGCTTATATGCTGTTTAGTATAGTCGTATCAAATGCTACACGTATAGTTTTGGCAAGCATAACAATTACAGGTAAAAATGTTATTTCTATAATGTATGTGCTGATGCTGGATTATGTAATGGATGCTGCATAGAAGGAGCCTTTAGGAGGTCTAAAGCAAGGGATAGGGACTGAGTAGCTCAGGTGTAGAGCTGTACATACAGCCAGACGATGGAAACTAAGGGCCAGGTACAGACATTGGTTTTCCAGTATAAGTGATCAGAAACTGGTCTATAACTGTAACAGAACAGAAGTTTGGCAAACGTAGACTGATTTAAAAATGGCAGAACTCAATCTAAGATTTTGCCAAAGGGCAAATGTGTGTTCTGTTTGCTACCAATCTAAACTAAGCTGCTTACAGAAAACCACATAACTTATATCAATTTCTTTTCAGGCTTTTTGAATGTCTGGACCTAGCCAAGGAGTAAGTGGGAAAAGTGTGTTAGCTCTGTTTAATAGGGATGTGCAAAGCGGGCCCTATTCAATTCGGATTCTGCCCAAATCAGGGACAGCGATTCAATTCATTTATTTGGATCACTGTCCCTAATTCGATTTGGCTGAATATGAATCTGAAGATTTGATGCTGATTCAGAGAATCAGTGGTTTGGATATAGACACAGCTTTAAAAGCTTTTTCTACATACCTTGAGGTAGCAGGCGCAGCTCGTGATTGCTGCAAAGCTGGGGCACATGGACCATCCCACAGGAGTGCGGGGGAACCCTCCATGTGCTCGACAGTAAACCTGGAAGTGGACCGGAAGTACTTTTGGGTCTGCTGTCAAGTGCGCTGGGGAGTCCCCCGCACTTCTGTGGGACACTCCATGCGCCCCACCATCACAGCACTCACAAGCCCCTGCTACTTAGAGGTATGTAGAAAAAACATTTAAAGCTGTATCTATGTCTTTTCAAATCAATTCAGAGGGTTCTGATTTGATTCAGAGAGATTATAGGGTCCTCTGATTTGATTTGGATATGGAGATTTGGCCACTGAATTGGGCCGAATCTCTGCTGAATTGAATCAAGCACAAAGCTTCGCACAGCCTTACTGTTTAAACATACTGCACCCATCAGAGGAAGCTTTAAGTGACACTCATGTTTTTTGAGCACTGCTCAGAGCTTTTTGAACTGCTAGAGCTGTGCTGCCTTGTGCGAAAGGGGACAAGAAAGCTAAACTTTGAAGAAAGAGGTTGGAGCACTAGCAAAAACTTTTGATGTTGGGAATGAATTATTATAAATGGAAAAGGTATGCACACAAACACACGACTAGCTTTGCAGCCTCTTTCTCAAGGCCCCAACCCTGAATTACTCTACTCTACATTTAATCATTTATCTAAATGTGTTTTAAGAGATGTCCTAGAAAATCTCTACCCAAAGTAATCTTAATTCAGAAACAGGGTTGTAAAGAAAGGTACTTGAATATAAACTGTTAAAAGTAAATGACATATTATGGTGATATTCACACCCAGCACAACATTTGTACATTGTCTTCCCCATCCCCTACCTGACATTCAGGTCAGCAGCATCAACTCAGTGCACACATCAAAGAGCTGAGAAATCACTCCACAATGCCCAGCCCGCAAGCAATGTTCCCATGGAGCATCTAGCATCTTTGGGGGAGGAGAGTGGGAAGAGGAGATTGACTACATGACATTTAGAGATGAACTGATCTGACACTGACATCTCTGGGAAAATCACTGCCTCTTATTTCAAAAACAGTGTAGATTGAAAGCCACATAAACAAGGAAATTTAAAATTAGACTTATAAGATTTCGTCAAAGGGAGAGTTTAATTGCAGTGCTCAATCAGTCCCCAAAGCCCTACAATGACAATATAAGCAGAGTAACTCAAACCAAATCCAGAGCTATCATAGAAGATGAAGTCCCTCCAAGGCTGAATCATTTGGCAAAACTGTATCAGACATGTTTTTATCCTCTTCCTTCTTTACATAGAGTGCTCACTGCAATACCTTCATTGGGCCTCAACTCTACAACACTTTCCTGGTTTTGGCCAGTAGCACTGCAAACTGACAACTCCTGTGATGTTTCCTCCCACACATGGACTGGAAGCAGGAAGTAAATGGAAATTAGAAAGCCAGCATAATGTTCTCAGAATGGTAAAATTTTCTTGCCTTTTTCATGGTGTTTTAAAAATACATAAACTATTAACATCCACAAAAGTCATGGAGAGAAATGATGCTACAGTAAGACATTGAGATCAACTCCTATTCAGAACACACACAAAACCAATTTTGGTTCAGTGGAAATGTTTATACTTTGAGAACAAATTGCTATTACATACTAGAGAAGTCCAGTCTCATGTCACATTGGGATAGGTTTATCTTAGAGTTCCCAGGTTAAACAGCATTGGACCTGCTCTGCTCTTGGACGGAAGACCTTCTTCACTTTCTACGTAAAAATTAAAATATCATGTAAATGTATGTTATTAGCAGAGACTGAAACAGTCGACAACTCATTTAACCTTGAACTTGGAAAGCCCTGAAGAAACTAACGTGCCTGGAGCAGCATTTTGAAGACAACTTATTTTAAAAAGGCATGAGTTCTACTCACATGTATTGTGTACCAGCCAGACCGCTTTATACCAGCCAGACCGATTCTGGCATTTCTGCTGCTTGCATGCTCCCACATTTCAAATGGCTTTTATATTCTACGTAGCAGTAATTTCACGTTTATATCTGTATCTGTATCTGTATTAAGGTCCCTGCCTGAGCAGGGCCACAGTGAAAAAAAAAAAATCAGGTCCTATTATGGTAAAGTCCTTTACATAGCTGAAAGAACACGAATCAGATGACATTTTAATGAGTAAAATGACTTGGGTATTCATTAGTAATATTCCAAATTACCCAGGGAAAGCCAGTAATTGATAGAATTGTACACTCATGTCAAAGCTGACTGAACAAAGCATTTTAGTATATGCTTAGTGTTAAACGTGATGTAAATCCTACAGTAGTCATATCCCTGCTTCCGAAGAGAAATATATATAAACATTGATTTAAATGCTTTGCTAATCGGAGCAATAACTGGCACCTGAAACACTCATTGTGTGAATGTTTAAATAGCATGGTCATCCAGTGAAGGACAACTGAATGACTGTTGCCTTGCCTTAGCAAGCATTGGGGGTAGAGATGATAACCTTGGCCAAAGCTGATGGAAGGAAACAGCCTTAAAAAAGCATCACCCATGCATTTCAATTTTCCAATGGCCATGCAGAGGTCAGCATTAGTACATTTAACAAAAAACATTCTGTCAATGTGTGTGCATGTGCACAAATGCATGGCAGTATAGGAAGAATGTGTCTTTTCTTGTGTTAAATGGTTAGCCTTCCAAACTTGCATCCCACCATCTGACTTGGTGTTTAAAAGGAAGATTTTTTTAAAAATAAACCTCTCCAATACGAAGAAAAATTAGAGGAAAAACCATGTCTAGCCTACTTAGTTTTATTAGATGAACAACTTTCACATGCCAGTTACCTTCTGTCTTATCCATCAAGTAAAGAACAGCAGAAAAAAAGAGGAGGAGAGGAAGACAGGGAGGCTAGAAACAAAAGCATTCCCCTACCACTTGGTAGATCAATACTCTTGTATATTAATCAAGATAGATATCCCCAACTTTGTAAGGCAGGAGGGTCATTTTGAACTCATGTGGAGTCACAGAAAAACACAAAGCTTTCGCAGAACAGAACGTTGTAATCCAATTATATAATGACTGCATCATAGCAATACAGCCACCTCATGCGGTTGTATCATCATGCTCCTAAGAGTCAAGGATGAAGTTTTATGAATTTCTGCAGGTATGTTCTGGGAAAGGGGATGCAAGAATCTCAGTGGCCCTATTGCCTAGTTGCAAGTAGCATAATGAGCATGCTTGGGCATTCACACACTGCTTGCTTTGTCTGCAAAAAGCCAGACTGAAAAAATATACTTGGGTAATGGATTCTAGAAGAACTGCATGCTGAGCCGCATACTACAGTCTGAGGCTGTGGAGCGATAGGTGGATTGTCTGAATAAAACCGTATTTTCTTGCATACAAACATACTCTGAAATAAGAGATACATTTTGTTTTTGAAAGGCAGAAAGAAGAAAAAAGATCTTTCTTTGCAGTAACTAACTACTTAGGAGCAGCTAGGGAGGCAAGCCTGCTCATTGTTCAGCTCCCTATAGACTTTAGTTTTGCTTTTGCCTGGCGGAAACTTAAGCAGCAGAAATTGAAGTTACTGTACTCCCTCACATACAATGCACACTATAACCACAGCAATTTCTGGCAGCTGGTTGTGGGAGGAAGGGAGTTGTGTGTTATATACCATAAAGATGGTATGTTTTCTAATCAGGCCATTTCTGAGCAAAATTATGGGTAGTGTAAATCTACTTCTATAAAATTCAGCTATCAAAAACCAGCCAAAATATGAAAAAGGAAAAAAAAATAGAACTTAAACAGTTTTGCTGGAAATCTGGAGACTCATCACCTGTTTCTTGGAAAGAGAATATTATTTTCTTTTCAAATCCTAATTTATAAAACAAATCTCTAGATTAAAGAGGGAATTATGACCAAAAAAAAAATAAAAAATCAAGAGCACTAGAGAACTCTTCCTATGACACACACTACTTTCTCTTGTCACAGATCATTTAGTATTTTTATGTCTCTACTTATCCTTCCACTCAGTTTGAAGCCTCTGACCCTCCAAGATACATATTATTATTGTTATTTTGGATTTTCCTGTGTAAAATCATTTCCATTTAAAATGAAAAACAACTCCAAAACCAGAGACTAATACTAGACTTCTGTTACATCCCTCCCTCTGTCTCTGTCTGGCTTTTTCAAGCAATTAGCCATTTTTGGTTTGAAAATTATGCTCTCTCTAAGATTATTTTTTTCTGCTGAATTGTGAATGCTGAACCTTGAAAGCTTTCCTGCTCATAACACCATGTGCAAAGAATTTGCTATGTTCACTCTCATTGTTTTAAATGAATGGGAAGCAGCGGATGCTTATTCATTTTTACGTGTTAACTTTTAAAAATTGCTGTGAATTTTTCCATGGTGAAAGGAGTGTGTGGGTGAGCTCTGAAGATGGAAAAGGCATGATACTGTTTTACTTAGGACCCTTTCAATTGCTCTGATAGTGCTTTTAAATTGAGTATATATATTATTGCATATATCTTAAGGGCCTTCCCTATTGATGAAATGCTGCAAATACCCTGCAGTGCAAAAAAGAGTGAGTCTTTGGTGTCTGTCTACCAAAAATATATGAAAGGGACAGCTGCACTACAACTTTTCCCTCATCTTCTTGGAGGTGTCATCTTAATCTGGGAGTAGGGAATATCTTAACCATTCAACCTTGCTGTAACTGCCCATTCTGAGGATAAAGTTTTTCTCGTGTGTGTGTGTGGGGGGGAATAGACACTTTTCCACTAACAAAAGGACTGAGATCATTACTTACTTGGGTTGTTTTTGATTTTGGGATGACAGGTATTTACTTTTTTGCTACTTTTATATATTTTTAACTATGGGTCAATCAAAATTATTATAGAGCAAACGGTAAGCAATGACATGCTAATTAAGCCAACTGAAATGCATTCGATAGGATACATGGGCATATAAAAACATGTCATACTCCAAGAAGTCTCAGCTTCAGCTAGAATGTGGTAATTCAGTCCATACAGTCTAAAGCTTTATTCCTAATTCTGTGCCCAATCTGCAATACTGTTCCACAATCCAGAACCCATTACCAGTTATTTAAATCAGTCAGGGCCTTTATTTCTGACTCTTTTGAACATTATCTTTGTCTATAGCCCTGTTATAGACTTCAGTGTTTTAAACAAAATTTCCCCAAGATTGTGGCCCATAGCTCTGCATGGATGATATAGAGAAGACTGAAGAATGTAATGCCTTTTTAATTTCATTTTTCACAAATAGCAGCAGCTATCAGATGTTGAGCGCAATTGGCAGCAAAGATAGGGAAGGAGACAAACAGCTTAAAAGAATGGCAAAACAGGTTAGGGATTACTTAAGAGAAGCTAGATGCTTTCAAGTCAGCAGGGTCAGATGGGATATAGCCTAGGGTACTGAAGGAAATAGCTGAGGTCATTTCAGAGCCCCTGGCTATCCTTTCTGAAAACACATGGAGTTCAAGTGAAGTCCTGGATAACTGGCAAAGGGCAAACAGTGCTAATATTTAAGAAAGGGAAGAAAAAAGATAGAGGGAACTACAGACCAGTCAGCTTGGCCACCGTACCTGGAAAGGTCATAGAGAAGGTCCTCAAGGAAACCATCGTGAAGCACCTAGAGAAGAAAAAGGCGATCAAGAACTGCCAGCATGGGTTCACCAAGAGCAAGCCATACCTGACCAAACTGATTTCCTTTAGGTCAACAGGAAGGGGCCAAGCAGGAGCAGACGCATCCTGTAGACCAAAACATGGTTCCACAGGTGGTGTCACCAGCAGGGCTTTGGCTTTTTCAACCACGGGATGTTTTCCAAGAGAGAGGATTTCTAGGAAGATCCACCCAATGCAGAGAAGGAAGAACATCTTCACAGACAGGTTCGCTAACCTAGTGAGGAGGATTTTAAACTACATTTGCTGGAGAAGGGAGACCAAAGCCCTGAGGTACATAGGGAAGTGGATGAAACACAAGCAGAAAGGGGCAAGAGGAGAGGCCTTCTTATTCTTAAGAAAGTAGGGCAATTGGCTAGTTACCTCAGGTGCCTGTACATGAATGTACAGAGCCTGGGAAACAAGCATTAAGAACTGGAAGTCTTTGCAAAGTCATGGAACTGTAACATGATTGGAATAACATAGACTTGGTGGGATAGCTCGCATGACTGGAGTACTGTCATGGATGGGTATAAACTGTTCTGGAAGGACAGTCAGGGGAGAAGTGGAAGAATTGTATTTCATGTAAAATTGCTGTTTGATTATTCAGAGCTCCAGTATGAAACTGGAGGAGGGCCTATTGAAAGTTTTTGGGTTAGGGTCACAGGAGAGAGCAACAAGAATGAAGTCATGGTGGATATTTGCTATAGACCATCAGATCAGGTAGATGAGGCTTTCTTCAAACCACTAGTGAACGTTTCCCGATCACAGGCCCTCGTTCTCATGAGGGACTTCAGTCATCTTGACATCTGCTGAGAGGACAATATAGCAGTACCTAGGCAATCCAGGAAGTTTTTGGAGATCTTTGGGGACAACTTCCTGGTGCAAATGTTGGAGAGGCCAACTAGGGACTGTGCTCTTCTTGACCTGCTGCTCACAAACAAGGAAGAATTGGTGGGGAATGTAGAACTGGATGGCAACTTGGCAGTAGCAACCACAAGACAATTGAGTTCAGGATCCTGAAGAAAGGAAGGAAGGAAGGAGAACAGGAAAGTAAGATCCCTGGACTTCAGAAAGGGAAAATTTGACTCCCTCAGATAACTGATGGGCAGGATCCCCTGGGAGGTCAGTCTGAGGGGAAAAAGGAGCCCACAAGAGCTGGTCATACTATAAGAAATCTTACTGAGCATGCAGAAATGAACCATCCTGGTGCACAGGAATATTAGCAAGTATGGCAGAAGACCAGCTGGGCCTAGCAGGGAACTCTTCAGGGAGCTGAAACACAAGAAGGAAGCTTACAATAAGTGGAAACTTGGACAAATGACTAGGAAGGAGTTATAAGAATATTGCTCAGCATGCAGGAATGAAATAAGGAAGGCCAGGGTGCAATTCGAGTTGCAGCTAGCAAGGCATGGAAAGGGTAACAATTAGGGCTTCTACATGTAAGTCAGCAAAAAGAGGAAAATTAGAGAAAGCATGGGTCCCTTACTGAATGGGGGAAGCAATGTAGTGACAAATGATGCAGAAAAGGCTGAAGTACTTTATATCTTTCTTATCTTGGTCTTCACAGGCAAGGTCAGCTTCTAGACTACTGCACTGGGCAGTGTAGTTGGGGAGAAGGTGAGAAACCCTTAGTAGTGAAAGGTTAGGGACTATTTAGAAAAGCTGGACATGTACAAGTCCTTGGGGCCATGTACAGTGGATCCAAGGGTGCCGAAGGAGTTAGCTGATGTGATTGCAGAGCTGCTAGCCATTATCTTTGAAAACCTGTTAATAAGGAGAGCTCTCAGATAATTGGAAAAGGACAAAGTGATCATCTTTAAGAAGGGAAGAAGGAACTACAGACCATTCAGCCACACCTCAGTCCCTGGAAAAATCATGCAGCAAGTCCTCAAGGAATCAATTTTTAAGCACTTGGAAGAAAAGAAGGTGATTGGGAACAGTCAGTATGGATTTACCAAGGGCAAGTCATACCTGACCAACCTGATTGTCTTCTATGATGAGATGACTGGCTCTGTGGATGCAGGGAGAGCAGTGGATGTGATATACCTTGACTTTAGCAAGGCTTTTGATATGGTCTCGTATGGTCTCCCACAACATTCTTGCAAGCAAGCTTACTTGAAGGGTATTTCCAAAGAGGATGGAACTTGACTGTTCTCAGTGGTGGCAGATAACAGAACAAGGAGCAATAGTTTCAGGTTGCAGCAAGGGTCATTTAAATTAGATATTATGAAAAAGCTAGGGATGAGAAAAAGAGGCATACAGACTGTGGAAACAGGGGGTAGCTATCAAGGAGGATTATACCTATTTGGCTTGCACTTGCAGGGAGTCAGTTAGAAAGGCTGAGGCAGCAATGGAACTCAGACTGGCAACAAAAATTAAAGACAACAAAAAGTCCTTTTTCAGGTATGTAGGGGGCAAAAAGAAGGCGCATGGTAACATAGGACCCTTACAGGACAGGCTACGGCAATTAGTGATGGATAGGAGGGACAAAGTTGAGCTCTTCAATGCATTTTTTTGTATCGGTATTCCTGAACATGAATGACATATCTCCAAATTGGACTATAGACAAGCACGGGAGGAACACCGGCCCACCAACAGCTAGTGTCAACATAGTGAAGAGACACTTGGAAGGGCTTATGTTCAAGTCAGCAGGCCCATATGATCTTCATCCAAGGGGGCTGAAAGAATTGGCCAGTCATAGCAAAACCACTGGCAGGACTGTTTAAGCATAAATGGTGCTCAGGACAAGTCCCAGAGGACTGGAAAAAGGCTGATGTGGTCCCTATTTTCAAAAACTGGAGGAAGGAGGATCCAGGTAACTATAGATCAGTTAGTCTCACCTCTATCCTTGGGAAAACCTTTGACAAAATTATTAAGGATTCTATTTGTGGGTGTCCAGCAGGAAAAATAATGCTGAAGGGCAGGCAGATCCTGCCTGACAAACCTTGTTTCTTTTTATGACCAAATCACAAACTACTTAGATACAGGAGTCGAAGTGGATGTCATATACTTGGATTTTTAAAAAAGCCTTTGATATGGTCTCACATCCCATTCTCATAAGAAACTAAGCAGCTGTGACTTAGATGATTTCACGGTCAGGTGGGTGCCAAATTGGCTAATGGGATGAACCCAGAGAGTGGTGGTGGACGGGTCAGTATTGACCTGGAAAAATGTGGGCAGTGGGGTCCTTCAAGGCTTGATCCTTGGACCAGTGCGGTTCAATATCTTCAGTGACTTGGACAAGACTGTAGAGAGCACACTGTCCAAATTCATGGATGACACCAAATTATGGGGCAAAAAAAACATATTGGAGGGCAGGGAATGGATTCAGGCAGATTTGGACAGGGTGGAGAAGTGGGCAGAACAACATAGGATGCAGTTTAATAAAGATAAGTGCAAAGTACTGCACCTAGGGAGAAGGAATCCCCAACACACTTACAGACTGGGAGATGAGTTTCTAAACAGAGCAGCAGCAGAAAGGGATCTCGGAGTTATAGTTGACTCAAAGATGAACATAAGTTGACAATGTGACAAAGTGATCAACAAAGCTAACTTCACTCTATCATGCATTAACAGGTGCAGCTGAAATTTTGCATCCAGTTTTGGGCGCCACACTTCAAGAGGGATATGGCTAACCTTGAGAGGGTCTAGAGGAGGGCCACTCATATGGTTAAGGGCCTGCAGAAGAGGTCCTACAAGGGAGGGATCTGGATCTCTTCAGCCTCTATAAGAGAAGGCTAAGTGGTGATCTAGTGGCCATCTACAAATTCACTGGGGGGAGGGGAGGGAGAGGAGATAATGTTTACCAGGGCGCCCCTTGGAGTAACTAGAAACAGTGGCCACAAACTGACAGCAGATTTAGACCAGACATCAGGAAGAACTTCTTCATGGTAAGGGTTACCAGAATCTGGAACGGGCTTCCAAGGGAGGTGGTGCTGGGGTTATCTCTGGCAGTGCTCTTTCCTGCCCAGGACAGGGGGTTGGACTTAATGATTTACTGAGGTCCCTTCCAACCCCAAAAATCTATGAATCTATGAAAAACCCCAAATTCTAAGATTCTCTGATTTCCTTCTGTAATAAGGTGACCGGCTCTGTGGATGAGAAGAGCAGTAGATATAGTACACCTTGAATTTAGCGAAGTCTTTGATATTGTTTCTCATTACAGTCTCATTAACAAGCCAGGGAAATACAGACTAGACTAAAGTACCGCAAGGAAAGTACATAACCGTTTGGATCATCATACTCAATGAGTAATCATCAGTAACTCAGTGTCTATTTGGGAGCAGGTATCAAGTGAGGCTTCCCAGATGTCTGCGCTGGGTCTGGTATTGTTTAATATCTTCATTAATAATTTGGATGATGGGATTGAGTGCACACTTAGAAAATCTGTGCACAACCCTTAGTTGGTGGCGTTGCAGATACTCAGGAGGACAGGGCTAGGATCCATTTCTCCTGAACAGACTGGAGAAATGTTCTGCAATCGATCAGATGAGAGTCAACTAGAACAAGTGCGAATGCACAAATATAGACTGGGGAATGAGTAGCTAGGCTGGAGTACTACAGTGACAGACCTGGGGGTTATAGTAAATCATAAACTGAATACAAATAAATTCTGTGCTCTTGTTGCAAAATAAAGTAAAATAAAATAAATAAAGAACAGCCTACTGGATTGTATTAACGGGAGTGTCACTTGCCAATAAAAGGAAGTGATTCTTCAGCTCTGTTCAGCACTGATGAGGCCTCACTCACAGTACTGTGTCCAGTTTTGGGCCCTACACTTCAAGAAGGATGTGGACAGTTAGGAAAGAGTAAAACAAAGAGCAAAAATGATTAGGGGAAGCAAGACCAATGAGGAAAGGCAGAAAGAACTGGATTATTTAATCTGGAGAAGAGAAGACTGAGAGGGGATTTGATTACAGTTTTCAAATATCTGAAGGGCCATTATAGAGAACGGAGACAAACTTTCCTCTGTGGCTGAAGGGGACAGAATTAGGATCAAAGGCCTCAGGCTGCAGCAGTGGAAATTTAGATTTGAGATTGGGAGCAGCCTGCTAACTGTAATGGTGATCAAGCATTGGAACAGACTACCTAGAGAAATGTGTGGAATCGTCACCCTAGGAAGTTTTCAAGAGCAGACTGGACAAACATTTGGCTGGGATGGTTTAGTCAGGGATGATCTTGCCGTGAGCATGGCTGAACTAGATGATCTTGTGAGGTCCCTTCCAACCCTACTTTCCTATGATCCTATGAAAGTAAGGCTAAAGATTTCCCCCTTTTTTCCTTTACCATTATTTGCCTACTAAACCAATTCCTATCCAAGTACAGTAGGTACATTGTAATTACAGCCCTATAAAGGTGTGTAGTTTAGTACCCACACAGGATCATAGGAAAGTAGGGCGAGAAGGGTCCTCATGAGGTCATCTAGTTCAGCTCCCCGATCAAGGTAGGATCAACTTGCCTAAATCATTACAGTCCAGTGTCTGTATAACTTGCTGTTGAAAATTTCCAGGGATGGAGATTTCATAACTTCTTGAGTAGTGTTTTGGTGTTTAAAGACTCTCATAGGTGGACTCAGAGATTCTTCTTCCTCCCATCTAACAGGCATTGTTTTCCTTCACTTTCCATTTTGCTGCAGCAACACAGGCCCTGATTAAAACATTGGGGTCATTCTAAAGTAGACCTACATAATAAAGAAGAAAAACATGCAAGTTGCTGTTGTTCCTGACTTGTGAATTTTGGAAGAAGGATGAAACAATCTCAGTAGAAAATTGTTTTCCCAGATCCAGAGAGTCTAAACTTAGTGCTGATAGGAATCCACAAAACTGGAAAATAGAGCATGGAAAAAATGTCACAGTTACAGCTTTTTAATACTGTGTCTTTGCAGCCAGGAAGCATACAGATATTCCAAATGGTGAAAAGCTAAAAATAGCAACCTTCAGATGACCACAGATGTATTGGTTTGCTTTGCACTTACATTTCTCAAAGGATCCTTTTCAGAAAGGCTCATCCACCTCTGCAATGCAGATTTTTAGACATGCCAGATGCAATTTTGTCACTGACTAAATAAATAAGAATTGCAAATTAGACTGTTATGTTGCTACTGTCGATCATAAGGTTAAGCTTATCCCCTTTTCTTTGCACCAAAGGCCTCAGAAGTTGTAGAAACACCAAAGAATAAATGGCAACTTCAAAATAAAAACAACGTTCCAAAAATCATCACAACTCAAATTTTATTCAACAGCAAAGTTGAAGGGAATAGTTTTTTTCTCTTCAGGGCAAATGTTCCAAATGGAAATTAAAAATAAAATCATCATCCCCCAAAATACTTCACAA
This sequence comes from Crocodylus porosus, assembly GCF_001723895.1. Lineage (NCBI taxonomy): Eukaryota > Metazoa > Chordata > Crocodylia > Crocodylidae > Crocodylus > Crocodylus porosus. The sequence goes on from NW_017728886.1 coordinate 87,717,358, forward strand.
CGTAATTATTTTTCATTAAATATCTTTGTTTGGCAAAATTAAAAAAAAACTAGAACCCGTACAAAAAAATTTCCCCTGCAAATTAGTAACACTGTAGCAATGACAATGATGTAAACCTGGATGTCTGGCAGCTTTAATTAATCTGTAGAAACTGCAGTTTAAATTTTGGACCAAAATGAAAAAGTAATTACCTTGGTATCAACAATCCAGTTTTAGAGGCAACCAAGGTTTGGAATTCACTATGGTAACAGAATACAACTAGTGGTTTCATTCACAATGTGCGCTAGTAATCTGGGAAAGGAGAAGGACTTTTTAAGAGACAGCAGGAAAAGAAGTTAGAAGCTGTTGCAGCATTACAGCGTATGGTACAGCAAAAACCTGCAGACTACTCATTCTAGGAAACAATCACTTTGGGTGAGGTACAGATGATGGAGATGATGTTGCCAATGCAAAGGATGGTGCTGGTGATGATAGTGCTCAAGTTGAAAGCAGTCTATAATTTTCATTGTCTGATAGGAATCAATTGCGAATGGACATCTGGGAGTATGAAGGGGAATCTCTCTCTCTTTTCTCCAGCCTCCGCTTACAGTAGCTGCTTCTCCTCTCTATCTCTCTACTTCCAGTTAAAGCACTCGCAGTGCTGGGTTTGGTTTCGCAGACATGCATTTGGGAAGCACTGTCCATATTTGAATGTTTATTCTAGTATTAAAAATTAAAATGTTCATCTGGGGGGGCATTTTGCAGTGGTCGTCTTCGCCTTAGCTGTGTCCAAGGGACTGCAATTAGAAGTGAATTAAAGCAATGTAGGCTCTGACAAGCAATGAGGGAGATGGGATCAGAGAGAAGGAAGAATGCAGGGAACAGGAAGGGAAGTGAGTGTTTTTCTTTACACCCCCAAAGCCAAAATCCAAGGTGCGTTTGTGTTTTTTCATTCTTTGTTAATCTCTCCAGTTATAATATTTCCAGTTTAAACGTGAGTTTCAACAAGCAGCTTCAGTTACAGTCGTAAACAAAATCATAATTGCTGGGCTCCTTTGGGATAGGTGGGGGGGCATCAGGAATTTGTATGTTTTCCAAGTCGAGGAGACGAAGCTTTATTTCCATACTGAGCAGTGTGTCCAGGTCATTTCGCGTCAAATCGCTCATCATATCCTTCCCAAGAAGGGCATTCAGCCCATCAGTCCAGACACAGTACTATAGGGGAAGACAAGAAGTTCAGTTAAGTTGCAGCTTAAACTCCTTTTCCCATACAAAAAAATAATTAACCCATCAAGTCATCTCCTCTCTCAGAGACTTAAGAATCTTGCTAAAATTAGACGTAGATTCTTTACAGTGTCTTTGATTCAATTTAAGGCATGTTTATTAGCTGGTACAATGAAATAAGCCTGTTGGGTAGAGGTAGTCAGAAAACAGTAAAAAGAGCTCCATTTCAAATTTGAAATAAAAGACAAATCCTCCAATTTTTTTTCAAAAATAATTTGTGCAAGTTTCCTCATTTGCATACCAACAATGACATATTTTGGTTTTGGTTTTCAGAAAACGACAAGGTTTTGGCCTTTCAAAAAATGTTATAGTGAAAATTTTTCCTGACATCTAATTGCCAAAAATGCCATTCTTATAAAAAAAGAACTGGCAAAACTTCCAGCCATATGTATAAATCTACAAATCATAAAAGCATGTACAGTAAAGCAAGTCACTTCTACCTAAAGGTCAACAGCAAACATGCAATGTATTTTCATATAAACTGGCTCACCTAATGGTATATTGTATACTTTATATAACCACATACTGCACATAAGTGAGGTTGTACACAAACACATGCTTCTGAATATGAATGAACTACATAGAGTGCCTGGGTACATAAATATTTATGCATGTGTGTATGTCTAAAGAACATTGTACGAGTAAGATCTCATTTACATGTAGCAATACACACGGTGCTAGTTACCCTTTGCTGACAGAGGATGAAAATAGATCTATTTTCAGTCATATGAAGTCAATCAGTGTTCTGTTGTTCATAAAAATTAAATGTCAAGAATGCTAAAAACCATTGTAAATGCTGGATTAGCCCACAAGAGCCCCCTTCTCACACCATTTTTTGTTAATGAGAAATGCAATCTCACTCTGAAGCTGACAGCTTGAGATAAACATTGATTGAATAACTGTTTAAATAAGCAACAAACCCACAGGAGATTGGTGAGCAAGTCAACTTCTAGCGAATCAGTCTCTTCTATTTATTACTGGCAATTTATGCCAGTATGAACAAAAGCACTTGAACGAGGTCCTCTAAAAATAAATATTTCAATCATGGACATGGGGGGTGGGGAGAAGAGGGGGAGAGAATTAAATCAACTATAACTGCATTTTTATCTTACAAACTCTTCTGCTAGATTTCATGCCAAAGAATGGATTTTAAAATTTAGCTCGCCATTTGCTACAAGATCTTACCAAGCTGAAAGACAGCTAAGCTGCCAAAGAGAAAAAGAATACTTATAGGACTGTGAGGACAACAACATACACTGAGAAAAATAGAGTGAGTTTTTAAAACAAAATAGGAAATACACTTCTAATCCCCAGGCAGACATACTGATTCCATTTATTTAATGGTGAAACTTTAGTGAAGCAAGAATGTCACCCTTTTGTAGACATAGAAAATTGTACCTTCATTATCTGCTAGTTTCATAGGAGGCGGCTTAGGGTTCACATTACCACCTAACAGCTACTAAAATGATCACTTGCCCTGACATGATGATATTTCTTCTGAATTCGTACTCTACACTACGTTTTTTCAAATCTACAGTTTCCTGGAAGCCTTTAAAGGAAAGATTTCTTGACAACGTTTTGCCAGGAATTTTCTTGATAAAGAAAAGAAAAGAAAAGAAAAGGAAGAATTAGAAAAAAGAAACGGCGCTATTCAGAGGGTGGAAGTCTGCAGCCCCATTCAGCAGGTATAGCCAGTGTTCCCTCACGCAAAAATCTCAGCATGCTGGGGAGGACAGACCCATGGTCCTTCCACTGGTGCAGACATAACTGAGAGTGTGTCTCTTTCCAGCAGTTGGCTAGCCTGACAGATGGGTGAAAAGACTTCCTCTCTTATTTCCACATAGGTAAGTACATCTAATTACTCTTACACATTCTGCAATAACTAGAAATCCTAATGAGCTGGTGAAAAAATTCCTGTGTTAATTCACATGTAAAATGTAAAAGCAGACTCAGAGCCATTGAAAATATCAGTTTACTATAGATCAACTTTCAGGAAGCTCCAGTAAAACCCAGTTATAACCTCACTTACTATTTCTTCTGTGACACAACACAGGTAGGATAATCTACCTTTTTGCTATTCATTTAAGAAACAGCTATCAGTATTCAAGTGAAAAGCAAACATTATGCTAGCTTACCTAGTACTGAGTCCCCCAGAGAGGAGCAAGCCTTGACAGAAGGCTAATCAGCATTATCAAATTTAAAGTAAGTACAGACAGTCAAAAAGCCTGAGACTAAATTGATTCAATCTTCGCAGGTTAGTTTAAGCTGTGTAGATTGAACAGGTAAGCAAGTGAACAGACATTCACTTTTGATTCTGGAAATGCAGCCACATGCTTGCAGAGGCTCAGAAAATGAGGAGCAGTAGAGCATGTCTCCCTGCTCAGCTGGAACAGACAGCTTGGGCCAAGTCTAGCTTACTCCCCCTGCAAAGCATCCAGGGATGCTGGGGGACAGAGTTAACTTGAATCTGGAGGGGATCTGGGACAGAAGTTCAATAAACTGACTTAATTAAATCAGTTAAGTCTGATGCTACATCCACCCAGGTTTATCTTAAACGACTTTCAAAATGGTCGAAACTGGTTTATCTGCACTGAACTTCTGTTGTATTATAGATCTGTACCGGTTTCTGATTACTTATATCTGTTTATGTGTAATTTCTGTCCCTAGCTTTAGTGTCTAGAAATCATGAATCAGGCCTGAAACAATTATACTGGCTCAGAAATCTGGAGATGATGATAATAATGGTTTGGGGTTTAATTTTATTTCCATTGATTTTTGACACTCTACAGTGTTAGAATGAATTGCATTTTCATGTCTCAGCAACCATAAGGGTTAGAAACTTACTTTATTAAAAAGTAAAAGCTGAGGTGCTCAACATCATCATATAATGCCAGGATCTATGACTCTATATAGAACATGTACCAAATAGTGAGAGACTTTGGGTCAAATCAAGAATTTAGCTGGCCATTTGCTACAAGCTCTCAACAAGCTTAGTAGAGCTTTTATTAACATGTATTCCAAAGTATGGCACGCAAGATTCATGTCCTCTACAGACTTGCAGATGCTTTTTAAAAAAGGCAAGTTTGAACTTAAGCAACGAGGAGAATGTCTCGGTGAAGATGAAAAGACTATTGTTAGTACACTAGAAACTGCTAGTACGCATGTTTTAGATACAGTGTGGCTGAAACATTAGCTAATTTCCATGGCAGCCTGCCCTTCTGAGCCAGAATGGATTCTTATTAAATTGTTGCAAAATTTATGGACACCAACATGTGTCCAACTCAGAGAATAAAGGAGAATGCATTTGGCTTAAACCAACAACTCTTAACGGTGGCTGCTGTTTTGAAGCTCTAGGAACCTTACTGTCAATTGCTCTTAACTGAACATTTGCCAGCAAATCACTTCATAGAATAAACAAACTTCAAAGTGACATTGAAAAATTAAACCTTAGGAAAAGCCAAAGGAACATAACTCATTTCCTCTCTCAGAATTAACATTTATTTGAAGGTTTTCTTTTATCCAGAGTTGCAAATGTTAAAGCTATATAACTAATCCACTTCATTTGCAATCCAATTTCATGCACTTTAAGAACACTACAATTTAATGCAGTTTAATGCAATCTTATGTGTTTTCTTTCTCTTTAAGATCGTGTCTGGAATTAAGACCAAAAATGAAGTGACAGGGCATGCATTTGGATAAGGGGTGGGCATAATGCAGCCTGCCAGGCCATTCTATCTGGCCTGCGGGACCCCTAAAAAAAATTTAGAAAATTGATATTTAGCTGCCCTGGGCTGCCTATCATGTGGCCCTCGATGGCTTGCCAAAACTCCGTAAGCAGCCTCTACCCAAAATAATTGCCCGCCCCTTGTTTGAATGGTAAACACATTGCTTTGTCACTTCAAAGACAAAGAGGAGAAATTTTTTTGCTAAATTTTGCTGAACATTTTCCTAAGTTTGGTTCTGAAAATCCCAAGTTCTTTTGGATAGCCAGTTATGACGCTTCCACCTTCATTTTGGCAAATATATTCCATTACTTTTTGAGGTACATGTTTTCCTTTGGGTAGAAGAGGAGTGAGGGGGAGAGGTAAGGTGGAGAAGGGAAGAGAGGAAGGGTGGCTGCTTTGTTTCACTTTATTTGCACAAGGCTTATTTTCGCGGTCTCTTAGAGGTTGACCCCACTGCACACACAACCAGTGTGAGGGTGCAAGTAGAAAATAATTTATAATACTGTGTACCAGATGCATATTTAACAATTTTGAATGGCAAAGAGGGAGATATGACAGCCAGAAGAATAAAAAACCATAAATGTGATTTTTGTACATGGGTGCTACAAACTCCCCTGATGGTATAGGAGTATAGTTCAGCTGATGATGCCTTTTCACCATTTAAGAATTTCCACAGTATAGGCCAGGAAGGTCCTACTAAGATTTAACTTGATTATTTTGAAACCTTGTAGGGGATACTTTTAAATATACCAGAGAAGATTCTTACTCTGTGTCCATTTGTGGGAATTAATTGCCCTTCAGTATTTATTGAAAAGGAGCTCTTGTTTCTCTAGAAAAGGAGGAGAAGGAGTTCCGAGTGAGCAACTGCTTCTCCAATACAAAGAGAAAAGGGTGGAGGTTGGGGGTGAGGGGAGGAAATCTTTTTTTGTATCATGACTTACATGGCCTCTACCCCAGAAATGCTTACAGTGTTTATAGAGGAAGTAACCTCACTTTCATTTCCCCTTATTTGGTCTATGGCTTACCTCATGCTTGTCAGGAGCAATGAAATTCAGTTGGCCATTTGAGTCATACAATATAGAGAAAGCAAGCTCGAGCACCTCCTGGAACAAAAGTCACACAGAAACACAGGTTAAAATTCCATTAAATAGAGTCACATGTTCATATTTTAGCCTTCCTCTCTCTCTACCAACAGTGTCAAAGAAAACTGAAATGCTTTGTAGTATCCACCAGGAAGGAATGCTGCTCCTCTGGCACCCTTCATTCCTCGCCAGCATTGCAATGTTCCAGATTTGGGCAATGGATAACAGATTGGGCAACAGCAGACATAATGCAGATGCAATGGCAGTGAGAGCAGTAGGATACATTGAAAATGACTAGTAGTGACAGTCTTGGAATCTGGATTAGGCTAGTATTTGAATTCAAATCTGAGCCCTCCCATGGCTAAAACTGAGTCCTAAGGCACCAAAATCTTAAAGTATTTTGGCTCTGTGATAAGACTAGTTTGTATCTTGTGGCATCTGTGCCACCTTTACTGCTGGGATTACTAAATTATCCATTCTCAAGATGCCTTTGCCATTTTGGCCATTGAGCAAAGAACTAGCAAGCATTGGGTAAATTCTCCAGGAGCACAAAAATGGCACTCCCTTCTTTGAGATCACCCTCAACAGGGTAGAAGGCATGTTGCTTAAGGAGGTATGACAGTGGTGCCTTTCAGAGGGCCATTACAAGATTCTGCAACATGTTAGCTCTTGAGTTGCCTAACTGTTAGTTGAGTTTTGGGACTCCTCCAAAGCCCTCCCTAATTCTATCTGTGCTTACATTCCATGTTCTGTTTCCCCCACTGCCTGTGCTCCAGACTAAGTTTTTCTCTCCCTTGCCTTATTTAACTCCTTCTAATGTTGACTACATCTTCATCCATAATGTCCCTCACCAGTCAACAAAACTGGACAAATAATTAGTGACTAATAATTATTGTAAAAAATAAAGATATATGAATAATTTAATAAATAATGATACTTCTTAATGTTCTCAGTTTCAAAGGATTCTAGATATCAGACAGTACTACAAATAAAAACATTGGTTCCTCCTATTAGAAAATGTGATGGTTGTAGCTGTGTGAGCCTGAGAGATTTGTTTGCTATACTTAGTTTTGCAAATTTCAAATAAGTCTGGAGTGGGGAGAAAGATGACCGATTTTGTTTCCTCAAACAAGCGTAAGGAAGTAAGTTAGGCATCCTGCTTACATTGAAAATCAATAGGCAGTTTTCCACTGAAAATTCCAATCTATGTAGATCAGTGATTCTCAAGTAGGGTACCATGGCACCCTGGGGCACCCTGAGATCCTTTCAAGGGTGCTGCACGATGCCACACAATGTTAGCACCATTAGATTTACAATCATGATTCACAAGATAAACCTAGTGATTTCAAACAGAAATCCATAGTTGTGGTCCTTCTGAGTTCTTTGCAAGAGAAAAACTTCTTTACTATGTCTCTGTAAGCAAAAAAAAAGTGAAAACTAGGAGCTGGAATTTTCCAGGGGTGCCTCAGGTCTAAAAAGTTGAGAACCACTGATGTAGATATATATCAGCAGGTGCATCTACACGTAAAATTAAGGAGACAATGAACTCTGGAATACACCACTGGAGTACACTACTCCTGGGCACTGCATCTACACATGCACCCAGCACAGCAGTACTTGGAGCAAGGGTGGAACAGCCTTGGGCTGGCCAGGGCTCCGGATGGTGGCCTCGGGTAGTGGAGGGACTGGCTGGGGCACAAGGGTGCCTACAGAGCTGGGTGGCTAGCTGGTGGGCAGCCCCTGCACTTTAGCTAACCCAGCAAGCCTCTGTCACCATCTACGTATGCATTTCAGCACAGTAAATGACCCCGCCATATGTCGACGACTGCCCCCATCATACTGACATGGACAGTATGATCTTACAGCAGAGTTAATCTACCGTGCCCTAATACTGGTGCATGTGTAGACTGTGATGCTTTACTGCAGAGCTAATTAGTTTACTCTACAGTAAATTGCATGTGTAAATATACATAGTATTTACTAACAATGACCACACTGTTATCGAAGGCACTGTGGTGTGTATCCTTATATTTAGGCTAAGAAATAAATGTGGTTTACATATTCAACAGTTACTGTACATGTCCAATGAACTTTTAATAATTATAAACATCTGCTCCGAGTTAGTAAAACAAAAGTCAGTGAAAAATGAACTGGTTATGGGAGGTATTTGTGCCACTGCACTCAAGTGTATTCAAAACTACTCTACTGTGCAGACAAGCCTTGTTTTTCTTACTTCATTGTTCTCGGCCAGTGGTCCCATTACATGGATTTTCTTTATTCATTCTCCTGAAGAAGGAGGTAAGACAGAAACATCCGGCCCTAGTCACTACGCTACTAGCAGCTGAAAGAGCACTGCTTTCTACATTTACTACACTGAGGAGTAAAAATGCAATAATGGCAAGTTCGTGTTGGCTGGAGCAGACATATCAGGAGCTACTATGCTGACTTCACTATCTGGAGGTCTCTAGACTTCTGCTAGTATAAATCATAGAATCATAGAAGTAGGGTCGGAAGGGACCTTGTAGATCTTCAAGTCTGAACCCCCGCCTGGGTGGGAGAAAAGACTGGACTCAAATGAGTCCAGCCAGGTAGTCATCAAGGTTTTTCTTAAAGATCCCCAGGGTAGGAGCCAGCACCACTTCCCTAGGAAGCTGGTTCCAGCTCCTACCCACCCTAACTGTGAAGTAGTTCTTGCAGATGTCTAATCTAAACCTACTCTCTAATAAACCTACTCTCTAATAATTTGTGTCCATTGTTCCTTGTCATGCCAGGGGGCACTAGGGGAAGCAGCGTCTCCCCTAAACCCTTCTGGTCCCCCCTAGTGAGTTCATAGACAGTCACCAGGTCCCCCCTCAGCCTTCTCTTGTGAAGGCTGAACAGGTTTAGGTCCTGCAGTCTTTCATTGTAGGGTCTGCCCTGTTGTCCCCGGATCATGCGGGTGGCCCTTCTCTGGACCCTTTCAA
>NW_017728886.1:87726490-87739490 GCF_001723895.1 Crocodylus porosus
GTTAGCCCTGCCAACCGTGACCTCACATTGTCGGCCCATGTTCATCTTGGAGTCAATAATGACTCCAAGATCCCTTTCTGCCTCTGTGCTCTCAAGAAGGGAGTTTCCCATTCTATAAGTGTGCTGCTGGTTTCTACTGGCTAAGTGCAGCATCCTGCACTTCTCAGTATTGAAACGCATCCTGTTTATGTCAGCCCACTCCTGTAACCTATCCAGATCTTGCTGCAATCTTTCCCCCCTACTAGCATGCTCACCTCACCCCAAATTTTGGTATCATCAGCGAATTTAAACAGGTTTCATTTCATACCATTATCCAAATCGTTGATGAAGAAATTGAACAGAGCAGGCCCAAGGACCAAGCCCTGGGGGACTCCGCTGCCCACTTCCCCCCAGGTTGAATATGACCCGTCCACCACCACCCTCTGAGTATGACCCTTGAGCCAATCTGCAATCCATCTGACTGTGTAGGCATCAATACCAGAGTCGCCTAGTTTTTTAATGAGGATGGGGTGGGAGACGGTGTCAAAGGCCTTGCTGCAGTCAAGAAAGACTACGTTCACGGCGACACCTGCATCCATTGCCTTTGTGACCTGATCGTAAAAGGCAATCAGGTTGGTCTGACATGACCTGCCCCTAATGAAACTGTGCTGGTTGCCCTTGAGCATCATCCCTGAAGCTGGCCCATCACAGATGTGCTCCTTGAGGATCTTCTCAAAGAGCTTCCCAAGGATAGAGGTAAGACTGACAGGCCTATAGTTGCCCGGGTCCTCTCTCTTCCCTTTTTTGAAGATGGGTACCACGTTAGCTATCTTCCAGTCATATGGCACCTGGCCCGAGCACCATGAGCGCTCGTAAAGCCGTGCCAAGGGTCCTGCAATAACCGCAGCTAGCTCCCTCAACACCCTGGGGTGGAGAGCATTTGGACCCGCTGACTTGAACACGTCCAGCCCTTCCAGAAGCTCTCTAACCAGGATCTGGATCAAACACCTTAAATTATATTTCCTGAATGATCTGAAACTTCAGTATCACATAACAAACATTCTTGATCTCTTTAGGTGTGGTTATCCTTTCAAATTTGCTGTGCTCTAGAACAGATCAAAGCAGTTCCTGCGCTAACTCCCACGGGAAGCAGCAGCAGCTCCTCTGGTGCATTCAGATGTCAAGTTACTTATAGCTCATGCTCTTATTTTTTGTTTTAGGCCTATTTCTTAACTGTACCTTATTAAGACTAATGTCTTCCATTAGAGAACCAACTTTACCCCTACCCACACAAACCTGGCATTATCTCCTCTTAGCATGTTATAAATTACTGATATCAGAAAATGCCAAGTCATGAAACTGAGAGGATGAAAACTAAATGCGTCCTTTCAGTCCCACATCCCGCCCCGCTACCCCCACTAAGTCCTGTACCAGAAAGCTATTGAATTCTGTGAAGATCAAAAACATACCCTATCAAGTTGGAAATTAACATATTTCCATGCTCCATGGAAAATCCTGAGGGCTTGAGATTTTCTAGATTTCATAGTTTTTAGGGTCAGAAAGGACCTATTAGATCATTGAGTCTGACCCCCTGCCCTGGGCAGGAAAGAGTGCTGGGGTCAGATGACCCCAGCTAGGTGTTTGTCCAATTTTGTTTAATTCCAAAGGGAACTGAAGGAGATGAACAACCTAGGGAACCAGGAACAAGTCTCCCAGGGAGACCTGACTTCCTATCTCAGGCAAGGATCTGAAAGCCTGTAGAAGGGACCTGCCTTCCCACCATCCCACTTGGTGGGCTGCTGAGAGCCAGGAAGTTCTGGGAGCCCAAGATAATGAGAAACCATAGGAGCCCAGGCTCCCTAATAGCCTTCCATGAGGAGGACCAGGTATGTTTCCAAAAGCAATCTTGCCTGGTAAGGTGGGTTTCCCTGGACACCTGCTTAGTGTCCATCAGAACTTTTGTGCAGCAGCCCTCTTTGAACTCAAGAGTTTGCTATATCCTTTCCTCTCAGTTCACTGCCATACCCAGCTATCACTTGTGTTCTTCCAAAACATGCTTTAGATTCACTGCTATATCTCACATCCACTTGCTCTATTATTGCCCCCTTCTGTCATTTTTCTGCTGTTTGCCATTTTTGCCTCTTCTCCTTCGAGATGGATTTTTACTTTCGAATTAACTGTCTTTCCCTCTCTACCTCCTTGTGAAGGCCCAGTTCTCATTCTCTCTCAAAGTTCATCTTTCCAATCCAACTTCTCTTGTTCTCAGATCCTTCCTCTCTCAGTCCTCCCTACTTCCAGCTCTGTTTTTCATTCCTTCCCACTCTTCATTCACTCACCACTTCTAGTGGGAGAATCATAGCGCTTGCAGTAGAAACCATGAGTACAGGTATTCACACTGTTTCTCCAGGAACAAGAACTTTGGTTCCGGGTGGGGGGAATAATCCATGTGTGAGCTGGTAGAGATCCTTTCCTGGATTCATTTCTCCTGGGAGAATGAATGGTTGTATACTTCCCACCATTTGACTCCATGGGGAAATATTGCCTACACCTTCCCAAGACCAGGGTAACTCTGGTATGGAGAAGGCAGGGGGAGCAGCTGCTACTTGCCTCTCCCAGTCTCAGGAGGAGTTGAGTGGTGAAGAAAGGCATCCATGCCTTGTCCAGATTGGGGTCACCCCAGTTATGAAGAAGGCACAGGGGTTATCTGCTCCTACTACTCCCACAGACAGGGAGGACAAGGAAGGGGAGGAATAGCTGCCACTGCTCCCTACCCGCTCCTTACACTGGAGTCCCCTGTGTGAGGAGTGGGGGAGGGCTTTGCCACTCTTCTCAGTCCTCTCAGCTCTCAGGACCTTGTAACCAAGGGCCAGTGAAAAGAAGCAGAAATTTCTGAAGAACGGAGAAGGAAGCAGAATGCTTTCTGTTTGACAGGAGTGCACTGTGACTTAGACCTGACAAGTCAGTGACTGGAAGGTGAGCTGGGTTACCCTGGACTAAAGAAATGCCTGTGGCTAGAAGAAAATGTTTTACCTGACTATTTTTCTCATCCTTCTTTGCTTTAAAAGCTTTTAAATCAAACACAATTTATTTGCATATAATATATTAATATAAGAGACATAAAAGACCCTAACAGGAGGCCTTAAAAAAAAATCAAACCAAATTTAAAATAAAAGCAAGAATGAATGACAGTGGATTCAGGTCTAGTCCTATTAAAGTATTCAAGCTTTGTATTGCACCAGATTCCAATTCAGATTTGCTCTTGTATATTTCTAAATGATCTCACTGGAAGAGTAAAAGCCATGTGCTGGCAAATGAAGAAATGATAAAGCAACCATTAAGAATATTCTGCCAATTCAGTCCCTGGTCATAACAGTGACAGTCTATCATTTAATTTCTTTTCTGTCAATGAATAAACATTAAGGTGCTTGGTACTTATATCAAAGAGAACAAAGGTATGAAAATGTCCTTTTGAAAATTCTCTCCAGTTGTGAACTTTCAGGAACCAGCATGATTTTGTGAGTCAAAACAACACAGATTTTGCAAGATGCTGATGTAATGCATCCAGATATTACAGATGCATGTTATTTTCATGAATAAATTAATTCAATATTTATCAAGCAGCCCTGTAATACTCTCTAGTGACCATTAAGGAGCTGCAAATACTACATATTCTTTAATAAGAAAGCCTGCTTTATATGATAACTAACTTCCCAAATTCTGTGATTCATAGGACAGAAAATAAGGACTAGGGAAAAAAAAAATCATCAACAGAACTGGAGTAGTGACAAAAATAATAATTGCTATTGTCTGTATCAAAAATTGAATGTTTCAGCTGTGGATGTAATTATGCTACTTATCAATCCCTTAACTGCACATCCTCAGCCAGCAAGTTTTTTGCCAGTCCAAAGCAATTTTTCCCCAGAAAATGGGGCAATGCTGACAGCTAAGGACATGCAAATCTGTAGGGCTGTTATTTAGCATTAAATTGTATCTAGACATTGCTGCTTCATAGGCATGACATATTTCCATCACTGCCACCCACTGCTTCCCTTTATTTATTTATTTTTCTTCTCTCTTTTTCCCTCCCTCTCCCTTCACTCTCTTTTTTCTGGACAAATGAATACCAAGATAAATAAACATTAAAAATACTTCATCCGCATGATATAGTTGCTGCAGCCAAATGTTTCAACAATAGGCAGGAGTTGTGTGCATGGGTATGATTCCAAAAACTAACAAGAAAGATATTCCTGCCTATTTGTTCCCCTCTCCCACCTTGCCCCGCCCCCCAACCCGTCCGTCCATCCCTGCTTGAGTTAGATTTTTTCATTTTCATCCAGGAATATTCTATACTGAAAGCAAAGACAGGAAAACTGTGTCACAATTACTACTTCCCTATGAGCCAGATACATTTGATACAAGTTATACACAGAGAAAATAGATGCAAACATTTTTATAGGGTCTGTGCATCCCTATTTCTGCCACTCTGTAGTATGTGAGGCTCACCCACTAAGGAGACAGTTTCACGTGTCACATCTCCTTCCAATGGTAGCAAAAAAGCTAGAGTGGGGAATGATCTGACAGAGCACTACTGCAGTGGTTATGTTAAGCTTTCACAGCACCTATCTGCATTATGTACAGCTTTAGACAGAAGATGATTAAGTCCTGCACTTTTATATACATTAAACAAACACATTATGTTTTCAAAATTAATGAGGTATAGAAATCCTCTTTTTAATAGCATATGCTCTATAAGGTTTAGACAGTGACGCTAGGGTTGGACCCAAACCAAAACTACAGAATCTTGCCAGTTTTGGGGAATCATAGATTCTGATTCAAATCCCCAGATCTGAATCCTCTTCCCTGGCGGTAGTTTCAGGACTAGAAGTGGAAATCTCCTGCTAACAGAGGCACACTCATGAGATTTCTGTCAACTCATGCTGCACCTAAACTTGAGTAGAGACAAGGGTCAAGTCTTCTGCATTCCAGGAGTGGGTCTTAGAGGATGGGACACACTGGGCACCCAGGGCAAAGTGGAAGCAATGACATACAGTTTACACTCATAAGCACATGGCTGCTAGCAGCACCCATTTTCTTTTTGCACTCTTTCCACATCCTCCACCAAGTCAATGCCCAGAATACAGTTGCCCCTATCACCCCACCCCTTAGTTACACCACTGCTCAGGACAGAATTCAAACAATACACGTCCCAGACCTTGTAATACCACATCTTAGGAAGAATGGGACTGAGCACACCTTGCTCAAAATCCTGCCCACCTGAGTCTGCTGATGGGCTCCAAAACCAGAAGTTCACCTGCAAGACTGCTCTGGACTTGTCCCAATGCCTTCACTTAAGCCCTGAGTCTTCACTAGGTATGAGAAAAGGTGACAGAGACAAGCCTGAAGCCATATCATGGGTGAACTTCCAGTGGACTCGGATGGTTGAGGCATGCTCAATCCCACCCTCTCTAAGACCCACTGCTGGGATGCAAAACACATGATTCTTGTCTCTACTCAAGTTTAGGTGCAGCATGAGTTGATATAAATCTCATGAATGTGCCTCTATTAGCAAGAGATTTCCACTACTAAAGATGGAAGAATTTTGTCACATCCAACTTCTCAAGCTTCCTTCAATTCAGAGGCAAATTGTCACAGGAAGGAGTTGGCCAGATTTTGGCATCAAGGGACCTCAATCCTGGGTTGGACATTTGAATCTAAACTCAGAAAGATATCCTAAACCTAATTTGGATCTTACTCCTAGCTGGAACACTATTGAGAGATATAATGATCATTCAAATCCTTAAATTTCTACTCTTTACCCTCCTGTGTTTTCTTGAATAGCTCAGTCAGAAATTACTAGAAGCTGCACTTTACTAAAATTTTGCTGTGTGATTAGAGTGCCACAAACACTGAATCACTGGCAAGAACGGTCAACAAAACTATATCATCTAGCAAAGACAACGTTCAGTCAATAGAGCTAAGCACGGACATTCAAAAAGCCTGAGCCTGAATTGATTCAATCTTTGCAGGTTAGTCTAACCTGCGCAGACTGAACCAAATTGCCCACAGGGACCCCAGCTGGGGTGTGCCTGGAGGGGGAAGGGGGAAGCAGCCCTTGCCAGGGTTGTCCCCAAGGGTGGGGCATGGCCAGACATCAACCAGGGGAGTGCCTCAGGCAAAGGGGGAGGGGGGAAACGAGGGGGATTAAATTCCCGTGTCTCCCCTCTCTTCCATGGGTTGGCCTGGCTCTGGGCATGACCCCTGCCATGTGAGCAGCTAGCAAGGGGAAAAGCCAGGAAGACCCTGGCTGGGGTCCCCATGCCTGTGGGGAAAAGGGAGACAGGGGAGTTTAATTCTCCACCCTCTCCCTGAGCTGTTGGTCCATTCACCTGCCCCCTCCTTACCAGTGGAGAAAAGTCTGGCAGGGCCTGTTCTGCCCCCACAAGGCAGACTAGGCTGTGCCAGCTGGGTTTCCCACCCCCACCTCCTTGTCAGCCAGCCCTCACTGCTTCGACAAGAGAGCAAAGAGACAGGGCCAACCCTGCTCTGTTTAGGCACACAGCATAGCCCAAAGCTGCAAAGAATGCTGGGATGCTGGGGGCCTCTGATTTAACTTGAAGCAGGAAGGGGTCTGGGACAGAAGTTCCATAAACTGGTTTGAGCCAAATCAGTGAAATCTGATACTACAGTCAACCAGGTTTATCTTAAACCAGTTTCAGCCATTTTAAAAATGGTTTATGTGCACTGAACTTCTGTTCTATTACAGGTTTAAACCAGTTTCTGATCACTTAAATTAGTTTATTTGCAATTTCTGTCCCTAGCCTAGATATTTTTATTCTTATGCAATCTATGCAATCCATTCAAATATGGATAACATCCAGGAGCCATACTACTGAAGACCATCTTAGTAAGTTTTAGGCTTATCTATAATTATCATAATCCACAGATGTTATGAAGTTAAATGCACGGTTGAGCCCATTTGGGAATGCTTGTCTAATCATTTAATTCAAATGACTGAATTCACATGAATTAATTCAAAAGGTGAAAACAGAGAGAAAGAAAGAGATTGTATGTGTGTATTCTGGAAAGGAGAAATAGCTGTTTTATTTCAGGAAAGGCCAAGTTCACAGTATCTGCATTCTGCAAAAAGAACAATTATAATAATTTGAAAAACAAACCTTGTTTTGTTTAAGAGCACCCTTCTCCTTCATGTGAGGACAGTCCTTTCCTGTCACAACTGCTTTTATATCTGCCACAGGCACTGCATTAAGAAGACAGAAAATGAGCACAAGTGAAAGGTGCGAATGTCCTGGTGTCAAACAAGATGCGCCAAACAAGAGGCAAAGCTAATGTGTCAAAAATGCCACCCTTTTTGCCATTTCCAGAGCCTGCTCTGAGAAAGGAAACAGTAAGCAAAGCAACTGAAATAGACATCACAGACCTTGACAAAACCCATTAAGTTTATATTTTCAAAAGAAAATGTGACCAAGGATTCTGCATCCTGTTTCCTGTTGAGCTTTTCATGAAAATACATTTAATATGTATGTATATATGTGTATGCGTCTGTCTGGGTAGCCTTTATTTACACCAGTGAATCTATACAACCAGTACTGTATATATTAATTTATACAGTAGTCTTTCATGCTGTTTTACAATTTTGTCAAAAGTGGCTACTCAATCATTCTTGGGGGTTTGGATATAGAAACAGTGTGAAGCTTAAAAGAAACACGCTTAAAAACAAGATTTTTTAAAAAACAAACTCATTTTTAAAAAGTTCTTAAAAGTTTCACTTATCACAATCACCATGAAAGCAAAATTGACGAGGTCACTGGAACACAAGATAAATGTATCTTGCTTCAACTGGAAGTCAATTTTCCAGCAGTAATTATAAATCTATCTACTTTAGAATATAATATGGTCAGGGAGTGAGAGGAAGCTTCAACAATCTATAAATGAATTATCTTGTGACTGGAAAAGCATCATATGGAACAGGATAATAATATCTAAGTCTGTTTTTAGTTGATCATTTAAAATAGTTATGTAAAGTCTGCAGTAGAGAAAAACATCTTTTATGGCACTGGGCTCAGCACCATGGTACATGTTATGCATTTCATAAATCAGGACAACAACCTGTTGCATCACTCACAGCAGTGTAGTTGAAAAGGCAACATGATCAGATTGGTACAGGCTGTAGGGGTTTTTGCCCTCCTCTGTATTGAGGAGCATGGCCCTCTTCTTGGGATCTCTTGAGCCCTTTACAGAAGCAGAATGTTGCCCACCATGCTTTACTTGTGGCAGGTTAGTGTATTTGAGTCTTGTATTGTGTCAGGGTTGACTGTGTAGTTTTGCTAAGAGGTTAGACCGTGGATTTGTATAGGATAGTTTGGATAGGAATGATCCTGCCTCAGGCAGGGCATTGGACTAGATGAGGTCTGCAGGTCATTTCCAGTCCTACTTCTCAATGACTATGAAACTTCTGAATGCGTTTTATATGCAAGTAAACCTGTTGACATTTTGACCATCATTGCAGTATCTGAACACCTTCTGCTTAAAATCAGTAGCAAAAGCAAAGTCTACACTGGACTATAGCCAACTCCTGCTCACAAAACAGGCTCATTATGATATGTTCAAAATGTTAACACCTTATAAGTAGGCTCTATTTATCTGTTGAAAGATCCTCCCATTCCATTCAGCTAACTCCTTACATAGGAAACGAGACTGACCATAGGACCTAAGTCCAAAAGGGCACTCAAGGAATGAGTGGCCCTTCTTCAGACTGTGTCCATATCTACTTCACTTGATCAGCATTAAAGGTGAGGGCCTGGTCACAGAGTGTTCACGTGTGGGATTCAATGCCTCATCTTTCATTCCAAAGCTAATGTAACATTTTTCCAACTGTGATGCAAACAAATCACTTCTCTCAATGCCAAGGTAGCAATAAGAAACACTGTCCTAGATTCCAACAAAGGACTGCAGTAAGGGCCTGAAACACCCTTAAGGCTATTCTGTAAAGCACTGAGAATAAGGGAAATCTGACTACAAACTGCTACTGTTATGGGGCTCTAGAGTTAGGCCTGTTTCCTCACCTGGCCCAGCACCAGGGAATACTCAGAAAGGTTATGAGGAACAGCAGGGAGGGAAAAAGAGAGCTTATATTTGTTATTCCAAATGCTTGTGCTGCATTTGAATTATTTTATTCATACATTAAAAGGTTTGAATCATTAAGTTACTTCTCTCAGACTGGAGAAATTAGACACCTGAAAAATTGTTCCCTGACTTCACTAAAGAAGCATAATAAACTTGTCTGGTTTGCATATAGATGCAACTAATAAAATAATGCCAACAATGATATTTATTACTAATGAAAAGTACATGAGGAAAATGATTTCTGATCCAAGCGCTGGTGCTACAGGCACTCATCATGGCCTCATAGCCATTAATGACTACATGGCCTATATCTCACAGCAGGGTTGAAAGCATTAGTGTCCTTAATTCAGGGATGGGAAACTGAATGACAAAGAG
Source organism: Crocodylus porosus (assembly GCF_001723895.1). NCBI lineage: Eukaryota > Metazoa > Chordata > Crocodylia > Crocodylidae > Crocodylus > Crocodylus porosus. Next base: position 87,735,989 of record NW_017728886.1, read on the forward strand.
CAGTATCAAATTTGCCTGCCCCTCCCCCCCACCCGGGGTGGATCTGGACCCATTTCTAGTGGCAGATCAATAGCGACAGAGGCAGGAAGGGTGCCAGCTCATGGAGCTGAAAGGATTAATGCAGCTGTTGTTTATCTAGTAGCTGCTGACATGGGGACTTCAGCAGCAGGCCACACCCCTGAATTCTCAGTCCCTCCAGGAGCCATATTTTCCATACCCCTGGATTAAATGATCTGCTTGAAGATGCACAGGAAGCCTGTAAGCATGGTTACTTCGCACCAGAAAGCTACTTAATGCCACCTCTTCCTCAAATTACTTTATTAGATGGCAGCTCCTTCTCTACAGTTGGTTCTGTCGATGGTGTCTCCTTGTTGCTCAGTTTCTTAAAAATAAACAAATCAACTCTAAAAATTGAACGAAGTCAGTATGAAGTTAACTGTCCTTTTCAAAGAACATTCTCAAAAATAGGAATGTAAAAAATAAGGGACATATTCACTTTCCCAGAAAGATCAACAGTTCCTTAACAGAAGCAGAGGTCTCAGTTCAGGAAACTATTGACAAACGTGCCAAAATTCTCATTGCACCAAATTAAAAACCAGAATTAAAATTTATAACTAGGCAGTGGCCTGAGCCAAAAAAAAATCAGGAACTAATCATTACCCATTTTGGGGAAACCGGATCCAGGCTGAAAAACTATAGGCATTTATAGACATGCTTTGGGAGGTGGCGGTGGGGAAAAACACATGCTTTAATTAGTTAAATTTTAATTTAAAATGTCTGGATTGTCATGTGCATCAGCATCCTCATGTGAAAAAATGGATGTGGGGCCCTTTGAACTAAAGATCATTGAACAAGCCTAATTTACAGTGACCCAACACATTTTTCAGCACAGGTACACTGATACACATGACACCAGAGTCTGCTGGAGCACGGTAATTACTATGTTCCAACAGACTCTATTGAACTTATAGTGTGTTGGAACAGCCTCAGGAGCCCTATGGCTCAGAATTGTGCTCACTTATAACCAAATGAGCTTGCAATTCGACAAGTGTCCAGCAACACTGATATCACCAAAATTTGACTAGACCGAGGTCATTTATCACTGTGCACTGTGGAGATGGTGTGGGCATAATGGAAACAGAAAAGAAGGCAAGCTTTAAATCACATTTCTCACTCTGATTCAGGGGTTAGGTGGGCACATCAAAGAACAGTCTCAGGAGTATTAGGTCAGCTTGCATTCACAATGCCAAGATCTGGCTATTCATCTTGGATTTTACAAACAGGAGGATTCAGATCAACAGGACCTGTTTAGAGTCAGGTCTGGAAATGTTCCCTCCTCCTGGAAAGGGGAGCATTAAAAAAAAAAACCAGGCAATTTGTAAGATCCACCATTGCCACATTTTGACAGATTCTTTACTGACTACATGGAACTATGTACCTGCTGAGAATGCTCAAATGCTTATGCTAAGATATGTGTTAACCAGCAGAGGCATAGTAAACCGAGTCTATCAATAGAGGTATTTCTCTTGCATCATCTTAAAAGTAAATGACAGAAATAACTTCAAAGTTCACAAAGATAAGGCAGTATGTTTACATGACTTACATTTATCCTGCAAAGAATCATGCGGGACTTCGCCTTGGGGACTTTCTTCCAAATCTCCATAGTGCAAGACTTTGTGATTTGGTGATAGTCGACAATACCAGAATTTGTCTGTTAATAAAACACATTACACATAAGATTACCATTTGTCCCTGTTATGATTATTGATACTATAAGAGATAAATCTATTCAAATGCATAGTGGCCAAGAACAAAAACTGTAAAATGGTTAAAAAGAGAAAGTGCGTGTGCTGTGCTGGAAACAAGGAAAAGGCTCTCAATTGTTCATATGATGAAAATGAGTCTTTGGAGTCTAAAACCATTTCCTATTTTCATTCATCCATTAGGAGGAACACAAACATTAAACAAGAATGCCCTTCAAGACAAGGCTGGGTAGGCATCTGTCTGTCATTCTAGGTTTAGGAATAGCAAACCGGAAACTGTACAAGAAAGTTGGACTAAAAGATCCCCGAGGTCCTTTTGACCTATGATTCTAAGCCTTGAGTTACATAATAAACTCTTCCAGGCAAAGCCCTGGGCTAAGGTTTTCAACGGTAAGTGTTGATGGCTAACCCAAGACAACTTTATGGGCCTGATTCTCTGAAAGTTCTGAACATCTAACTGAGCACGCCTGTTTAAGATGTCTCAGTTGGGACACTCAAAGTGAGACACCTGAAAAAAAATAGGCATGTTTGACAACTGTGGTCCTAGCCTTTTTATATGCCTTATGAAGCACTGTGTACCTTTTACAGGGGTAACAGTATATAAACAGTAATAAATATCCTATGAATTTAATAACTACATCCTGTACTGCCTTAGCCTACAGATCACTGATTCTCAACCAGGGTTCCAACACACCCTGCCAGGAGATCCTTTTAAGGGGGCTGCTCTAGCACTGTTAGGTATGCGAACACCTACACATAATCCACAAGACAAATCCAAAGATTTCAAATAGGAATCCATCGTTTCAAAGACATTCTGACTAGCTGTGGTTTTTCTGAGCTCTTAGCAACAAAAGATTTGCTCTAGTTTCCTGTAGTCAAAACACAAGTTAAAGCTAAGAGCTGGTGTTTTCTGAGTCCAAAATAGTTGAGAACCATAATAGATCCATATTATGCATGTCCTCAAATGTATGTGTCATGGGGCAGGGCCCAGGAGCGGCCGTGATCTCCCCGTGCCTCCAACCTCCCCTTTAGCATGCCCCAAGCCTCGCAGATGTGCTGGACGTTCTCGTGTCTGTATGCTCGCCCCTTCCTGGGGTCTCTCAATATGCGCACCCCCTCTCCCTGGGGTCCCTCAGTATGCGTGCCCAATATACTCGCCCCTCCCAGGCTTTTGTTTACCCTCTCGCCCTTTTCCGGGCTTCTCTCCTGTAAATGCCCTCTCCGGGGTCTTTCCAATACAAGCACCCCTCTCCTGCGGCCTCTCCAGTATACGCGCCCTTCACGCCCTTACTGTATATGCGCCCTCTCTGGGCCTGTCAAAATGTATGTGCAGCCCTGTCCAGGCTCTTACTCTCACGCTCGGCCCTGTCTGGGCTCCTGCCCGCGCGCTCAGCCCTCTCTGGCTTCTAGTCGCGCGCTCGGCCCTCTCTGGCTTCTATTCTGTACATGCCTTGTCTCCATCGGGTCCCTATCTGCAAGTCTACCCCTCTCCAGGCTTGTTCTTGCGTGCCTACCCCTCTCCAGGACTTTAATTGCGTGCTCGCCTTTCTCTGGGACTTTGTGCTGGTAGGGTGCCAATCACTCACCCTGGAGCCTCCTATTCTAATCTGCCCTCCATGGGGCTTCTTATTCCTGTGTGCCTGCCCTCTCTGGGGCCTACGCGGCGCTTCTCGCGCTCCTTGGCCTCTCTGGGGCCTACGCGGCGCTTCTCGCGCTCCTTGGCCTCTCTGGGGCCTACG
>NW_017728886.1:87739590-87898141 GCF_001723895.1 Crocodylus porosus
TGGCCTCTCTGGGGCCTACGCGGCGCTTCTCGCGCTCCTTGGCCTCTCTGGGGCCTACGCGGCGCTTCTCGCGCTCCTTGGCCTCTCTGGGGCCTGTCTCGCGCTTCTTGTGCTCGGGCTCAGGTGGCCTGGCTCCCTGACCCTCCTTCTGGGTCGCACGCCCCACTGGGCTAAATACCCCCCCCACGGGGCCGGGGTCATGACACCCCACAACATCGCGCCTCTCTCCAGCACTCACCCGCAGTGCCAGCTCCGGCACCAATCGCTGTGCCCTCCCATGGCACCCAGGAACCCCCCCACTCCACTGGGGAGCTCCTAATTCGGCCTCTTCCGTCCCCTACAGCCTCTCCCGGTCCTCCAGTCTTATACAAACAGCCCAACAGCAACTCAAAGCTATCAGCCAACTGGCTCTAACTCAAAATAAACCTACCGGCCATAACATTCCGCACCACCCTGGCTCTCCTTCAAGCCTTCGTAACAGAGGTCTCTCCATCTCGTCTCAACATCTAGGTGCTCAAATGTTCAGGCAGCTCTGCTCTGTAGCAGGGCTCCTGCCTCTTAGGCTGCCAGAAGGGAACTGGATATGGCCTCAGGCTCTTCTGTTTATATGGGCCAGGCCCCGCCCCCTGGCTGTCAGCTGACCTGATCTGTTGCCTAAGCCACCTTCAGGTGTGCTGTCCTGCTGATTGGCAGCCCAGCCCGATTCCCAATGCCAGTAGCAGGCACCCTAGTGCCCTGCTACAGTATGCATATTGCATTCCTATTTAGCTCTTACTAGGAACCCAAGTGTATTAGTTCTCTTTCCACCTTTCAGTTCTCTATTTATTATTCCCCTTAACAATATTTGTCAAGAACTGCTACCACTAACAACATTTGCTTTGACGAGTTAGGCTACAACACTAACTAGCATGCAAGGTCACTGCTTGCCAATTTCATTTCTGAAATGATAAACACTGTGCTACTCTTCTTGCCAAAGCATGTCTGCTAAATAGATAGGCCACATAATGTTAAGTTGTCAGAAACACAATTTTGCTACAGCTGTACTATAACTCTCCTAACACTCTAAGCAGGGCTGGATGAAATGGCAGTTAAAATACCAATGGGCTGCTTAGTGGCTTGCCTACATTAGTGCTTCTATTGTTTCTATCACTGGTGGGAAATTTGAGAGGGTAAGACTAGCATTGGCACAGCCCTGCTGTACCACACTAGCATGCTGGCTTCACAAGTTTAATATTTCCAAGCATCCTCTAAAGCCCTAATGACAGCATTTATATGCCTCTAAAGTAGCACCCTGACAACCTGCTGCCTGATTTCAGACTAGCATGGCTAGCCACCTCTTGACAGAATATAAAAATTTCTTGATAGACAGATGTGATTTGACATAATGGTATCTTTAAACTGTCAATGTACTTTCCATTTTTAGCTATATTCTTTCTAAAGAATGTGGCTCAGAAATGTACAGAGAGACTTGAAAAATAACTAGAAATACCTTGGAATTTTATGTAATACTTTCTACTGAAGGATCTCAAAGCTCCTCAGGAGCAACAAAGGGGAATTCTGATTTGATATGCAAACGCAAATTGGGAGGAATCCCAACATGAAAGAATTTATTCTGGGATGCCTGAGACTAGAATCTTGTGCTACCTGTATACATTTCAGGGCACCCCCTGAAATTAGTAGAAAACAGGTTTAAAACTAACATGAGAAAGTACTTTTTTACACAATATTTAGTTTAACTTGTGGATTTCATTGCCACAGGAGGTAGTAGAGGCAGATGGCATAGCTGGGTTAAAAAAGGGACTACTTTATGGATGACAGATCTATTAATTGGTGTTGAACAGAATGGTTGGAGATATTTCCCCTGGCTTCTCTAAATAAATAATGGAAGATGCAAGGGAGGGTAATGGATAGAGTAATGAATGGATAGGGTAATGGATAGAGGACAGATCACTCTACATCTATCCAGTTTAATGCTCTCCACTTCTGCCACTAGGCTAGATGGACCACTGATCTGACACAGTATAGCACTTAAGTTCCTATGCTCGTATGTGACACTGAAATACAGCCATCCCTGGAATATAGGCCAGCACAGTGTTGCACATCACTACAGACATGGGAATTTTAGAAAACCAGGAGTCTCTATACTTACAAGAATGTCAGAAGGACTTAATAATAGAGAAGACTTCACCCTCAGTTTGTACGGACTCATATGAAAGATCCCACATAATTAACTCCTTGGCACTCCAATGCTTAAAAATGTATGCTAAAAATGTCCCTTTCCAATAGCGGTATAACTCTGAGTTCCTATTAAATGCAGTAGCACGATATTATCTTTAGTAGGATATTTAGGAGACAGCTTATTAATTTTGGACAGTACGAAGGAACATAACTTGCAATGTCTTATCATTAAAGAAAACCCATTCTTCCTAATAAAACTTAGCTTGGCTTTACTGTCATCTCAAGACCTTGGGGCAATGAGTAAGTGGATGGTGTCGTGGAAGACAATTACTATGAAACACTGAGGAAAATCAGACTGTATGCTGAAGTTAGCAAAAAACTAAAATGGATCAGATTTGTAATGTACTTCAAGACTAGGGTGTTTTGATAACCTTTTAGCTATGAACCCTTTCAAAAACAGAGGAAAAGAGTGCAAGTCCTCACTCCTTTACAGCTCAGAAGGCTTGTAGAGCCTTTTAAAACAATTCCCAATATCACAAGGATAATTAAAGAACTAATAACCATAGGCTGCAGTTCATAGCATGCCCAGTATAACTCTTCAGCAGTCTCACTAATAGCTGCCATCATAACAAAATTTTGCTGTCAGGGGGAATTCTTTTAATTGAAACCTGCAAATGAAACTAATGAGGTCTTGTCAGCTGTAACTGTTGAATGTCCAAGCTGAGACGAGGGCAATCAGTACATTAGTAATGAAAAAAAACACACACAGTTTTCTTTTTGGATCCTGCCACACACCATCACATCCACAGCTATTTGGGTTTCAGCTTGAGACTCCGCTAATGCATGTATCATATATAGAGGTAATAACTCACATGTCTGCTGTTTTACAGGAGCTGCTGTGAAGCAGAGCTGGTGAGTGCTGCTATTTTTACTGCACAGGTTTTCCAAATGTTTTGATTCACACATATTTTTATGCAAGAAGTGATAAACTAACAGCATAGCTAAAGCCATAACCAGGCCAAGTAGAGCCAAACATAAAAAGGAGGAAATGATGTCTATGGGCACAAGAAAGTTTATGATGTCAACAATGCAATTTCTGCTTCCAACCATAAATCCCTACAAACAATCAGAAAGAAAGTGCAAGTACAAAGTCTTATTCTTTTATATCAGTGTTAAGAAGAGGTGGTTTTAAACCAGGAAATTCTAGCTCAGAAGGCACCTTGAGCCTGTTAAATTGATTCCATAGCATATACTGGAATTTAAAAATCTAGAGAGGAATTTCAGAAATGAAAACCCAATTCACGGACTTGTAGGTGTGTGCATGTAACTGGAAAAATCCATTTTCTGGGTGAATGGTCACCTCGATAAATGGTGGCTTGTGTGTGCCCAGGAAAACTGTTAACTGCTAACCAGCTTGATTTCTTCTGGAAGAAATGCTCCATAGTTCAGGACCCGCCCCTGGGATGCTGGATGTCTCTGGGTAATAGAGTACTCTTTGTATTTGACATCATACATATCTTGATCTTATCTCTTTTATGCAATGAGTGGTTTCTAGGAGGATATCTTGTTAAAATTAGAAACAACTGAGTGGCAAAGCAGGCTCATGATTTAACTGAAGTCTCAGTCACTAGGTTTTTAAAACCTAGGCAGTTCTTAAGTCTGTTTTACTTACTAAGACTCAAGTACTGGTGTTATGGATTCTAGCTTGATTATTAACATTACAGCTCCATAGATAATACTACAGTTCCCATCTTTCTGAGGATCACAGAGAGTTTTAATGCTTCAGTGAAGTTAGTTTGCCAATGAAGTAGGATAAATATTATTTTATCCTTGTTTACAGTTGGCAAACTGAAAGACAGCAAGAGCAACATCATTTGTCCAAAGTAATTTAAGAAACAGATCACCGGATGCCCAGTTCTCTTCTGCATGGTTTCTTTCTAGATCTGTAAATTGGAAAAAGTAAATCAATTAATTTTCCACTTGCACTTTTTGTTTCATTATTCCAACCATATTCTGGACCTGAGTCACTTCTGTGGGTACCAGTGGGTAAAATCTGTAGCTCCATTTGCTAAATCAACTCATTGTGGAAGAGCGAGCACTTATCCACTGGGCAGTCTGCCAGGGTGGGGCAAGAGTAGCCTCACTGAGTTTATACTCTGCCAGTGCATTTCCCACAGGCCCTATTCAGCACCAATAGAACCTCTTGCTTGTTTGGCCCCACCTATATTAGATTTGCACTGACTTGCTCTGGACCTCCAACCATCTCTCTGATTCAGTTCTGGGCAAATTTGCTGTCACTGAGTGACAGTAATTTGCCACTAGTAGAAAATGGACCTGCTAGCTCTACATTTCCCTGAAATCCCATAAATTAAATACCCACCCCACTTCCAAGTACAAGGTGGCTGGTTTTATTAAACCAAATTACTAGAGAAAAAGACTAACATTACATTCTCTAATTTTCAACTTCAAAAGATGCTATGCAAATTGTTTACATCTTCAAACAAGAGCTGCAAGAGCCTGTTAACTAAATAGCATCTTGTCACATTGTTAAAGCTTAGTGAGAGGAAAATAAAAAGTTGGCTGTAATTCAACTAAAAGAGCAGCTCAAACTGTGATCCACTGGTGTTCACAGAGATTTTGTTGATGGTCCATATACTGATGGCCATTCACATAAGACTGCAACTGAAAACAGCTGGTATATGTTAAACCACAAGTTGGCAACCTCTGCTTGGCATGCATACCTTGGGGTGGATGATGGGGAAGGATCACAACAAGTATTGGACCCCTTGTAGCATTATTTTTCCATCGAAGCAATTGTTAGGACTAGGAGGGGAACTGGTCCCTAACCCCTCCCCATTGCAAATGGAAGAGCCTAACCATATTCAACTGTTATGTAGAATTAGCTTAACCAATTCCACTTTCACAAGCTATACCAGGGGTCAGTAATTATTTTGGGCAGAGGGCCACTTCACTGAGTTTTGGCCCATGTTCCTGCCCAGCTGTTGCTGTGCTCTGCATGCCTGGTTGCTGCCCCTTCCTCCCACTTGCCACAGTCATTTCCCCACCCACTAGCTGGTACCACATGGCTCCCAGCTGCAGGGCTGGGACCTCAGGAAGACTGGGGCGTCCCTGTCCCCCCCACCTCCTTGTTCTTATCTGTATTTCCCTTGGTGCAGGGAGGCAGGAACAGTCCCAGGCCAGAAACCTCCAGCAGCCCCTGCTAGGCAGAGGCTTCCAGCTGGGATTGAGGGGGCAGGGACAGGCAGGCTGGTCTTGCTGCTGTCTGCAACGGGCTCCCCCTAGGTCCTACTGCCCCTGTCTCCTGTCATCTTTGATAGGCAGCCAGAAGCAGATAAATATTACTTTTCTAATTTTTCTTAGGGGCCCCGTGGGCCAGACAGAATGGCCTGGCAGGCTGGATCCAGCCCATGGGCTGTATTTTGCCTGCTGCTGAGCTACACACATCACTACTTTTGTCTGTGTCTTAAAAAAAATGATCATGGAGCAGACCCATGTAGAAAAGGAAACTCTGCAGAAACTAGATAGAAAAAGAATATTTTCTCAGTTGGTGGGCTAATTCACCTCTTGCCTGGGTTAGATGGTACATTTAGAACATAATGAAAAGTTTAAGAAATATGTGTGTTTTATATTCCTTTTTTCAAGTCACCTTGAAAACGCATGCTAAAATTGTGGTGTTAATTTGAAGGATATGTAACCAAGTTTCTTTCCTCTTGCAAAAATTACTACCCAAGAGACCTTGTCTATGGTTTTAGCACATAGTTTCTCATTTTAATCACACATCATTTCTCTTTAATCTTTATAAAGATAAAACAGCATTTCTTTCAAAAGGGTGCACCCAGCAACATAAACCACAGATGTTTTGTACGACACTAGTGATATATCTATTATGCTCAATAAAACTGTCTGACAGAGGCAGGTTTAGCTACTACAGTAAAAGTTCCATTAACTGGCACCTTACAAGCCGGCACGCTTTATTAACCGGCATGCCAGCTTGTAAGGTAAAGTGAAACTGGAAGTGCCCACCGTGGCACTTCTGGTTTCTCCGAGCCCCCATGGCCCAGGGCAAAGCAGCCTGTGCTGCCGAGTCCCCATGGCATGGGGGCATAACAGGCTATGCAGGGCCCGCCTCGCTGTCCTGCAGGGCCTGCAGGAGGGATGGCGACACCCTGGATGCGGTGGGAGAAGCAGTGGCTCGAACAGGCAAGGATGCCTGTTCAGGCCGCCCAATTAACCAGCATATTTTGTTATTGGACATCCTCCATTCCTGGGGAATGCTAGATAACAGAGCTTTTACTGTACTTTGCTCCACTGGAAATAACAGTTTTGATTAGTAAAACGCTTCATGGATTTTTGCTCTAACCCTTTCCTTTAGAACTGAGCAGGCTACCTGTCAATTGACAACCACTGGTTTAACAAAACTATGACCACAATGTATTTTTCTGTTCTAATAAGATAAGGATACAAGTGAAGAGATTCCCTTGTAGGAGACAGCAGGAAAAAGGCCTTGTGCTCTCTGGAGGTTTTTGAACAGGTGATTTATTTTACTTTAAATAAACAAAGCACACAAAAGATACTGCTAGGGTAACCATCAAAAAATTATTGCTGTAGTACAATCATGCTGATATGATAATTCCATCTTCAAGCTGGTAAGAAGCAGTAACTTGCTACAGTTGACCCAAACTCAGCTTCAAGATCATCTCAGAGAGACGTGCCTTGGCTTGGAGGCTTTGCAACCAAATATGATAAAGATTCAGTGCTCCAAGTTTGAAAAGCCTGGAAAGACCTTTACTCATTTTTTCTTAAAGCAATTGTTTACCCCTACTCTGACTAACCATGCGTCCTACCACATATTCAGGAAATGTTCATAATGGAATTTTGTTCTAGAGCAGTGCTTCCCAAACTTTGACAGGTTGCACACCACCAATTTAGAACAATACAACTGTAAGTACCACAAGCAAATATTTCAATTTAACATTAAGTACCACCAGCAAATTATTGTCATACAGGCTAGGGACAGACATTCAAAAAGCCTGAGCCTGAATTGATTCAGTCTTTGTAGGTTAGTCTAACCTGGCTAGGCTGAACCAGTTTCCAACCATACAGACAATCCCTCTGGACTGAGGAAATTCAGGCACATGCCTGCAGTGGCTCAGGCTGGAAACCAGAACGTGCTAGAGCAGCCATCCCTGCCCTTGCAGAGCTGAGCTGAGGGGGGCGTGGCCAGGCTCCAGCAGGGCTCTGATTAGGGAGGTGTGTAAATCCCCAGCCTGCCTGCTGTCCCAGGCTTTTCCCCACTCACTACTCAAGGTGCAGGAGTGTTGCCAGCTATTACTGAGGCAAGGGTGTGTGTCCAGCACATGCATCTGTTGATGATACAGAGCTTTTCACTCTCCCTCCCTGATTCTGTACGCTACCTGAAACAAACTGACAGGCAAGCAAGCCAGGGTTGGGAGGGGCTGATAACTGTGTTTCTCACCCTTATCTCAGTGTTTCTCATTCCATTAAGACTGTTGATTCTACCTGTTGATTCAGCACAGACCCAGCATGTGGTCTGCTAGCTAATATACAGACACCTCCTCAGCAAGGAAGAGGGCAGTGGGGAATTCCTGCTTAGCAGAGAGAGGTGAGGGGGAGGGGGAGAGAAAACAGCTCTTAAACAGCATTTCCAAAGGACACTAAGCTACCTGTTAATAAGCTCCAAAAAGCCTGTCTCCCTCTGTCATCTCCCACAGCATGGACTGTAGCCTGCATGTAGTTGGCTAACTAATGCTGAGCTGTCTGTAAGGGATGGGGGAATGCCTGCTTATCACAGAGTGGGGAGGGAAGGTGGGGAGGGAGAGCAGAAGCCGGACACATGCCTGCAGAGACTGCTGATCTCCAGTAAGGCAGCAGAGGGGAGGGCCCAGCTCTGCTGTAGAATACAGAGCCCCACCCAGCCAGAGAGCATGCTGGGATGCTGGGGGACTCTGATGAATCTTAAACCAGCCAGAGGTCTAGGACAGACATTGCATAAACTGGTTTGAGCCAAATCAGTTAAATCTGATACTACATTCAACCAGGCTTATCTCAAACCAGTTTCAGCCATTTTCAAAGTGGTTTATGTGCACTGAACATCTGCTCTGTTACAGGTTTAAACCAGTTTCTGATCACTTAAACTGGTTTATGTGTAATATCTGTCCCTAGCCATAAAGTAATTATAATAAATCAGTTAATGTATACCACTGACAGACTGTCTGCGTACCACCAGCGGTACACATACAACAGATTGGGAACTGATGTGCTAGAGTCTTTGTCACCAGGTAATACCAGTTAGTTATTTTTTAAATAGTTGATCTGATTATTTCAATTTTGCCTGTGCAGACTGTGTGAAGATTCCCCTTTACACATTCTGCAGATTTGGAACATTTGCCCTAGGGCAGAGGTTCCCAATCTGTGGTACACGTACTACCAGTGGTACGCAGGCAACCTGCTGATGATATTTAAGACTGAACTGAAAAATTTGCAGGGGATACTTAAGGTTCTATTATTTTAAATTGATGGTGTACAGTCTGTCAGAGTTTGGGAGCCGTTGCCCTAGGGTTTCCTCGGAAAAATATAATGAAAAAAGAGGTAAATCAAGATGCATGCCTTATTATCCAAAGCAGTCACATAACCTTACTGTGGTAATCCTGGTCCTATCCTCTTGTTATAGTTTCTCTATTACTGTTCCAGGTCTATTACTGTTAATCATCATGTTAATTGTTAACTTACAACAGGGCTGTTTAGCTGGCATCCCTCAGGCTGCATGTAGGCTGAAAGGAGTTAACATATGGCCCCTAGGCTCCTGCACAGCTGCTGCTGCTGCTTTGACTGCTCTGTCTGAAGCAGCATCTGGGGTCTTGGGCTCTCTGTCCCACCCCTAACCCTTGCTGCCTGACCCAGCCCATGGCAAGGGGCAGCCTGCCTGACATAGCCTATGGTGCAGCTGCAGTGCCAGAAGTATTGGCAGCCTAGAGCAGTTGTGTGATGCGATGCCATGGGGGAGTCTCCAGGAAGTTGCAGGTGAGGCAGGGAGTGGGGGGCTGCCCTACACATGCAGTGCAGTGGAGTGGTGGAATATTCACCTGCCCATGCAAAGTACAGCCTTGGGGGCCCACAGTCCCTGCTGATATAGTCCTCCATTGGGTGTGTGGCCCCCAGCCTCTTAGAAGTTGGACAGCCCTGATTTATAGCTTTCTGGGCCACTTTCTGATGATGGGCCAGATCTTTAAACCTCTTAAAGGGAAGGTACTAACACGAATTTACTTCAGCTAAGGATCCCGATAGCTTGAACTGACAGTACTTTAAAAAAAAGTACCTTCCCTTGGAAATTTACCCTAACAAGAATGTTTTATCTAAGACTTGTTTCCTTCCAGAGTATTAATGGATCAACTAAAATGAAGTCCAGATTTAAACTACTGTAGGAATTAAGTTTGGCTTAGTAAAACTGAGCCCTGATTATAGGTTTTGCTTTGGTTTGGCAGTCCTTTTAGCTACTCTCCCATTGTGCAGAACATACTGCTGCAGAGAGCATATGTCATAGATGTCATAGACATTAGGGCTGGAAAGGACCTTGGAAGATCATCGAGTCCAGCCCCTTGCCCAAAGGGCAGGAAGTCAGCTGGGGTCATAGGATCCCAGCAAGATAAGCATCCAATTTGCTCTTGAAGGTGTTCAATGTAGGTGCTTGAACCACCTCCGATGGCAGACTGTTCCAGACCCTGGGGGCTCAGACAGTAAAGAAATTCTTCCTTATGTCCAGCCTGAAATGGTCTTGCAGGAGTTTATAATCATTTGACCTCGTCATCCCTTGGGGTGCTCTGGTGAAAAACGTTCCCACAGATCCTGGTGGCTAGACATCTAAGGGTGACCAGAATCTGGAACAGACTTCCCAAGCAGGTGGTACAGTCACCAACCTTGGAAGTGTACAAGAGGAGACTGGATAGACATTTTGCTATGATCATTTGATCTCAGCAGTATTCCTGCCCAGAGTAGGAGAGGTTGGACTCTATGATCTTTCAGGGAACCTTCCAGCCCTTAATTTCTATGATTTCTATAACCCCTGTGACATCTCTACAAAAAATCATACTGGACTACAATGCCATTTTGGCAAACTGCAGTGGCCAGCTTTATTACAGAACAGGGGTGGTCAACCTGAAGCACATGTGCCACAAGTAGCATGCGCAGTCTCTGTGTGTGATAGTCAGATCAGGGAGGGATAAGGCAGGACACAGTTGTAGATAAAACAGGAAGCAAAGGAGAAGACTGGGTAAGGGAAGGGGATCGGAGAGGCACACAGGGAGGTTACAGGACTAATTTGTGGCAGATCTGGCAAAAAGGTTGCCTTCCATTATAACAGAACAATTTAAAAACCTGGAATTGTCAAGAATATCTTCAAACTGTAGTTAAGAAAAGTGCATTGTATATCAGCTAGGCAGAGAGCATTGTAGGAATCATTCTCATGCAGACAAATCTGCTTTTCTCATCAATACCCAATTCTCAAATATTTATCTCTGAGAGTCCTTACCCTAATTGTAATTCATATTGCAGTTACGGAAAAAAATAAAAGGATTGACATTAAAATCTCATCAAAACAGATCCAGGTTTGCTGCATTTTGTTCCTGGATTGGAAAGGTTCTACTCTTAGGAGGAAAAGGATTAGAAAGAAAATGGTTTGGTGAAGTAAGCTGTACAATCCAAAAATGAGCAATGATCCATATAATTGTGAAGAAAGTTCTTCTATGTCCATTTAGTATTCACCCCCAGGCACACAAGTTATGGATTTAAGGACTTTTTAAAATCTGCTAGCTTATGAAATATTTAAACATGATAATATGAATGATAATAAAAGAAGAAGATTAAGGATGTGTAGTGACTGGATAGATGTGGTGAACTGTGCTCACCACAATTAAGAAGTGATGAGTCTGTGATGAGGTATATAAATAATTAGTAGCATAGTTTAAAAGCAATTCTTTTTAAAATGTGCCCAAATGTCTGTGGCATTAAGGTTCTGAATATCATGAGAGTCGCATGCTATCCATGGGCAATTTTAGTGACCAGAGATTTTGACCCCGTCATCAGCAAGAAGCTTGAAGACCAAGGAAGCAATCAAGGTATTTAGTTCTTGATGGAAAGCAGCTACTTGAGATCTTCTTTAAACAAAAGATAATATGATTAGACTTATTCCACAAGGTCCTCAGGAGGAACATTCCAAAAAACCCACTGGCATAAAGAGTACCCAAGGAAGAATTTAATTACTAGAAATTTTTTAAAAGCCCCCTCAAATAAAGCTCTTCATCATTCACTTTATATGTGGGGAAACTTCAACCTGACAATAGCAGAAGAGCTATTAGCTAAAGGTGAAGTAAGAAACAACAAAATGCCAGACTCTTCAGCCTTGAGCTTTACCTTGTCGCCGTCGACTATTTAGTTTCCTAAAGCAGGTGCCCTCAACAAGTCGATTAAGACGTTGCTGCTTGATCAGCTCCAAGATTTCAGGCTGAATCTTCTCTTTTAGCTCCCTGGGAAGCGGGGGAAGGGAAGGGGAAGAAAAACCACACGCTTATTAGATTTATTCATGTACCGCTTTCTTTTCACTCAGAGATATTCACGAGACATTTCAGTTCCATCCATCTCATTTCTGGGAAGGTCCAAAGAGAGAAGGAGTCATGCAGTCTTACTCTAGAAATGAGCCGTTTTAGGGAGCGAAATCTGACTCACAAATAGAGCACTGAATGGTAGTCAGGATTCCTATGTTCTGTCCCCTTTTGCTACTAAATTGGTAAATGGCTTAAGATAACCTATTTGTGTCTTAGTTCATCCATGAAATACCACTTATTACTGTACCTCCAAAAGGCACTGTGAGGCAAGTAAGAGCTACTTCTTAATGAGAGTATTATGAAGCCTAGTTGGTTGATTGATATCCAGGAATGCAATGTTTTCTGCAGATGCACCATATCATCATTAGTTAGTAGAAGTGAAAACAGATAGTGCCAAACATACTCAGAACCAGCACTTCTAATGTTAGCTCAGATGAAGTAACAGCTGATGTCATTTGATTACTTTTATTTCTGTATCACTCTACAATTTACTACTGCATGGTTTTTGTGGGAAAATTCCTAAAGCTTTGAAACTTGCCAGGCATCCAAACTGTCCAGTGCACAGGCACACACAAACCCATAGTATATTAAGAAATTATATTACTGTATACACTGTCAAATTAATGCATTTCCTTCATCCTGGTCTTGACAAATGGGCTCAGTGTTTCAAGCACTAGGCAGAAAATACATGCATCTAGCATTGAAAGTTGGTTTTATATGCTACCGTGAGGATTCACAGGTGTCTGAATTCATCAGTTATACCCTCACTTAGACTCAGTAAGAATATGTAAAGGACAGGTTTAAACATCAACGTGGCAGCAAATCTAGTAAGATTAACATGCAACTGAAAGTGTAGAGGGTCTATAAAATATGACGCGTGTCAGGTCCATAATTTTAGATTGCTGTGTCAATACGTAATACCAAAATCATTCTGCCTGGAAGTATTTCCTAGTGATCAACACTTGTAGACGTAGAAGCAGTGCTATTTCCGAGATAAAGCAAAATTCTGCTGGAAAACACTGGATGTTCATTTAGTGGCTCAACCACCACGTTCTTCATTTATAAAAACCTACATGGAAATATTTGCAAGGTTTCTGAATAAAGATTGTAGCCTTAATTAGACATGTCAAGGATTTTTGGACATATGCATGCCCTGCAGTGCTGGACACTATTAAAAGCACCTGGTGCTGTGGCGTGTGCATTTGTATAAATGGCAAAATACGCATTAGTGCTGAGAAAGTGGTGGTGGCACACTTTTGAACTAAAACACATCAAAGGTGTTTTAGTTCAAAAGTGCATTGCCACCATTTTCTGCATGCTGATGTGCATTTCACTGTTTATACAAATGCACACAATGCAGCGCCAAGAGCATCAGCTTGCATGGTTCACAGACTCAATTAATTTGCAGATTCAATTTCTGGCATGTTGGAGCAGATAAAGTTATGTGTTTAAATGCCTATCATAACTAAGGGCTGTGGTGGCTGCCAGCCAATTTTCCATGCAGATCACAGGGCCAGCAGCCATTTTCACTGGCCAAGCACTGTGGGGTCCCCCTACACCTCTGATTGGTAGAGGGGCCCCAGTGGTCCTGCCCCTTGCCACTGACTGGCTGCAAGGCTGTCCATCATACAGCTCCACCCCTCACTGATAATTGGTGGAGAGGGGCAGGGCCATATGGCAGACAGACCTTGAAGCCAATCAGCGGTATGGGGTGAGGGGTGGCAGCCATCTCCAGAGGGAGCCAGCATTCTTTTTTTGGTAAATTGGGTTTGTGTTTTTTTTCCCCACAGAGCCTGAAAAGTGTGGAGCCTGCATTCACAAAGTCTGCCTGAAATCATGGTATCTGTGAAAATCACAGCTTCAGTAAGTCCCTAGACATAACACTCTCACATAGCAGTAAAATGTTCATGCATTAAAATGCTCAAGGACTGCAGTTCTTGATACCTAATTCACTTCTGTGTATCAGTCAAATATCAAGCAACTATTATAGCTATAAAAACACAATACCTTTAGAAAATGTATTACAAGAATTATGCTTATTTTCAAATACTATAGATTTTTCATGGAGGGCAATTCTACATGTGCAGGTAAAGGCATGGTGGGATCTAATGCATAATCCATACAATCACACTCCTGACATGGTACATGTATTGTAATAGCAGCAACTCTTACTTAGTCAATGCCAAAAACATTTTTGCAAGTTGCTTCATGGAACACAGTCCTTGCTTTTAATAACTTATAGCTTAAATATACAGTGGCTGTGTCTACATGAGACACTTACACTGAGCTCATTACTACTGTGCACTAATGTTGCCGGGTATGAACCAAGATGCTACTGTAGTAATGAGCTACTGCGCAGTAAGTGTCACTAGGCAATTGTGCCAGGATGCTACTACACGGTAACGCCAGTTACTGCACAGTCATTTAGTACCTGGTTATGCAAGTACTAAATGACTGTGCAGTAACAACTGCGCAGTTGGCATCTCATGTAGACACACCCACTGAGCAGAAAAAAGACCACAGAATCACAGAAAAATAGAGTTGGAAGCAATCTCATGAAGTTATCTAATCTAACTGCCAGCTTAAGGAAGGATCATTCTTGTCTACATTATCCCAGTTAAGCGTTTGCCTAACTTGAAGGCAGACAGGAAGGTGAGGTGCTTTCCTAGCTCCATTCTAGTGCCCACTCTTCCCCTCTTAGGTACCCACCCATTGTCATGCTATTGGGTCTCAAAGAATCAGGCTCTGAGTCTTCTTATACAACACTTTTCCATAGTCAAAGACATCCATCTCACCATCAGGAATGTTTAATTCTATTAAATGACATAAAATTGGCTGGGGCCTTTGAAGCATTAGATTTTTTTCAAGTCCTACCAAAGGCAGTGGCAGATGATGGAGTTCTATCTATACCTTGTAGGGTTGGATCAAAAACCAAAGGAGTTAGCACAAGCAATGACAGGTAAAACTCATGATGCCTTATTTACAAAACACATTTGAAAAATGACAAGCAAACAGGGCACAATAATTTACACAATGCTTTTCTGAAACTGCTATTCACTATTATTCCTGTAAAGGTGGGAGAGACAGAAATTAGCATAAAGAGGCATAAGAGACAAAACAGGTTTTAAAATTTTTTTTGTTCTTGGTTTCTATTGCATTTCAGTGATTTAATAATTGCAGGAGTTAAGTTAATGAATCAAAAAGACTTGCACACTTGATGGAACCAAGTCATATGTTATTACTAACTTTTCTCTTTCTTCTCATTGGCCTCAACGCTCAAGGGACAACCGTGGGATCAGCTACTTGATTCTGAGAAATCTACCTTTAACTCCTCAGAATTTTGAGGATAATCTTTATAAAATTATTTTTAAAATGACTGAAATAATGGAGTTTTTCTTCCATTTTCATTTGTCCCTGGCCCTGCACCCTTCCAGTTCATAGTTCAAATACATTCATGCTTTCTGGAGTGAGACATTTTATATTTAATGTAAATCGTTATAATGCAATTGGAAAATAATCCCAAAGTCACTTTGATCTGTTTTTCTCCTTTATGTTCCTGGCTCACAGCTGTATCCTATCCTATCCACTAATGCCTCCTGAAACTATTGATACTTTTTAACTTTGTTGAAAATGCTTAAAAATAAAAGAATTTCACAAAGCCAAATCCCTCCAACTGTTCTCCCTATTCTGCTGCTTCACATACAACTCTCCTGAAGAGACAAACTCTCTCTGCACCACTCAAGCTTTCTCTTAAATATCATCATCTTACCCATTATTTGTCCAACTCTATCTTTAATGTATCAAAGAAATGACTTGGTTCTTTGCAGGCTAGGACAATTCCCAGTGGAATTGGATACTGCCTTTCACAGACATTCAAAATGGGTTGGTAATTTTCTCTGTGCAGCTTGGAGGCTGTGGCATTCAAAACCGATCACACTCAAACAAACTGGGTCCTGAATTTGTTTGGCCCAAAAATGGAAATAGATAAGCCTTCAGCTCAAATGTTGCAAAAAGACTGTGATCTTTGGCAAAGCAGTTACTTGATGCTGGGTTATTATAAATCACATGAGCCCAAATGAAAAATCCTCATCATCCATGGCAGGTTGCTCCTGGCAGCTACTCCTCAGTTCTGGAACTTCCTCCCCCTTGAGGCCTACTAATGCCCAAGCCAGGATACCTTCCAGATGTAAAACCTTTCTATTTGGGCAGGTGTTTACCAAGCCAGGCTAAGCTTGGGGGAGTTCAGGGGGGTTTAGTTTTATATTTTATTTTAGTCTTCTTTTTTAAAAAAAATAAAAGTATTATGTTCACTCACTTACTGTAAACTACTCTGAGCCTTTGTTGGGAAGGGAGGTGTAGAAATCTAATAAATAAATAAATAATGTGGCCATTCCAAACCAAAACTCAGCCCAAGGGAGAGTTCTTTTCTTCAAAATTTTGAAGGACTTTAACTTCTGTATGCCATATGGACAACACCAGCAAGAAGGGCTCAGGTAATGTATTGCTCCCGTCTATTAGCTACATTCTAATGCAGCATTCAACAAGGCTCAAGGGGTGCCTGTCAATGTGCTGCGAGGCTGCTACAATGGGCTATAATTAATTAATTGGTAATTAACATGCTCCAGTATGTTAATTAGACTCGATTAATCGAGTCTAATTGAGTCGGCTGGAGTGTGGTAATTACGGTGTTCCAGCCAGATCTCTGCATCTTGCAAATCAGCGTCCCCACACTTCAAAATGGTGGCGGGGGAGCGTGTATCAAAACTTGTCGAACAAGCTTTAGTTCAAGTGCCTCCACCATTATTCTGAAGTGCAGGGATGCTAATACACGAGACGGTGCAGCACCTTGGAGCCACTCTAATTAAAGCACCCCTTTGCTCCACCCACCCCGGAGCATGTGTAAAAGTACCCAAGAGTTTTAAATTGTCGTGTGCAATTTCTTTCAGCATATCTGTAAGTCTTCTAGATCTCTGTGATGAAGCAAAGTTTCCTTTTGTATAGTCTCACTCTCCTTCGTATACAATGAATTCACGATTCTGTTACTTGCATCCTTTGTGACATCTAAATAATCTGTGAGAGCTCACTACATGACACTGAGTTAAAACTGAAAGAACTATTTGTATTCAGTATTACAAGTAAAATGATCAGGAATGTAGGCAAAAAAAATTAAGTTGTCATGAATGCATCTGTGGTTGTTTAAACACTTTTAGCCTTTGCCCTGGATCTGAGATGAGTCTCTCATATTTCCACAGCTTTTAATTGCTTGTGTTAAGACATGAATTCATCACATTTTGTGGAAGGGTGGTTTTTTTGCTGTGACAACAGTTATTTAAATTGATATTTGGAATGGGATACTGTGCAGGCAATGACAAGTTTCACTCCCCTACTAAGGGCTCAAAGTGAATATAAATAGTTGGTATCACTGCTAGATACTTGACTCACATGGGAAATGAGGAAAGCAAGAAAAAGCAAGAAGCTTTGGTGACAGGCTTAGTACTACCGTGCTGCTTTGAACCACTCAGTACTAGCAGAGAGTGGTAAATAATTGCTATGAAGTATAGACACAAAATTGAGAGTAGCCATTTAATTAATGCATTATTATGCATGGCATCAGTTCTAATCGAGTTTCACATCCTATCACTCTATTGTACTGCAAACATAAAAGAAACATTCTCCCTTTGATCCTGAGTAGCATTATTAATTTAAATTTGTGAGTCTGTTTGACTTATTCTTTCACCATTGCCCCCTGAGAAAAGTGTCCCTGGAGTAGGCATTCATGCCTCTTTTAGAGGGAGAAACTAAACCATTCTTGAATCCTAATTCCTCTGAATTTCAGAGCGACAGAACTGAGACACTCAGATCCAAGTTCATCCCCACAGGTTCAAGGTCAGGGTTGGAAGTGTTCTAGTGTCCTGTTCAGTTCCAAATGAGACAAGCATAACATGACACTTCAGCTGCAGTTGCTGGATCTCTCACAATTTCCCCCAAAAGGCTTCTAGTTCTAGTCAAAAGAGCATGATACAACTGCACCATGGAATCTGAACCTGCCTTATGTCACTGATGTGTCCTCAAGCCCAACCTCAACTGAGAGCCAACCACTACTTCCATGGCTCACCTCTAATATTTTCACATATAATGGAGTCTAGGGCATTTTTAGAAATCAACTGAAGCTGTAACAGAGATAGACCAGAGGAAAAGAGTGGCACACCAAGCATCTTCTGAATTTGATATGAAATCACCTAGATATAAAGAACTTTGCCTTGTTAACACAAAAGAAAAAGAGCGCCATCCTCAAGTCACAAACACATACATTTTATGGATCCAATTTGTATTGGTGCTATGGCTCTGCGTTTTACTTTGCCTGGCTCAGAGCAGTGACATTTTGAATCTTAAAGGGGCATTGGACAGAAGACAAAATTTGACCAAAAAAAATGTGTGCACACAGCCACACAAAGCCTCAAAATGTCAAAGCATTGTTTGCTACAAACAAGTCATGCTGGTCCCCATAGGGATTCACTGAATCTGTTTTAACTGAACTCAAAAGAAACAGTAGTGGTTCCCTGCAGAAGACAGCGCGTGACTTCAAGCAGATGCTATGCCAATGTTTTTTGAGCCCTGTTCCCTCGACAGTTTTTTTTCCCCCAGTTCTCCCTGAAGATCTCACAAATGTCATTCACATTTGTTCGTCCTTCCATGCAAGAAGTGACTAGGGGAGAAGAAAGCACTTACAGAATTGGACGAGACTGGAAATCTTCCTGGTTCATTCTCTCAGACTGACGGATTTTCAAAATTTCTGTGTAACTTAGATTCTGAAGTTTACTTTTGAATTGGTCCAGAGAGCTAGGCTTGGTAGTGAGTGCTCTCATTATTTGTTCCTTCACCACCTGCATTACCTGTGGATGAAAATAAGAGTATTATTGTTTCATTTTGTTTCCCCCCACTACCATGTTCTAGCACATGTTGTAATTAGGTACCCCTTGGTACAAAAAAATAAAAGCAATTATCAAACTAGTTACAGAAGGAATTTTGGCAGGTACCACTCTCAGAAAATTAGCTGATCTCTAACTGGGATTGTTACATGCTAGCAACAGAGGTTTCTCTCTCCTAAAATAAACAGCCCTGTTGGAGAACCCATTTACAATAACCTTTCTTCCTGATATAATTACTATAGGACTGCTACTGTCTTTGAGTACCTGGCTACACCTCTGCTCTACTTAGTCTAAGTCTTATTTTGGAGAGAGATGAGCAAAATGGCTAGGTCTCTTCTACATTATATGAGAGACTATGTTTTAATAGTGTAAACAAGTGAACAGCTGAAATGGGTGCCCCAGCATAGGTGTCACTGTAAAAAAGCAGAAGAGTGAATAAGAGTCTAGAGGCGGATTCTCTCCCTGCCGTCTGCCAAAGGAGGCTGGGGATTTCTTCTGAAAATCTGATTGGAACTGAAGCACAACAGTATAAAGGGTTGGTAGTCTGGAGTTGGCCATTTACCAGGAAAGCTCCCATAGTTCTTTGGAGTTTAAGGTTGCTCTCCTTGGAGGAGAATGATGTCATAATCTGACAAATGTAGTCCCCCCATTTCACTCCTTGTTGTATACAGGGAGGGGAGTAGTTGGCTCTATATGTTACAGATATGTAAACATTATTGTTTGCTTTTCATTCCAATTTTCACTCCCTTTTTCTTTCTCAGGACACCCTTAGCCTGTGTATTGCTGGTCTTCGCCTGATCCCAGACATCAGTTACTCATTCTTAAGCAGGATTACAACAATTTGCAATGAAGGAAATAGATCTACTAACAAGGGATATAAATCAGGAGACAGAGATCAATTTGCTAGGGTTATTATAGGATTGCTTTTAAACAATGAAGGATGCCTAGAGAAAACTGCTGAGAAACAGTTAACTAAGGGAGTCTATTTGGCATCAGTTCAACTCAATATATATGAGATGGCTTTCCCTTCCCCTCTCTTACTCTCTACTGGCTTCCTCAGTTCTGGTGCAAATTATATACTTTGAAAGGTTTTTTTTTCTGATTCTGTCTTTTGGTTGGGTGAAGAAGTGGTTTATCAGATTTAAAAAGATTTTTCTTCCCTCACAACCAAAGCAGGCTAGTAAGCAGGAGGAAAAAATAGTAACATTCAGCTCAGATCAAAGCAGGTCTGTGATAGAAATTAACAGCTAGGAAAAGAGAGAATAGAAATAATTTTTGAACTGTCCTCCCCCCTTTTCTTTTATTCTTTGATATTCACTATGTTTCTAAAAATGAAAGCCTGATTCTGTGCAGTTTGAAAACTTTTCTTTTCCTAAGCACGTGTGTGTGTATTATTGCTGTATCAACCTTGAAAACTGTCCTTGTCTGTGCTATATCTTTGACTTTCATTTCCTGAGATGCCATCTTTCTTTTAGATATGATCTAGGCACCCATCCTAGTTTTGTTGCCATTTCCAGAAAGCATGAATGCCCCCTCCTGAGCTTCTCTCAATCATTTATTTCTCAAAAATAATGCTCTTTGTTTCTTTTAATGCTCTCACTTCCACCTCTCTTTTTTTAACCCCTCCTTCTAAACTAGCCTACCTCACTCAGAGTAATACTTTGCTTTAAGAATATACTTATAGAATAAGATCCATTTCTTTGTTAGCATATTTGGCAAATCTGGCTGATGCTCATTCGGTTTGAATATTAAAGGACTGAACAAAAGCCAGTTAGAGTTGAGGAGAGTTCATCAGGCTTTAAATTAGGCTCTGAAGAATTTATGAATGTAATGAAAGAAACATCCAGGGAAGTTTAGCAAAAGAAATGACTTAGAAACAGGCAACACTGCCTATTAGACAAACCAGATGTTTTAAATTCTTTCTGGCTTTCTCCTTGTCTCTCTTGGTGTCTGTTCAGCAATAATTGGAAGTCAGAAAAAAAGTATTGCCTAAACTCACCACTTTGGGGATGGGGCCTTGGGGATGACCTTTATTTATCAGATTGTTGCAGAATTCAGCTGAGCCTGTTTAACTTCTAAAACCTCGGAAAGAACATGATTTTAAAACATTACACTCAGTTTAGGTTGCTGCAACTGGTGTTACATTCAGCCTATGGGTATCAGCTCTGAACCCATCATGGAATGGCCAATCTTAAAGTAGATGTTTAAAGGTAGGTATCTAGAACAGCCTGCTTGTATTGAAGTGCTCAGCATCCTTAACAATTACACTGATGTGAAACAAGTATAAAGTTAAGCATGCATGAAAGGGCTTGCAGGATCTGAGACTTAGTTGCTTGAATGAAGATTTATATAAAGAACTAGACCGAATTTTAACTGTGACTGCCATATATGTATACAGGTGGGGGTCCCTTCAAAAAAAAAAAATCAACAAAATCAACCCTTACCCATGTTCTGTTTTGGAGGACTGCAAGCTAAAATTCTTTTTTTTTTTTTTGGTCTAACTTCTATAGCCTTAAGAGACTATGCTGTATATTTGATTAAAAGAAGGCAGATTGGTCCAGGTTCTGTAAGTTTGGAGAGCTTTCATTTATCTCTTTATATATTTTGCCATGGCATTCTTTTAAAATCTCACCCTCCCACTCCCCTATTCACTTTAGCAGTTGTAATGCAAACAGTGTGCGTTGTTCTCCAACGCTGTAATTTTGAAAGCCATTCAGAGGGGAATTGTTAAAGAATTATCTAGTCTATAATTTCCTCGCTGTGACACTTCTTGTCCCAATGGCAGAAGGTGGGAGAATCAACAGGCATACCTTAAACCTAGTGCATGCTGTAGCAAAACTACTGGGGCAATTGCTTTCCTTTAGTGTTTGTTCTAGTCAATAGTGCTTAACTAGTTGGCCTAAGCATCAAAGCTGCTGCTTGAGTCGAGTTTCCTTAGCACTGGAAACTACTGCCAAGAATTTATCATATGCTCAAAATCTCTTCAGCTGAGTGCCAGCACCTGATTACCATAGATCAACACATCTATAAATGAGACCTTTTTTTATTTCAGCATTGTTAGACATTAATATTATACACAGTGTTTTTAAACGCATTCTATTTTAAATAGTCTATAGCTGCTAGAATAGAAGTTGAGAGGGCATGTTTACTCATTTTTTGTCCTTTTTCTTTGGTTTTTTTCCCCCAGTCGGATGCCTGTTTATGTGGTAAGGCAGAATTAAGGGTTGAGTGTTCTGCTAAAGGTAGGCAGGTTAACTGAGACTATTCAGAGCCACAGAAATATGCATCTTCTTCTAATACAAAAGATAAAGAGCGCAGTGACTTAAGAACAGTAGTTTGCCTGCAATAAGATGGGTATGCATTTCATTTTTACCTACCATATAAGTAAGCAGCAAACAGCATGAACTCTGACTGCATACCTATCTTTTTAGCTAGTTTCAAGTATATTCACACTGGACCTCATCTCTGTAATGAGACATTTGAATTATTTCTATCTCCCTAGCACTCTTTCCCTATCTTTTTCTCTTATGCTCTCTTTCTGTGTCTCCTTACTGTCTTATCACTTTCCATACAAACTGTTAACACATGTAAAATCAAGATGATCTCTTTCAAGACAGATCAAAACTGGATACTTAGGTTCTACAACATGCAGAAAAATAAGCTAAGGAGTCAATTTTTAGCACTGAAGTTTATTCATGCAACTAAATTTAGGCTACTAAGCAACCGGCTGTGAAGCCTGAAAGACACGGGAAAACTCAAATGATAGTTATCAACATTTTGTTTGCAACGTACAGCATAAATATTCAGTCACACTCATGTTACCACCCTACCATGGTGTAGTCCATCTCATATCCATACTAGGATTGTTTTGCACTGATTAGGAAGGATGAAGGTGATCTTTGACACCTATCATTGCTTGAAAACTTCTTCAAGTTTATAGCTGAAAAGTTACCCCAATTATATCCCCCTTCATATACGATCCTACAGAATCCCTCACCTGCAGAAGTGGCTCTCAGCATGTTTCTATCCTGATGTGCTCCAGGTTTGTAGCAATATATCTGGGGTACGCTAGCTAAAGCTGAACTGTATGTCCACTTATTTACCTCTTCCAGTGGTGTACCAAGGTGAGTGGGCGGGCGAGCGGGGCAACTGCCCTGGGTGCCGAAGCAAAGGAGCGCCAAGAGGTGTTGTGTAGCCGGGGCAGGGTGTGGGATGGACCTGTGAGCAGCTCGTTTGGGGGGGGAGAGGGGGGGGAACACAGGGATGGGGGAAGGGCAGCTCCTGCCAGTGTGTGCACTCCTGGGCAAGCAAAGGGGGACGTGTGCCCACTGGATCTGTGCACTGGGTGAAGTTGGGCTGCCTCTGCAGGCTTTGCCCTGGGTGCCCAACTTTGTTGCTATGGCACTGACCTCCTCTATGGTATCCCTCTTTGCAGAATATCTATGTCCTTCCCCTCCCCCCCACAAACTCCTTCCTCCTCTAGGGATGCCATCCATCTCTGGCTCTGTAACCCCATCTGCGACTATTTACCTGTATGTCACAGTTTACATGTCCCACTGTGATGAACCTTCCATAGTTTAGGTCAGGAAGGGTAACAGTCAGTGCTCTGGTTTCCACTAGTGGCTATCTAACAATCAGTGCAGTGGTGGTGGTGGGGAAATGACAACAACAATATTATGGGTGCTTTCAGTAATTTGAATGGGAAAAGTCTGTGTGGTTTTCCCCAATATAAATAAGGTATAAATCAAATTATGAGCCTGCGTGAAAACAGCAAGCTTAATTCAATCACAGTTTTGTTCAGAAAGCAAGAGCACTGCAAAGCACTAATGTCCTAGCATGCTACAAACACCAGGCCGCAGGCTGCACAAACCCATCCCTGTAGCCGTTCAAGAAGCATCTGTGCTCTAGGAGCCCATTTCTGGTGTGTGGGAGAGGTGGGAAGATTTAAGCTGCATTAACACATTTTTCCCCTAGCTAAATATCCTTTCTAAAAAAAGAGCAGGAGAAAGAATATATTTTAATGATATTTTCTCAATAATGCATACCTACTGAGCCCATTTATCTGAATGATCCTCAAAACAGTCCACTCATTTTTTAAGAAAGGAAATTAAAAGAAATTAGAAGAAAAAGAAAACACTGAGAATGAGCATGCTGATTTCAGTTCTTTTGTTTAAAACTGTAGTGGAACTGAGAATAAGAGTTTAGAAGGAAATAGCCAAAACAGCCTTAATGGAGAGCATTTGCTGATGAAAAATAAAGCCATAAAGAAAAATCTAATTCTTAAGAAAAAGGTGCTGGCTACATAATCAACCTGCAAAAATCCTTTATTGAGAAAACTTTACATGATTAAAATGTGCAGCAGGTGATTCAAGACATTTTTTAAGCCATTTTGAAGAGTGAACTGTTTTCGATAAATCTCTGGTTACATTTTTAGAGTATTCAGAATAATCATCCTGAGACTTCAAGGTCCTTGGAAAATAACAATACTTTTTTTTTTCTTCCCCAGCACCTCCTATTGCCTCCTGGTGCAGTTTGTGATTTCACCCTCCTAGCCTCATCTTACCATATCTTCTCACATCAGAATCATTTTCAATATAATTTAACACAAGCCTGTCTCCCACAAAGAATGTCAATCTTGGCTCATGTCTGGTTAGTGACAAAATAACTCATGCTGTACTATAAGCACTACATGTTATAATGCCTTTTCTGAAAGTGCCAAGAAGTAGTTTCCAGGAACCTTAACTATTCCAGAACAGAAGTATAGTAACTAGGACCATGTGGGCTAAAAAGAGATTTCTACCTAAGTAAGAATGTACAGAGCCCCAGGAAAGCTAATTGTGTTTCAGAATATGTTGTTTCAGTGGTTTAGTTGTTAAACAGAAAGTTTTAAGAGATGCTTTCTCATATAACCCTCCAACACATTTTTTCTTATAATTTATATTAGAATTTAAATTTCATTTTTAATAAAGGTTTTAGCTCTTCTGCTTGGGAAGACCATGATCCTCCCAGTATGAACCAAATAGGTGTTATCTCTAAGTCTGCAGGCAAGCAAACTGAAGCAAGGAGCTTGAGAAGGTTGCATCTCCATATATCCTGATGTGACAATGACATCAACATTGTCAATTATTCCAGTAGTGCTTGTTTTAGCAGAAACATTCACTGTGCATAAGCACATTTGATGGTGGTAGAGATAGAAATAGATGGGTCTGGGAGGCAAAAGATGTGATAGCTAACTTCCCTAAGACAGTTGTCCCGCCTTCTTTACCTCTTGCTATCCCCTACTAATTGCTGCTTTCCTAGGCCTGCTGGGAAGCTGGACAGGACATAGAATTTTTGGGGACAGGAGGAGCGAGATTAGTCAGAGGTTAGAAGAAGATAGAGAATAAAAGATCTACTCCAGTTCTCCTACGTTGTGGGCTGTGGGGAGGGGTGAGGCAACTCTCTGTCTAAGCACCCTAAAGAAGATATCCTGTGATAAGTTAAAGAAACGGGAAGCAGAAAGGCTGAGAAGCGGAGGGAAGATGAGCGAATGAGACTTGAGTATTCTTGATGGAGGTAAAGCAGGAGTTCAATTCCCTAGAAACATTCCAAGACAGCTCGGCGTGTAAGTGTATTCGTTCTGTAAATACAGTTGAGAGGAAATGGATCATTAGGTGTTGCACTCGGGTACATTATAGCTCTGCACTACTTTACATCTGCAGACAAAGGAAAGAGAGTCGGTTGGGAGCTGAATATGTGACTAGTCAGTTTTACATTTTCCAAAGTAGCTATCAGAAGTACACCCTGCTTACTGCACTGATTAATTTCCCTTGGTGATGCATGTCCACCTGTGTATCCTGACAGATCTGTGCCAGTTCTCACTAAGATCTCCAATCTGTTTCTATTTTTGGCTGACCCAGGTCAGGAATTAGGGGTATATCAATAGAAATCTTTTGGGCCAATACGGATGGCTGATTTTTAAGGAGCCATACTGGCTGATACTGATCCAATTCTGATATGCAGCTGGGCAGCTTGGAGACCAGTGTCAGGCTGATAAGTCTGGTGTGGGGGAAAAGGGGGTGGGGGGTGGGGCTGGGCCAGGCTGCAAATATGGCCTGCAGAGCCATATTATCCAGCTTGCTTTGCTATGGCAATTAACACTGCGCCATTTCCCCACTGTCAAATTTCTGGACCTGCAGGGAGCCTTCTGCAGCAGGTCACACCATGGT
This sequence comes from Crocodylus porosus, assembly GCF_001723895.1. Classification (NCBI taxonomy): domain Eukaryota; kingdom Metazoa; phylum Chordata; order Crocodylia; family Crocodylidae; genus Crocodylus; species Crocodylus porosus. The sequence goes on from NW_017728886.1 coordinate 87,765,544, forward strand.
CAGATCCAGCATGGTTGGATTGTACCTGCGGACCAACCCCACAAGCTGACTCCATGGCTGGACCAGTCTCATGAACTAGCCCTGTACCATTCATCCAGTCTGCGGAGCCAGATAGGTTGAGCACCACTGGTCTAAACTATTTGTAAAAGCTTACGGAACAACCCTCATGCCCAACTACCAGGTGTAATGACCAGAACTTCCAAAACACCTTTGACTTGTCATAGCTTAAGCAGGCAAATGAGGGCACTGTCTCAGTCTAATCTGAACATCATCTGAACAGCACTTCTTTAATTCAACTTTGAGTTAAATAGAAATTACTGACAGATGAGAAACATCTTTCCTGATAGTTAACACTCACAGAAGCAGGTCAATATTTGACCAAAAAATGCAAGTTAAATCAGTTTCCTTTCAGTGCATCACGCCCTTGGGCAAACAAAGCAAGAGATGACTTCTGCATGACAGAGCTTTTCAGCCTAAGTAAAATTATGTACAAAGTTAATGTGACAGTTTCTGTAAACTTGCTTGTTAGTTAATTGAAGTCTTAGGTCAGCCAACATTACATTATTTCCCCCAACATCTGACAATATCCCCTTAGCAAAATAAAACATGCACAAATCATTTGAGAGTGGCATTTAATTTAGAGCTTTCACAAACAAAATGTGCTGAGCTACTCAAACAATGTTTAAGAGGACAAGAGGAATAAAAATAGAAAGTGAGAGTGAAGAGATGGACGGGACTATGAAGCTTTAGTCATGCTTTAATGTGATAATCAACATACTAACAAAGCACAAGTCTGAATTATAATAGAAAAGAACACAAATAGGCAAGTCAAACATGACTGGGAAGGATTCACAAACATGTTAATTAGCATAAATTTTAAAAATAATTAAAAGTTCACCAGAAGAACAAGTACAGGCATTAGGGAAAGGAAGAAGAACAGCAAAGGAGATAAAAATTAAATGTTGGGCAGGTCTTTCCATTGGAGATTTTACAGTTTTAGAGGACTAATGATGAACAGAACAGACTAGAAGTTATGAAATTCATCTGGGTCTTTTTCTACATGGGGAACTCGAAGGCATATGTCAAGAAATTCATTAAAAAAGTGCATCAGGGCCTGCAGAGTCTCTCTCTTTCTGGTACAGAGACTATTTAGTAAATCTGAAAAAAAAACTTTAAAAAGGAATTAAATTTTGTAGACCAGAATCCTGGATAGTCATATTCCTCCTCCTTTATCTAAGATGTGAAATCAAGGTCCCAACCCCTTGTATGCATAAAAAATTCCATTGCCCCTTCTGCGAAGATAAGCATGACCCCAGCATCCTAGTCAAATTCCAATTAAGATAACTGCACGGGGCCACACAGTGGTCTGAATTTGTGCCCGTATTTGTCTATCTGCCATTCCGTTTCAATCGTTTCAATCAGATGTACGCACTCTTCCTTTCCCTTCCTAAAAACAATTGTCTGGTGCACAATGCCTGCCGCTTTTCACTGGTGGCTATGTTGTAGTAAGAATTGCCCACATAAGGAAAGCTCTATGAATGTGATGGCATAATATGATAATGGTTAAGGATGTATGGAATACAGCCACTAACACAAGTTATCTGAAATGGCAGTGCCCAGGTCACAAGGGAATGTAAAGAAGGTTTCTCGCCCTGCTGAGTTTTTCTCTCTTCCTCCTTTTCTATTCTGTTAACCGTCTTCCCCCAAAGCAAACTAACCTTTAAGTACTCCCCTGTGTCGACAGTGAAGTCTATCTCTATTTGAGCAGCAAATTCTACAGCTCTAATGACCTACTTATTCCCCTGACTATAGCAGACATATTAATAAAAGAAATGTAATGGACATCAAGATCAAACTTATGGAATCCCATGCATAGTGGCTGAGATTTGTTAGCTGACCTGGATAAAGGCTCTTCATGAGAAGATTCTCATTATGGGCATGAATGGAATCTCAGACAAGCCTTCACACTGATAATACCCTATGTCGGCTTCACACAAACAATAGTACCAGCCCCCCTGCTCTTAGCTCCATCACTTCGTACCACAAAGAGGTAGGGAATACAGATGTTCAAAAAGCAGACTTTTTATCATGGGGGATTTTCTATATTTTTACATTTGTTTTTGCCCCGAGATGAGATGAAATACTGAAAACGTTTACAGACCAGTAATTTCCAAAACATTTTAGTACAGAAATGTTGAAATGAAACAGTTTGGCAATTTTAACCAAAAAGAGATCTTTTGTTTCAAGAGAATTAGAAACAGCCCATTTTCCTTATCCCATAGTAAAATAATGTAAAAAATCATGAAAATAGACGTGCGTGTAAAAAAATGGCTTTTGGGGGAGTGGGAAGATACAAAACTTCATCGTTCATCAGGAAAAGCTTTTGGCAAAATAATTGTGAACAATTCATCTAATGAATTGTAAACAGTCTGAGCTTATAGGTCTAACACTACCCAACCACAGCAGGAATTTTTAAATTTTAATTTACATGAAAAAGGAGAAGAAAATGACAAGGACTTTTTGGTAATCTACATTTAAGTTTCCTGGACACTGTTAATGATACTGCCTCTTTTTTTTTTTTTTAAATAAGCAGAGAAAACTTTGCAATTATGCATCTTACAGAGTCTACCAGAGGGACCCAGTCTTCTGTTCTGTGTACACACAACAAAAGACTTTTTGGATAAATGCCAGGAATTTTCAGCTGATATAAATTGGAGTTGCTTCATTCAATGAAATATGGCAATTTCTGTCATTTGTGGACCTAACCCCAGTTTTAGAAATTATGTAGTCAAGGATCTGCAGAGATGTATTATTAATCTGCATAAACTTGTATTTATTATGCAAGATAATATATACCATACTAATTCTTAGGCAAACACTTATTTCAATAGTCAGATCGCCAAAGAGAAGTACTGAGTTTCATAATATATCTACAGAATATCAACTTGGTAACACTCATTAGATTAACAACTGTATGTTTTAAATTGCAGATGTATCAATGATATTTAAAGGTCCAAACAGTGCTGGAAAAATAATAATGAAAAACAGTTACACAAATTAATTAAATAATTTGGGAAAACATCTGAAGCAAGAAATACATTAAACTCATTCTGACTTGCTCGATCTTCACGGTGCCTGTAAAAGGATTTGGCAAATTACTGACTTGACAAATTGCAATAAGCACCTTCAGGACTATTACAGACCAGAATCTGAATCCATCTGCTTCCCATGTCCAATATGCTTATGTGCTAGGAAAAATTATTTTAACTGAAATTAAAAATAGTCTTTACCAATAATCATAATAAACCCACTTTGCAGCAGGAACTAATAATTTTGTTTTACTCTGTTTGTATACTGTCAAGTACAATCCAATCTTTGTCCTCAGCTGGAACACTCTAGCACTTCTGTATCTGTAGTACAAGTAATAAAATGCACATTATTTCTTTTTTCTTGTGCATCCTGGAACTCAAAGCAGGAGCACAGCAAACAAAGCTCTTCTCTGGGCTATTTTCAGGAGGAGAAATTAAAAAAAATTACGAATTTACCATGCCCTGCTACCAAAACTGCCTTAACTCTCATGGTTTAAAATGCAAGACTTCTGCGTATGACTGCTGAGGAGATAGGAAGTCTTCTTAGACAAAATGAATATTGTTTAAGACTCACATATAACACAGGGAAATTACCAGCCCAGAATGATAGGTGCTACTGATTCAGCATACAGTTAATAACTAGAGTAACTGCTAGATATCTATACCCAAAGGTACATAGGTTATTCGGTGCAACTGACAATAACATGTGAGTCTCATAAATTAGAGGTGGAATGGATATATTAAACTGCTAAGTTTATTGCCTTTTAGGACAGGAAATACTCCCCCCAGAAAAGGGCATGACATATAATAGATCTGATACAACATACACACTAAGCAAAAGGCCAGTAAATAGCAGTCAGTTTTAATTTTCTTCCAGTGGTCAGTCCCTTCACTAGATTATGTTACACTCAGCTCTAAACATCTAAAAGTATAACTTTTTTCCTTCCAAGCACGACACTCCCAGGCCAGCTACTAAGGACCTTAGATTTTTTGTCTCATTTATGCATAACTTTCACAGAAATCTGTGGGAATTTGCCCAAAGGAAGCTTGAAAAAATATTATCCTTTGGACACTAAGTCATTTTCCATTAGTGATTTAAATACACCAACAATACACATACAGACTCGCACACAGAGCATTCCAGCCTGAGTTGACAACTGTTAAAATAATGCTACATCTTGGAACCAATTGTGGAGTTGCAGATGGCCGGACTGAAGGGTTTATAATCTGCGTGCTGAAAGACCCTTAACTATGGTAACCTGAATGGCATTAATGTAATAAAGTCACTGTACTTTGTCCATGTTGTTGTAAATCTTGACATCTAATAAGCCTACAGCCTTCCTTTTCTATAACTTTGTGGTGACTTGCTGTCCATCTTGGGGAAGAAAACAATCTTTTCAGAATTAATTGCAAGCTGTTTGTTTTCCTTTAAAAAGATACTGTCAACTTCTGTAGGCTCCGAAACGTAGCAATTAAAAAAAAAGGAAAATTCAGTCATTCTGAAAATCCCCTAATACCTCAAGATGTGATTAATCAGTGGATTTTCTTTTCTATAAACTCTCTTGAGCCCACAGTCATTCAAAGAGCACATGCTGTGCTATAGTTAGATACATCCCATGCCTGCGCACACACACTGTGCCTCAGGCACATATGGATTTCAATATGGGGAGGTGGGGAGCTGGGGCTAAGTGAATTGAACTAGTATTCCTGTTCCTTCAAATCATTAACTGTGTTGAGAACTGGCAACATGGGCAAGAGCATGTGATGTTGTGAAACCTGTGGGTCCACAACACTGATTTACTGCTTGTCCCTAGAGAATATTACATAGAAGGAAGAAGGGAATTTACATGGGGCAGGGAATAAGATGCAATCGGAGCAACCAATGCTGCCTGGTAGAAGTATGTGGCGTTCTGGTACAAGCAGTACAAGAAAGTCAAGGGGAGACACTGAGTCCTGGACAGAAGGAAGCTAAAACATATATGGGGAAAAAAAAAAAATCACACATATTGTGAGTGGACAGTTGAGAATGATATATTTTGGAAAGTGTTGAAGTAGAAGAGATTCAGCATGAAACCGCTGATAGGTAGTGGGAGCTGCATGGGAGTAAGTAGGAGGTAAAATTTAAGCAAGGGCTGAAAAAAGCAGAATATGCAAGAGTACCCTGGTAAGGCTAACATTTGATCGTACAATCATCAGAATGTGAAATGATAGCCCGCAGCAGTTTTATGAATATTGATCTTTTAAAAACTACTCCAGACTTCAGAAATACACCAATTATATTAAACCAAAGATGCGTGAGATGTTAGCAGACAGGTGAGGGTGTTTTGGGTTTTTTTTTTCCCAATCTCTGCTTTTCACCAAAAGTTTTGAATCAGTATTTTTTTTTTATTAGTTCTCATTCTAATTCCATCCAGCAGAGGGCAGAAACTTGCATTCATATGTCTACCCAGACAGGCACAGACAAACAGGTGGGTTCCTTGTGATATTAACTGTGGTAGTGGTTGTTTGGTATGTAACACACACACACACACACTGTTTTTTTTTATTGTCTTCCATTTTTTCCATTGCTTATTAGACTTCCTCTTCTTTCTCTTTTTGGAATTAAGAAGTGCTTCCATGAACATACAAGAATGATACCAAATATCATAGCCCAAACCACGCATGGAAACATGTAACTTTATATTTCAAGGAAGATACATACAGGAGAAACCCTTACAAGGGAAGCATTATAGTATGATGGAGAAAAATAACAGAGCACTGCAAAACACTGTGTGACAGCTGTGAACTGGGAAAATAGCCAAAAGACACATCAGAGAAGGGGAGTGAGAATCAAATTGGTTATTTTACAGAAGTGTAAGATAAGAAGCCAGAAAAGAAGGGGAGGTGGGAAACACAGCTGCCTGAAGACAGAAGGAACTGGAGCTCACAGCTGCACCTGCTCCTCTTTGGGGAAGTGTTGCTGGCAGCTGGTGAGAGGAGGAGAAATACCCAACGTCATTTCACCTGCCATTCGCAGCCATGTCAAGCAGCCCAGTCTGCAAAAGACTAAATTTGCCTGCAAGCATCTACTTCCTGCAAATTGTTTCTTTTGGGAAAGAGGCTTATAATGTGTGTATGGACACGCATGTGCATTTGTGCACACAGGCACATATGTGCACTATAAATGGGTTTCAGTGATTTATAGGGACAAATAAGTATGGTATTGGGTTCAGAGAGAGAGAGAAGACAAGTATGAGCACAAAACTCAGACTACTCCATGGCTTGTGGTTTATCAGTTCTGTAAGGAGATTCAAACAACTTTCCTTTCCCCACAACGCATCATTAATCATTGCCAAACTAAACATGATCTTAGCACGGTTGGTGGTACAGCTCACTGCCATTACCTAATAAACAAACAAGAATGATGGTTGTTGAAGAGACAGCATGCAGGGAACAGTAGTCAATGAATTCACTATTACACTTTTTGATCTGCAGAAAGTAACAAGCTGCTGTTGCTTGAGTCAGTACAGCTGACATCACTATCCAGTTCCCACATTAAAAAATAAAAAAGCTCAGGTATTTTCTGCATTCAGAGGAGAGAGAGCATTTGGTTTGCTTAAGGCAGGGGTGGGCAATTATTTCAGCTGGCAGGCCACTTAAGGTTTGGGTGAACTGTTGAGAGCCGCACACACAAAATCTTTCAGAAGCTATCATTTCAACAATCATATACTAAAAATCAAACATCTACTCTAACATATTTTAATTTTATTTCAAAAAATATTTTCTGTTCTGGTTTATGTTTTTTGAGTAGTGTATATAGAGGCGATTGCATAATAACTCAAAATAGTCTTACCGTTGTGCACTGTGTGTGTGTGGGGGGGGGGGCAGCTTGTGCGTTAGGTCCTGGGAGCCAGCTGGGGGAGGGGAGATAGGGGGTGGGTGCAACAGAGCTTACCCAGGCAGTACAGGTGTAAGTGTGCTCCACCCCCACCCCACTCGCATCCATCCATCCTGTGGTTACCCCCATGATGCTCTGCATGGGGACAATCTCCATCTGTTCCCACCCCAGCCCTGACCAGAACACACAGCTTCCTGGCAAGACTGCCTTCCCCCCTCACTCGACCACTCATAGGTGCTGGGTAGGTGGAGTAGGTAAAAGGCAGCTGAGAGTTGAAGCTGGAGCCCCATGTGCTGAGGCAGGAACCACATGGCTGCAGCTTCCCCACTGCCCGCCACTGCTTCCCCGCGTTACCTACTGCCCAGAGCAGCACAGCAGAGGCAGGAGGAGGTAAGGAGAGCCAAGCAGTATCTGGGGGGCTGTGACAGCAGTGGGAGCAGCCCTGCTTTAAAGCTGTGCATGCTGGCCAGGGCCAGGATCCTCCAGTGTGAGTATGGCGCAGCCTGCCCTGGGTGGAAGCAGGCAAAGCTCAGCCCCATGCAGAGTGCCACGGGGGTAGCCGTGGGCCAGATGCAATTAATTAGTGGACACTTGCCCGTGGGCCAGATCCAATCAGTTGGTAGGCTGGATCCGGGCAGCGGGATGTATTTTGCCCACCCCTGGCTTAGGGACACATTCATCTTGGTGCTTCGTAAGGCAGCACCTGCACTGTGAAAAGGCCGCTGCGGGCTCTGCTGTTGTAAGCTATGAGCACATGAAAGGGGACTCTCAGCATCCCCATCACCACACAAACAAACAGTGATGCTCAGGCTAGGTCACTTGCCTGGGAACTCAGGCCATCTGAGTTTAATGGTTGCCTTTGTCATATTGAATTTTATAACCTTGGGCAAATTACTTAAACTCACTACTCTATCTGCAACATGGAGATAACCTGCTCCCATCCACTGTCCAGCTTGTCTCATCAGCAATCCTTCAATTTGAAGATGATCTTTCCCATGGCTCGTTGATGGGTCTCAAGGTGACTTAAGAGTCTAGTCCTTGAGCCACAGATCCATCTGCAGAAGTTGCAAGTCTTTCTACAGTGGAGAGTAGTCTGTAGGCTGGGATTTCTCTCCTTTTGCTTCCTTTGCCCTCTCTTCTTTGCTTTGAGAGCAAGATGTTTGACCTTGTAGTAGGCTGCCACTTGGTTGAGGTTGCAGTGTCACTGCGGTCAGTTAGCAGACAGCTTCTCCGAGCTCTTGATGTCAGCATCCATTTTCTCAAGGTATGCCTTCAATGTGTCCTTGCAGCATTTCCTCTGGCCACTATGAAATCTCAGGCCACAACTAAGGTCATAGTAGAGCAGTTGTTTAGGGAGTCGAGAGTCAGGCATCCCCACACAATGTCTGGTCCAGTGAAGCTGGTGTTTGAGGATCACAAACCAATGGTGGTAACATTGGCTTCAGCAAGGATGGCATTTGTGCAGTGATCTTCCCATTTGATGTAGAGGATTGTCTGGAGGCATCATTGGCATGCCTTGTCTGTTTGGGTTGTAATCTTTTGAGGGCAGGGATGTCTGTTATGATGTTCATACACAGTGCTTAGCACCAAAAGCCCAAGCACTTTATATGGTTGAGGCCTCTAAATGTTATCATAATGAAAATCACAAGTTATAAGAAATAACTATAGGACTGTCTATGACTAGCCTACAAAGAGCAATGTAGGTGGCAGCATGAAGATGAGTGAAGGGTCATGATTCATGATTATACATATCCTTGCAGACGTTTGAAAGAATTTGTATTGCATCTCTGCTCCTTCATGCTAGCTTTGAGGAGGTGCCTCTCTGTTACTGTTATTGTGAATAAAGTCCAATCATTTGGACTCTGAACAATGAAACAATTCCTCCCTTCATGAATTTGATACATGCTTGGAAGAAATGTGGATCAATTCTGGCTATGAACTCACACAAAAGAACAAAAATAGCAACAGATTGCCTATACCTACTTTACTTGTACCTTTTTGAATCAGAGGGTCTAATAATGACAGAAGATGACTGGCATTTGGGATTTCTTGAGTTCTCTTTGTTCTCACTTTGCAACTTTGGAAAAGTAACTTGCAGCTACTCCACACTTCCCTCTACCCCTCCGTAGAATGGATATACCATATTTACTTGAATACAGGATGAAGTTTTTCCCCAAATCCCTCTGTCACTTCCTCTCTCAGCCTGTTCATTAGATTAGCAGGGTTGAGCCAGACCAGGATGCCCTGTGCCTTACCTGTATATAAGTTTTTGGAGAGTCTTAAGATTCATTATAAGAACACGAAGTTCCAGTTATGTGTGGGGCCTAATTAGCATGTGGATCCTTTGTGGGGGAGTATCTGGAGTACACACACACTGAGCTGTGCTGAGCTGCAAGGTCACCATCACTTGAAACACTATGACTCTGCTGGGGCCCAGCCTAACAATCTATATGGTAAATCATGAGCCTTTTGGTTTCAAGTTTCTGCTATGTATAGTGGTGGGGAGGGTTGTAGAGGAAAGAAGTTGGGGGGTGGTAGATGGCAAGAGGGCCACTTGATCCCCCTAGATTTATTTTCCCTACTGTAGCAGTAGGAGGAGAACAAATTCAAGGCAAACTTTCAATAATTAGGTTTTGTACCTGGAAAATTATAACAAATTTATACATTTTCCATATCTAGAATCTAATTGTTGTGGGGAGGTTTGTTTTGTATTCTTGGTCATATTAGGTCAAATAAATCTGGCAACAACACTGATTATATCTAAGTCACGGTAGTATGGAAAGACTCATTCAGTGTTTATAAATAACTTCGAGATCCATGTATGAAATGATTTATGGATAGACGAAGTATTATTCATTTGCTGTGCTCCCATTCTTAAAAGCTGTCAGAAAGGGTTCAGGAAGAGGAAACTACACTGAAATTCTGGACTATTATTGTTCTTAAAAGATCACAAGCACTGAGGTGAATTTACAAAGGTTATAAGGATGATTAACTATTTACTACTTTCCATGTAAAATTGAAAGACTTTGTTATTGCTGTTAGTTTTATGTGGATGGCCCTTACATAGCAGGGTGGTTGGCAGCAAAATAAAACCCAACGATGCCTGATAATTTAAGATTTTAATTTGTTTATTGATTGTTTAAATCAGGGGTGGGCAAATTGCAACCCAGGGGCTGGATGCGGCCCACCAGGCCATTCTATCTGGCTCCCAGGGCCCCTAAAAAATTTAGAAAATTATTTATCTGCCCCTGGCTGCCTATCATGTGGCCCTCAATGGTTTGCCAAAACTCAGGAATCAGCCCTCCGCCCAAAATAATTGCCCACCCTTGGTTTAAATCAAGTTCATTTTTATGGCAACATGGATACAGAAAGATACAGGCTTATATTTTTTAAGTGACTCTTAATTTGGGGTTCTTAGATACTTGGGGTCCTAGACTGAGGCCCTCAAAAGTATTCAGTACTAGGGGTGTACGAAATGGACTGTATTCAATTTGAATTCAGATTCGGCTCAAACTGGGGGACAGTGATTTGATTTGTTGATTTGGATCACTGTCCCCATTTGATTCAGCCAAATCTGAATCTGAAGATTCAATGCTGATTCGGAGAATCAGCTATTTGGCCATAGACACAGCTTTAAATGTTTTTTCTACATACCTTGAGGTACCAGGCATTGCTTGTGAATGCTGCGATGGTGGGGCAGATGGAGTGTCCCACAGGAGTGCAGGGGGGACCCCCCGTGCTCAATGGCGGACCCAAAAATGGACTAGAATTACTTCCAGTCCACTTTCAGGTCCACTGCTGAGCATTGATTGGCCCCAGTGATTGGCCGTGGGGGGGGACCAGACGCCGAGCCAGGGGGCAGGAGCAGGGACCCCCATGCACTCTGTGGTGGACCCAGAAGTGGACTAGAAGTGCTTCTGGTCCACTTCTGGGTCCTCCACCATGCGCACTGGGGACCGCCCCCCGCCCCCAATGCTCCTATGGGAAGCTCCATTTGCCCCAGCATCTTAGTGTTCACAAGCTGCCTGGTACCGTGAGGTATGTAGAAAAAACATTTAAAGCTGTGTCCATGCCCAATTCATCATATCCCTCCCTATCTCTCCAAATAGATCTGGAGGGTTCCGATTCGATTTGGAGAGATTAAAGGGTCCCTTGATTTGGTTCAGTTTCAGAGATTCAGCCACCGAATACGGGGCGAGTTGAATCAGCGACTGAAGCTTCGGACAGCCCTACTAAGTTCCTGCCTTCTGACAATCAGGTCTCTTCTAAGTAACGTAAATAAATTACTCCAGAGCACAGGCATCCAAAAATCACTAGTAATTTAAAAATGTAGGCAATACTGTAGTCTTTCTTTCTCAGTAAGATCACCTTGCAACACTGGCTGAGTTAGCAATACAGCCAGTTTGGAATTCAACATCCCACAGTACAACATGAAAAATATAACTATTAATTAGGAAAACTGTCCTGGACTGGGCCCACACGTATTGTTTTCTTTTGAATGGAGAACACCAAAAGGAAAGGGAAACTTGTGAATACTCAGACTTTAACAACGATTTTCCTATCAGCTCCTAGGAGTTAAGCAAAGCAGCCCAACTGCCAAATGGAAACTGGCCCTTGGGAGCACTAAATATGAGTCACAGCTAACTGCTCTGAAAAAGAGGGACAAAAGGAAAACTATTGTACTCTTCACTGCACACAGAACGGTTTCCAATGGCTGCAGACAAAAAGGCCGATTTAACACATTTCTTGAAGAAAGATAAGGAAAGGTCCATTGTAACAGACTTTACAATCAGTGCAATGTGGGGATAACCTTCAGCAACAGCAAGGGGAACTGAAGCACTTGATTTGTCTGCAGAGTTTTACCATAGTGCTGTTTAAGTTGCACATAAATGACATGCTTTCTTTCTACAAAATACATTAACAAGGTATAGATATGCCCCAGAGGCCAATTTCTCATGGGCACTGGGTAAAGGCCTCCTTTACAGTGTCAGAGCACTGCAAAGACTAAGGGCACTTAATGTAAATGAGTACATATCTGGCCCTGACAAAGGACAAAGAGAGAAAACAACAGGACAAATTCATCCAGTGACATCAACCAAGTTACAAAGGAAAAATGCACATCCTGCTGCAGAAGCCCCAGGAGGCCACCAGGATCCCATGTACATTTACTGGATCCAGCCCAGGTGCTGGCCCCTACCCCACCAGAGTGTGCAAGCAGCGGGGTTCCCTGGGGACAACTAACAGTGGCATAAATATGTGCCTTTGCTTGTTGTCCCCAGGGAATGCACATTCCTGCTCATGGGCACACACCTTAGGAGATCATCTAGTTCAGCCTCCTGCTCAAAGTAAGCTAATTTCTGACTAAGCCATCCCAATCAATTTAGAATCTAAGTCTCATTTCCCCCTATAAAAGTGGATGAAGATGAGTAACATAAGACAGACAAATAGCTCAAGGTCTCTGTTCAGCATGGTACCTACTCAACTTTAAGAAAGTAAGTGAAAGTCAGGCAGGTGCTAAAAGGTCAGGCTGAATTCGAGCCCTAGTAGCTTCATAGCTCAAAAGCTTCCATATCCTCAGATCAAAAAGGAGTGATGAAAGAGGAGTCACAACCAATTAACTGGGCTAGTAAATCTGCATTGTAAATACTCCATAAGCAAGCTATCTAGGAGGAATTCTGCTGGAGTATTGGGGTGCTTTCTGCTGAGACTCCAAGATACTCCCTCATTCTCATTGGTAGTTTAGACAAGCAAAAAGTGCTAGAAAGATACAACTGGTCGATTACTTCTTTCAAACCAAATCAAGTAAGCTTTGAAGACTCAGGTATTTCAACTTTAGAAATATTTGGTATCTTCAAAAACAAGAAAAAAACCCCACAGGAACATATTGTATTGCAAGAGTTGAAGACTCTGTGTGAGCCCTTTCCATTTATAACTTCATTGCAAAGGGAGGGGGGGAAATGAACATTTGGAAAATATTTTAGATATCTAATTCATTGTGTGAGATACTAAGAGAGAAGCAACAGATTCAATTTCAGGGCCTGGTCTTCCTCCCTCTCACCAGCTCTCAAGCTGTAATTAGACAATCCCAGCACAGCTGTGCTCAAAGGGCCTGATCCTTATGTTACTAAAACCAGTGTAAAATCAGGATGCAACTCCACTAGAGCCAATGGGGTAAACTGGTGCAAAGGAGAGATCCAGGCCTGTGGATACTCATCATACTCCTACTGAAGTCTATAGAAAAACTCCATCGCTTCAGTGAAGAGTTGGCTCTGAATAAAAGGCAGGAGCTGTCCAGAATACAGGCTCTAAAACAAGGAATCAAATAATTTTCCTTCTAACTTGTACAGCCTCATTTCTAAAAACCCTCTCCTCTCTCTCTCCCCAGAAAATACTGATGAAGCCCAACAATAGTAATTGTATCTGGCCTGTTTGAAACTGGTCTGCATCCTTGATAGTTAGGAAGAAAATCAACAAGCAGCTTCACCACTTATCTGTAACTGAATTAACAAATCCTGGAAAGCAGCAGGGCAGCTGAGATTGTCTTCAGCACAGTTATTTTTGTATTAATTTAGATTATCTGCTCATTGGGCTGGAGAGCATCTTTCTTCTGTGCCTGTGTTCAGAGCTGAGTATGTTGGGACACTGATTTTTGACTGGTGCTTCTAGCGGCTACTGTGATATAAACAACAAACAATAGGAGCTAGTACAGGTAACAGTCAACCAGATGAGATCGCTCCCTTCCCTCTCAGTCAAACTATTGTACCTAAAAAAAAAGAAAGAATGTACACGGTAAAATCTATTTTAGTATTCTTCTGTAAATGTGATATAGTTTTTAAAAAGCTTTAACTTTCATTTAGAGAAAGTAAGGCATCTTACTTTAAAAAAATGGGAGACACTATTATCAACCTCCTCCTCAAGGCACTTTACCAGGAGCTTTATTTATTCCTGGATTTTTGGAAGATTTCAGCCCACATATTATTTGTCATTTTTCTCTTTTTGGTCAATTTGTCATTTTAATCTTTTTTTGCTTCTGCCTCCAGACCCACTTCTTAAAATAAAGAAAAACACAAACCAGAAATAATTAGTCAAGAGAAGGCGTCAGAAATATTCACTCATGTTAACCTTGTGGGCTACTTACAGAGAAACAGTATGAACACTCTCATTGTTAGAGCCCTTCGAGGAAAGGGAAGAAAAATCTTTAAAATCCTTCTTTCAGTATTATTGTTGGTGTGTTTTACATGTTAACATTATACCTTTGAACCAAGAGCAGAAGTTCACAATTGGCAAAACATTCTTACTTGTCCTGTTATTATTATGTATGGCAAATAGCTGATGGGGGTGAACTCAAACAGCGAAATGTAAAACTGTTTAAGAATGATCTCACAGCATCAGACTGTTTGGAGCTAGAGTCCTGGTTTAGGCCTATCTCTACTAGTCAACTCAAGGTAAAAGTCAGGGTTTGGCACCCTTTCACTAAGAGCAGAATGACTTAATGCAGCTTAGTCTTAAGGGAAGGTAAAGGCAGCAGTTTTCAGATATTTCATCACATGGGCTCGGGACAAATATTACACATAAACCAGTTTAAGTGATCAGAAACTGGTTTAAACCTGTAACAGAACAGATGTGCAATGTACATAAGCCAGTCTGAAAATAGCTGAAACCAGTTTGAGAAAAACCTGGTTGAATGTAGTATCAGACTTAACTGATTTGGCTCAATCCGGTTTATGCAATGTCTATCCCAGACCCCTTGCTGGTTTAAGATAAATCAGACTCCCCCCAGCATCCCAGTATGCTCTCTGGGCTGATCAGGGCTCTCTGCTCTACAGCAGGGCTGGGCTCCCCTCTGCTCCCTGGCTGGAACCCCGGCAGAGATTTGCAGGCACAGCAGTGGCTGCTTGGCTTCTTCCTGCTAAGTATGAATTATTCCCCCAACTCCTCTGCCTTACACAGAGACTTCAGCATTAGCTAGCAGACCACATGCTGGCTACAGTCTGTGCTGTGGGAGATGACCAAGGCAGACAGACTTTTTGGAGCCAATCAACAGGTAGCTTAACATCTTTCCTTGGAAAAGCTGTTTAGGAAGAGCTTGGAAAGAGGCTTTGTTTTCTTAATGGGTTGATAAATACCGAGTTAGGGGTGATAAACATTCCCTGCTGGGCTGCTTGGAGGGGGGTGAGGAAGGGGGGGAATAATATGAGTGTCCCTGCCAGGGCCTGGCCATGCCCACCTCATGCTCTAGCTCCTCCCCCCAGCTTGTAGCCTAAGCCACTGCAGGCATGTGCCTGCATTTCTGGAATGAAAAGGGAATGTCTATTCACCTCCAAATTGATTCAAGCTTTGCAGGTTAAACTAACCTGCAAAGATTGACTCTATTCAGGCTCAGGCTTTTTGAATGTCTGTCCCTAGCCTAGATGGCAAATTCCTGTGCAAAACTTATTTATGGCAGATACCTGAACATGCTGTGCTTGACAGGTCAGATACAATCTCTTCATGGGCTGGCTCTGGCTCATGGGATGTAGGTTGCTGACACCTAGTACAAGTTATCATAGGTCTAATCCCATGAAGTAGAGGGTGCCCTCAACTCCTTCTGAAGTCTGCAAAGTGGTTGGTACCAAGTAATTTGCAGACCATCAGGGACTTTGCTTGAGGAACTGCAGGAGGATTCTGTGCCAGTGCAGAGTGTGTTTCTCATTGTGGTGAAATAGGCTCAGCCCTGCCCCACCATGCCTCTTCCTTCTGCTGTAATTTTTGCTCTCAAGATGATAAGCCCCTCTCTGATGTTGCTTGTCAAATTGGGAATCAGCTGGTGAGGAGAGGGAGCATGCCAATAACAAGGACAGAGGACAGGGAAAACCAGCATGGAGCCCACAGGCTGCTCAGAAGTGGCAGAAATCTGGCAGGGAGGCACATGTAAGGGTTTTTCTGAGAGCCATAGGCAGGCGGGGGGAACCTCATTTTGCTCAGAGAGAAGGGAAAGGGGAGAGAGCCAACAGGAGCTCTATTACGCTCTGTGTGAGATAAAGGGACGTAGGGTGGCTGAAACACCATACAAGGATTATCTTTCAACCTCAGTGTATCTTGTGTCTGTTTTAAGCAGCTCTCTGGTGAGAGATAGAAGGGCATTATTGGGCCAGATTAATTTCAGGTGATGATGATTCTCTCCATGAAGTGACTCCAATTCTGATGAAATGATGATTAGGCTGTGATGTCAACTTCCTCAAATATCAATAGAGCGCAGTGTTAACAAGGCAACAGGTTTAGCTGCCATAGCAGCAGCTGTAACATTCCTTGCATGAGACAAATCAGTGCACAAATCATTTATATCAGAATGTGGCAAGCAAGACAAGTGGCAGCTTTACCGATCAGCAGAATGGCCTGATGCTCCTAAGACATTTCTCCAAAGACCCCTTTCCATATAGTTCCCATCCAGGCTCCTCCATCTCCCATGTAAGTGACCCCTTCCTCATATTCTGCCTCCATGTTGGCAGTTCCCTCTTTCCACATTTACTTTGAGACTGACTGCTATATTGAGAGTCTTGAGGCTCCAGGACGGAGGCATATATGGTTCAGGAGATCCCTCTGTTAACAAAGGCCACTACCTGCAGCTGGAACACACCAGACAGGTGCCTCCACAGGCATTCCCTGCTCTCATGCTGACACTTAAAGCAGGGGAATGACAGATGTCTTCAACTCCTCTGCTTACTTTTTGCTCCCTTGGCAGCTGAACACCTGGGAAGGAAGTGTTGCACTAGGGGAGAGGGATATTACAGCAGTTTGCTTGTTGCTAGGGTGCTCGATAGCTAGGTTCCCCTTCCAAGTTTGGGTCCTTCTAATTTTTTCTACATGAGGAAGTAGCAAGGAAAGAGGAATGCAACAAAGGCAAAGAGCTTTTAAATACAGGGCTCTCATAAGTCTCCTTCTGGAAGAGATTAGGAAGAGGTGCCCTTACAGTAAATTGTGCCACCTCCCTCTGATATTAGCAGAGTTGCTTAGTTTGGCAATTCCTTTGTACCACCCTAACAGCAGTAGCTAAGATTCATTAAGAAAATATTTACTCAACCTGCAATAATCTGCTACTCTGACATTCCAATTATTTCTGCTTTCTAAAATTACAGTGATAGAAATGAGCCCAGGTGTTTTTCTCTCCCATACAAATTATTTAATATGTGACAATCTAACTGTCCAAATGTTGTTAATGGTTAAGGAAGCATCATCTTGGAACAGGTACATACATGTTACATGAGTCATATGATGTCAAATCATTCTTTCCTCCTGCCCTGTCTCCTTCCTTTTCTTTTTTAAAATGTAAACTATGTTTCGAATTTGAGAACATTAAAACATGCAGGTTACAAATATGCCTTTTTTCTTTGAACAAAGAGATCCCAATTTTCAAGAGTGCATATGCATGTGTGCATCTGTGTGTGGATGTGTGTCTCTTAACAGGACACACACGTTCTACATTTGGGCACTTATGCAAATTTAGCTACTAAACTCAGAGCTCTAATTTGGGATTTGCATGTTTTATTATCAGTGGTGCAGCAAGCAGGGCTTGTGGCCTGGGCCACTGAGTGATAGAGAGGTGGGAATTCCAAGAGCTAGAGGGAGGCGTGGAGAAGTCATAGTTATGCCAGGGTCTCCAAACCCATCCCTGGCTGCTGCAGCCATAGCATGATCTGCCTGCTCTGGTGGCTGCTCATATAGCAGCAGCACAGTGTCCCTGCCACTTAGCTGCTGTAGCTAAAGCAACACCATGAGGCTGTTTTTGCTGCTGGAGCATAGACTCTGTGCCCTGCTCACCCACCCTGTGCCCTGCTACTGTCTATTATGTTCGAAAAGTCAGGCTGTTCAAAACTTCAGTAATTACTATGCAGCCAACATTTCATCCAGGGAGGTTGTAACAAAAAAATATCATCTTCACAAAGGGGTTTTGCAGACTGCACAACAGTTTCTATCTTTCATGTTCCTAGACAAGTGAAATTTTGAGGCTGCACTGGATATCAAATGAAACAGTAGGTGGGACAGATAGCTCAGTGCTGAAAGAGCCATGGACAGAAACCAGCATGCAGAAGACATCTAAAACCAGTGGAATCTAGTTACTGGAAGTGTCAGAGAGCAGCTCTGAGAATTCTAGTTTCTATCTTATCAAAGAGAGGAGGAAAGGAAAAGACACTGATGTCCTGAAGATTTGGCCACCTGTGACCACCTCTTAAGTCCAGAGTTTACAGAATAATGCAAGTGTGCATATGTAAGCTTAAAGAAAGATCTATGCTATGTATATGTGGATCCTCTTCCCACAGCTCTGTACATCTGTAACAACTAGCACCATGTTCACACACTCAGAATCCATGCGATTCTGGGCATATAATACATTTATTTATAACCCTCCTTTGACAGCATCACTTACCCTGTGCTCACTGATCCATTTCCTCCTGGACTGTTTTGTAACATTTTAAAACCCTGAGCAGCTGCAGGCAGCAGCTTTTTTTTTTTTTTTTTTTATGTATGAAGTCAGTTTACCTTGATCCTAGAAATGTAGAATTCCCTTTCACGCCACAAAAATGTTATTCATCCTGCCCAAATCTGTCCTGAATTGAGCAAAATTGAGCAAGATTCTCAGCTCCTCAGTCCACAGAGGACATACTTCAAGCCATGCAGGAGCATGAGATACCTCAACTTAAAAAAGCAACATTTTGGGTGGATGGAATGTTAGGTAATTTTTCAAGTTATTTTACATTTATTAGGTTAACTACTTCTCTCTAAGCCTGAGACAGCTGGACTCACAGACTGCTGACAAACCTGAACCCCCCTCCACAAAAAACCCAGTGCTTTACCAGAACAGACATCACATTAGTTTGACTCAGCTCACCCAACAACTGCATAGATTGTACACTTCAGCGGGGCTTTTTGACACTTCAATCAGCTGTTAGATAAAAGTGCCAAGAAGCCCTGCTGAAGCACATGATCTATGCAGACATTGGGCAAGCTGGGTCAAACTAATGTTATGCCTCTTCTGGGCATGCTCTACGCTCAGATGTAGGGGCATGCTGAGCTTAAAGTAAAGCATTGTTTTGTTTTGGTTCTTTTTCAGGTCTATAAGCAGCCACAGTTAATAAAAAAAGGCCTGATTATATATATTTTTAAATACTTAGATTTATTGCTGAAATAGCTTTTCTGTAAATTATGTACCCTAACATACCGAAGCATAAAGCTTCTGTAGTCAGTCATTTGGGAATGGCTCAGATAATCCACACATGGCATAGGTGGCACCGTTCTACACTTGCATTGACAACAGTTCTGCCATGCCATCATGTACTCCCCATGCATGCGTTCAGATAAAGGGAGAAAGGCAGTAATAGAGAAAGAAGTGAGGGCAAAGGCTTAAAGTAATGTACTTTAAGCTTATCTATTTGTTCACTCACATCATTACCACTCCCTTGGTGCACATCCTTGGCTGGATATCATGAAAATTCAAGTCAATGAATAAAACCATTTTTATACCTCAAGGAGCACAGCTATCCTATTAGAGTCTCTCAGTTTCATGAACATTTCTGAGAATGCAGTGAAGTGGAGCTTTTTTGCAGCTTAGTCTATACTCACTAATATCCCTGACTGAGAATTGGGGTAATTTACCCTGGGAAGCCAAGTGGGTGTTTACCCCTAAATATGGATCAGCACAAGACAAAGTCTGGCTAACTGAGGTTTAACACTGATTACAACCAGAGTCAACACACTCTTAAACTCGTATGACCCACCATTAGCAGTTAGCATCGGTACAACTAGAGCTGCTGCTGAATCGTGGTGAATCTCCATTGTAAATTAACCTTTAGAAGTCATACGCAGTCTACATTTTGAATCTACCTAGATATATCTTTCCCCCCGATTACATCAGTTCCCGTACAGGTTATGCAATGGTATCTGGGTTAGGAGGACAGCTGTTGAAAAATCCATCCGATATCAGCTTAAACCACTGATATCGCTGGGGATGGTTCAGAGCCTCACCCCTTGCTTAGTGCCATAGAAAACAATCATGTATTTCATCCATGCCAGGCTCACCTTTTTGCACTGTATTTTATAGGTCCCTTCTTCTTAATTAACCAAACTCCAAAATCAGCTACTAAAGCCATACAGTCTACCCAGCCACATTTTGCCAGCAGCAGCAAAATTTCTCTCCCAGCATCAGAAAATGTGCAGGTACTACTTTAGTCACTGAAGAAACCTTGGGAGATGGATTCAATATCAAGCAACATAGAAAACAGGCATTGTAAAGAATATGCAGCCAGGCCATCTTGCCTATTACTACAGACAAATTACCTACTTGTAATTTTGTCCCAACAAATGTCTGCAAGGGCTGCCAGGCAGCAGCAACATTTGTTTAATCATAGTCTCTGGAAAATTAAACACTCGTGGTGTGCCTGTGATAGATATTCTCCTCCTCCCCCTCTCCTGTTCTGTTCCCCAATCAGGGCCAGAGCAGCTTTCCTCCTCTGCAGCACAGCAAAGAATGGAATACAGATGAACGTTTTAGACCTGATAAATCAATCTTGTTTTACTTATTCTCACTTCCTCCACAGCCTTCGCTTAGGGTTTTCATCCCCCAGCTGTCCCCCCCCACACACACATTACTTTAGCTTGGCTGCAAAGATCATGTTTTTTCTTCCTTTGCCCCTTAGTATGCAATGAAAGACAAGAACCTCATCAATATCAAGACTCCCACATTTGCCTTATACACTCAGGGTACTACTACATCATCTGCCTTTATACTGGCCTCTCATGAATTAAACTCCCACTTGGGTACAGAGGACGGTTATTAACTTTACAGCATACTCCTATTCACTCCCAAGTAGGTTTTTCTTTTTTAAAAATTGCTCTCAGCTGAGACTCATCAGGGAAGACTTAATTAAAAACCTTTCCCAATATAATTTGGAGTATCTTTCCAGACAGAAAACTGGGAAGTATGACTGGCTGGCTTGGTTGCAAAAACACAGTTATGTGATCTTGTCTACACAGCAAATCTACTACAAAAAGAATTTGGCTGTGTGCTACATCTGTGCAACATCAGACATGTTACACATCATGATGGAAATGAAGTAAAGCATTTGACTTTACTGAGACAAAACAGGCCCTTCCATTTTTACTGGATGTTATGAAAAACTGAATTAATATTCCACAAACAAAATGAAAGCTGCTATGATAAATGGGTAAGAAAGCAAGATTTCACATCCAGAGTTAGCAAAGGAAGAGTTTTCTGTTACTTTCAGGAAAGAGGAGGGAGTGATGGATGAAGGGCACAAATGTGATAAATAGCTATTCTCAGCTGATACTGGGGACAGATTCTTCCTTCTGACAATAGAGGCCACCATCCCATCCACCTTTATGATGCTCATCTCTGCCCCCCTTTTCAGAAGTACTACATTATTATTTCCCACCATGAACCTAACACTGAAAATAAGAATAAAATATTCCTCAGAGGGGGAAAGGATGCTTATTTTTTTAACAGTCCAGAAATAGAATTTGTATAGACTTTTGAAAGTGTTTTTGTCTATGTCCTTTAAATAGAAAAACTAAAGCAGAGTCTTGGCGCAGTTCTCCATATGCACCCTCAAATGTGTCAGAAGCAGTAAAATAAATGAGGCTGTACTATTTTCAAGGGTACTGTGCCACATTACATGGGTAATTCCCAGCAACTTGTTAAGAAGAGGGAATATTTGTCATTGATCAAGCTTCCACATCCATCATGCACAACTGAGTGTTCTTGCTGCACTGTGAATAACCACTGGCACTCACGCATCTTAACAATGACAAAAATATTTATCATCTCAAATGTCTGATAAATGCTTATTCATTTTACTGGTTTCATCCACGATTCTTGCAGTAGGAAAACTTTCCTGTGAAAGCAGAGGTGATTTGAAACTTATTCAAAAAAGGCAACTATAAAATTGCCTTGAGGCTCTAGGGATCCCTAGAATGACCTTTGTAAAGGCACCTAAAGATGAAGAGAGGCATCTAATAGCATTTACAGAAGCATGTAAGCAGGGATTACATGCCTGACTCCCATTGACTTTAACTGCCAGCTTCTACAAACTGGAACATCAAAGGTAATATGGGCTATTTCTGAGCTCTGTACAACCAAGAATCTTCAGTCAATCTGGTGGACAGTTTCTCTTAATGATATGCAAAGCCAGAACAGAATCTGGCTCACTCTCTCATAACTATACAGGCTCGGCAGTGCTTGCAAAAGCAAGAGAATACCATTTTATAAGCTTTATGCCACTAAATACCCACAGATGTATTCCCATTCAGTAAGGCAGTGCTATGTTTAAATACGCACTTCTCACAGTGGAACCACTCTAGCTAACGCATTTTCTACTGTGAACACTATAATACAGCAGCCAAAATTCTCTTCTGGGGTATATTAGTGCAGCTCCGCTGGATGCAATTCAATGGAAGTCACTTATTCCAACTGAGAATTTTGTCCAACTTCTGCTAAATGCGTAAGCTAAACGTTAGTCTGAGAATATTAGATTTTGCTTTTCCATCTAAGGCCCCAGTTCCACTTTGAGCAACTATATTAATGGACAACTCTAGAAAATGAAAACAGAAAATTATCCCTATCTTTATGCTCCCAAATTTAACACTGCATGAAATAAGGCTGGCTTTACCATTTAGTCTGCTGCTGCTACTGCTTTTAGTTGGCTTCAAGACTAAAAGGGAGTGGTATATTGCTTGATAAAGGCTCCTTTTAGGGCATTTCTCTATGCATCACACTATGTCATCGTAGTGAGGTGCTATGGTGACATAGCAACCACATGCATCTATATGTGACCGGCAGCTACTTCACCATAGCAGCACACTCCCATTATAGCGCACCGCTACAGTGAAGTAGCAGCTAAAAATATCCATAGTAGTTACTGAGCCATGCTTTAGTACTTCCAAAATAACTTATTGCATCCATTTTACTTCCAAAAGGAAGTACTAAGGCATGACACAGTAACAACATCACCATGGGGCAATGTGTAGACGTGCCCTTAGTGTGTGAAACCTGCAGTCTTCCCTTCTCTTCTTGAAGAAACAAAGGAGAGCACAGTCTCTCTAGTTATTAAGCCTGCTGACTACATTATCATGGCTTCACAATCTTCAGTCTTCTCAATAATTTGGTAAACCCAAGTCAGAGATTTTTAAAGACAGAAGGGATCCTTGGTTCAGCTAGTCTGAACTCCTGTACAAAACAGATTATTACATGCCAAGTAGTAACACTGAATTGAATAAATTGTGTTTAAACTAAGTTTAGAGTAAGTTTAGACTAAACTAAGCATACGTCTCAGAAAGATACCCAGTCTTGAGATGAAAACATCAACAGATGAGAAAGCCATTTCTGACTAATCACACTCAGTATTCAATCCAGACGATCTGGTTCTGGGAACATGAATTAATAGGCTTACCTCTAGGAGCTACAAGAGTGATAACAAGTCACTGATGTTACACTACCGCTGCTTTTGGCCTATGGTTTGCATAATGCTGTAAAACATTCTAAAATGGTACATCACAAGAAAAGCAAACCTATGAGGCCAATCATTTTGTATGAGGAGGTGAAACGAACAGATTATAAACAAGGTAGGAAAAATGCAGGTTTAAAGCCAGGACTGACTGTAAAATCATGAACACCTTTTTCTGTTTGGAAAATCAAAATGCTGATGAGAGCAAAATAAAACACCACATGTACTTCCCAACTATTCACAATACAACACCAAAGAAACAGCAGAGGACAGATGCAACGAGGGAATGTCCTTGTCAGATTTGGATGCGAAACCACTGGGGTGTCACCTCTAAGGGGTTTCCTGGAAAATATATAAAATTCTTGTCAAACACAGGATCCATTAGGCAGGTCATAGCTATGCTTCCTTCCAGCTATCTAGCTGTAGTTACTTTCAGCAAAGTCTGTTCCAAGAGTTCAGCAAAGCTAGATTATAATATGGTAGGACGCTAGTGGGAAAGAACCATGTCTGTGACCCACCTAATGGATCCTGTTGGCCCTTATGGTTGCAAAAAATCCAAGAGGCAACACACTTTAAAAAAATGCTTTTTCATCAAATTAATAATGGCTACATTACACATTTTGATACTTAGTTTTAAAAACTGTCTAATCCCCTCCATCTGTTTGATCTCTTTACCAAATTTACAGTGTGCTAAAATGTAAACTACAGTATTATAGCACCTTTCAAGAACTGGATTTAGAGCTTGTAGCTCACAGGGAGGCATTGATCAGACTGGGTGTACTTTAGGAAAGTTTGGCTTTAGAGGACAATTTGGCTGCTAGCAAGGAGGAATCTGATGGCTCCACTTGTGAAATGATTATTATTTATTTGGGCTGCCGTAGCACCTGTGAGTCCTAGTTATAAGACCAGACAACTTTACTAGGCATTGTACAAACACATAAAGATTGCAGATCTTAGCATTGTGGCTGGCACAATACAAGAAAATTGGGCAGCTGGCAATTTTATGGTTACTGTTACTGGATGGCAGGGAGCTTTGGTACTCCATGCCTGGGTTTTCCTTTTTTCCTCCTTAGGATTCTGTCTCTCTCATGTTTGTATGGAGCTCATATGTTCGTTTCTCCAGCCCAAGAGAGTATCCATGTGAAGCACATTAAGAATTTCATCCTGAGTGAGCTGCATATTCTTAGACACAGAGATAACTTTCTAGAGTCAACCTAAGTTACAGATATGACTATGTAGAAAAGAGTTCACACTTAGTGTATATAGCTACACACACACACACTTCCCCCCACACACAATATGGCAAGCCAAATTCAGGCACTCTTCACATTTTAGCCACAGATGGATATGTATGAAGGCTGCAACTGTGGTCTTCCTTTGGGAACATATTCAGATGTAGATGCTGCCCTATGTAGAGCTCTTCTTCCCACACAAATCCTTCTTGCCAGGACGCTTGAGCAATCTGCATGAGATGCAGAAGTATTCATGCTAAAATGTAGTGTTTATATTTGTCCTCCCCTCAGAAGCTCCTCAACAATCCTGACCACATATGATCAGTGGTGAGCTAACTCACTGGGGTTTTCCAGGAACCTGTAATAGCATTCAAGAGTTGTGACCTGCTCATCTGCATCTTCCTCCTCGTGTTTGCACACACACAATTGGTGGCTTGACTCAGGCCAGAAATACTATAAAAAGTGTAAATTATATCAGACACTTTAAAACTCAGGGGAAAAGAAAGCAGGCCCTTTCATGGCTGAAGTGTCGTGACATGCAAGAGGTAAGTTGCATCTATGGAGGAAGCTTGAATGAATAGATTCTCCCACTCTCCCCCCATAAAGATGCAGAAACAATAAAAACATGCTTCAGAGCTTCCAACATGATTTATGATTTTCAAGCCCTAAAAGCACCTAGAGATGAAGCAGGCCCATATGTAAGTGTCATGCCTATGGTATAAAATGCACTCTGCCCCCAACAAAATAGGCTGTGGTCTACAGCAACACCGTCACATGTCATTTATTTTTATTACTCTTGCAATGTGACTTTCACTACACGACTACCAAAATAGCATGCTAAATCTCATCTTTTCTCTTTTGGATTTTAGTTTTCAGAGACATTTTCTCATCTTCCTATACTCCCTGATGGTACCTTCCAAAACCATTTATGGACTAATACATACACACACACATCTTTGATTACTTATTATTTGTACTTGCAATAGCTCAACTCCGAATCAGTGACCTACTGTCCTAACTGCTGTACATTTAGGTAAGACTACACAGTCCCTGCTCTAAAGATATTCCACCAATGTCATGGCACTGTATCTTGGCCTTCACAGAATGAAACACTTCACAATCCTGTTCTACAGTGCATTACATCCACTCAGAGAAACAGTGACAGATGCAATAGCCAGACTCAACAAACAAGCAGGAGTAAAGAATATAATGTCATAATCTCCATGAAAAAACACTTACTGTATAGATTTAAGAATGAAACAAGGATTTCATCCATGAAGCAAAGTGCTAGATTCCTAAATATATTTAAACATACCAAAATAGCACCAAAAATCTGTCTTTGCCTCTTAGGATAAGGCCTGATATAGATATAGATAATAAGAAAGATGGCATGAAATACTCAGGTCAATAACTCCATCTTCCATGAAAGACAACAGCTGAAACTGCCTTGCAATTGCTTTCCAATGGACCACTGTACAGCTCTGACTCCACCATCTAAAATGACCATGTGAGCCTCTTTTCCTTTATGTTATAGGAGTGTCTAGAAATAGCAATTACGATTTTGGCCCCAGTGTTCTGATCACCATACAAACATGTAAGACACTGTCTATGTCGCAAGGAGCTCACAGTCTTCCTGGCAAGATGGGGCAAAAGAGCACCAGGATCAGAGTCCTCACTGCTGGATCACTCTGTCTCCTTTACTGCTTGTGGAGCATTATGCAGGTCTCATTCCGCATGAAGCATATTAAACAACCTAAGGTGACTGAAATTTGTGGAGTCACACTAGCTTAAGCTGGTCAACCTAACTGAACATGGAAGTGAACTGCCTTTGCTTTTGCAGTGGATATCGTAAAATATCATCTGTCAAACTGAGCATGGAGGTGAGCTGTATCTTTGCAGAAGCTCCTCGCACAGGCTTGTACTGCACCACAGAATTCCACCTAATATTCAGCTGGGAGTGTAGTTTTTACTCCAGTGAATCGCACTGTAAGATTGATGGACAACTGAGCTAGCTTTTGAAATGATATATATCCCCAAAGTAGCCAGAAGACTGAAAAATCAGCACAAGGGCAGAAAACTCTTGAAGTGGATGGGGAATTGGGTATTTCAGCAGGAAAATAGCCATCTTGGGGTTCTTTCCTTTAATTTTTGACAGGTTTTATTAAATTATAATTTGGACATGAGGCACAGCTGGCCGCACTTCACGAATAATTACATTCTTGGGCTAGAATAGTTCTAAAGCTCTAGAGTGATTCATCTTATTGTTAACCACTCCCAATTCTGTAACTCCAGAGAAAGCCCCTGTTTGGGGATCTTTACACGTGCCCAGTGGGGGGGCAGGAGAGGGGGGTGTTTTAATTAGAGCAGCTCCCAAGAACTGCTTTAATTAAAATGCCCGCAGCGTCTCGTGTATTCAGCCGTACCACACTTCAGAATGGCGGCAGGGGCACTTTAACTAAAGCTCGTCAAATGAGCTTTAGTTAAAGTGCCCCTGCCTCCATTTTGAAATGTGGGAATGCTGAATACACATGACACTGAGGCTGCATTCTAACTGGAATGCTCGAGCAAACCCGATTAATCAAGTCTGCTCCAATGCATTCTAATTAGAATGCATCTGAGCAGGTGTCAAGCACATGAATAGGTGCCCAAGAGGCCTCTTCTTCAGCCAAGAAAGTGAGGTAAGTAGAAAAAAGATGGTAGTAGTAAGGCTGGCTTCTCTGTTAGCTTCCCATTCAGTACGGTGTTAAACACTTCAAGAATTTAACTTTCCAAATACTTCTTGACACAGCCAGATAGCTGGTAGAGTAGACCTATGCCACCCATTTTTCTCCTGCTCCTGAAGCTAGAATTGAAGAAGTTTAAGGAGCACTCTGTACAAAACTGAAGGACACTGCTGCATTACAGATGGTAGGAACCTATACTGAGCTGCAGTTAGTGCCTTGTACCCTTGTTCCTGTGACAACATGACTAAACTCAAATGTCTGATACTGTGAGATCTGAAGTTTGCTCACTTTGGCTCACTGCAAAATCAAGATCAAAAGCATTTTGGAAGACATAAATTTTGGCCTTAATTTTTCAAAGAGATATCACCAGGAGCCATACTGTTAAATCCGTGGGTAGCATGCTTTGAAACGTAGAGCTCTGAATTGTAATCAAGACTGAATGCATGCTGCCCGGCAAAAGAAGTCCGGAAGTACGATTCTTCCCATCTCTATTTTACATGAGATAGTGATCACAGAATCAGACTTTTGGAAGGAACCTCAAGGGTCATCTAGTCAAACCCTCAGCAGAGACGTACAATTTACTTTTCCTATATTATCCCAGATAAAGGCTCATTCCGCCTCTTTTTGAAAAGCTCCAGTGAAGGAGATTTCACAGCTTCCTTAGGCACACTGAAATATAGTGCAAGTGCTGTTATACATGGCTGTAAAGCATAATGATTAATACATAATGCCAGAATCTGGATGGCAGCTTTCATTAGGAAGTAAACTACTGTTTTGTTTCACCCTCCCCCATATAGTTATGACAATCCCTCTACTACCCACTCCTTGACAGTCCAGCCAGTGTAATTCCTTTAGCTTGTCAAAGGTGTTGCTAGAGAAGGGGTGGAATATGCAATAAGTGTTTGAAGTTCATAGATTATATGAAATTTAGACTTGGATATATCCAACTATCCTTGACTTGAATGAGTTTAAGTGGGACTGCCCACATGCTCAAAGTTATGTACTTAAATATATTGTTGATTTCAAATCCTAGTGAAGAATTCAGTATTAAGGTAGGGATTATCCACAAGGATGGTCCCCTGCATAATTAGAAAGGGAGAGAATAAAAATGAAGACACGAACATGCAGGCTGAATAGCAGAAAGAGACCTGGAGACTGTAGAACCATCTCCCAAGGCAAACAGACGTAGTCATGCATTTTGAGTCATTTACATACTAGCTTGACAAATCACTGGCAACTGCACTAGGAAGAACAATCCTGTATTTTACAGGTGGGTTGGGCAACGTGACCTCAAAATTCCCTCTCATCTTTAGTGTATGTAATTCTGCACCAATTACAAATATCAAAAGATATTAACTTAGTAAAAAATGTAATCCATTATACTTCATTTTGGGTGCAAAGCTGATTTAATGGGATGTCTCTCAGGGAACCAATTTAGTAGTACAGCCAATAACAACATATGCTGTTTAACTGGGACACATTTAGCATAAATTCCACTTAATGGAGACACGTTCAGCCAACGCCAAGTAATTGTGTTATATCAGTATGAAATTCTACACTTAAAGAATTTTTATAACTGAAGCTACCAAATAAAGCATACCAGAAGAATAAAGGTCAAAGAAAGATAAAAATAAAATGATCTATTGATTTTGTATTTTTACTTAGCATGGGGTTGTAGATTTTGCCATCATGTGATGCCATTTCTACCTTAGGTTTAATGACTTCTTCACTTAACTGGTATAGTTACTTAATTGGGATAATAAACCATCTATTAGTTGGCCTCAACTATGCCCCAATCTTTTAAGCCTTGCTGTGTTATAATCTCCATACCAAGTGGGGTTGGCAGAATTGCTGCTTCAGTGTGATATTCTCTGAGAAGCATTTAGATTCCAAAACAGTAGCTTTCAACAAAAGTATATGAATGCTGGAAAATGACCCCATTAATCACTTCTTTCAGATTTTCTTGTTCCTCAGCAGGGGGAAGAAGCCTTCCAAAAAACATTCTGCTAGCCTGAAGACTTGGACAACTGCTGCTATTTTCTGTAGTTGCAGAAAGGGCTTCAGGCTCTGCTGAAATGTGGCTGCAATCTGTTAAGTGCTTCTGGAACTAAAGCCTACATAAGAATATCATTATAAGCATTTAAAAGGCAATGATTATTGCAGTTGTTAGGTAGCACTACATGAAAAACATAAAACAACATTAGTTCAGAAACAATTTCTCTTCTCCTTACAGAAATCACCATCCGGGGCGACCATGTGACATGAAGTCCCAGTGTGGTTTGCTATCTTGTCTCCAATGCCAAATACTTAGAGGGTAATTAATCATAGTGCAACAAATTGGGGGAAAATTTTCTTTTGATCTCCTACATGATCAGTTAATTCCCTGCAGTCTGGCAAGGACACAGCTCTTATAGATTATTTAACTCACCCACTAAACAATTCTTTATACTTCCTGTACCTACTTGAGAAGCTTTTCACTTTTGTTTTTCTTCAGAACAACAGTATCGACTGTGGGGTGCAATATTTTCCTCCTTCAACAACACTAAAGACAGGAGGAGAGATTTTATGCTTCTAAAAATAAGTGGGTTTTGAAGAGGGAACATCCTAAATCTTTGTTTATCCAGAAACTAAATAAAGACTAGAATAGAAATGCACCACATTACTGCAAACATTCTCAAATTAGACAACCCCCCTACACACACACACAGAGTCACCCCACACAAAAAGTACTTCTTTAATGACACCCTCTTCCGTAACATGGAAGTACTGGTTTAAAAGTGATTGTAGAAGTAATTTCTTATTCCTGTAAATTAAATTCCTTCATCAGGAAAGGTAAATCAGCTATCCAGTAAATAGTGCCTTTATGCCAGTATAGTCAACTCCACATTAGGGGACTGTTCCAATTTCAGAAGAAAATCATACCAATAACTGCAAAGTGTGCAAAGTGGACAGTATTTGATTCTGTCAAATACTGATTCAGATTCGGCCCAATTTGGGAGACAGTAATTCGACTTGCTGATTCAGATCACTGTCCCAATTCAATTCGGCTGAATCTGAAAATGAAGATTCGACTCTGATTCAGAGAATCAGTGATTTGGCCATAGACACAGCTTTCTGTGTTTTTCTATATACCTTGAGGTAACCAGGTGTGGCTTGTGGATGTTGAGATGGTGGAAGTGGATTGGAAGTGCTTCTGGTCCACTTCCAGGTCCGTCACTGAGCACACAGAGGACCCCTCCAGCACCCCTCCAGCTCAGCAATTGGCTGTGGTGGGACCCCAGGTGCCCCCCCAGACCCAGGAGGCACCAGTCACTGAGCCAGGGGGCTAGGGAGTCCCCCGCGTGCTCCATGATGGGCCTAGAACTGGACCAGAAATATTTCTGGTTCACTCCTGGGTCCACCTTCGAGCATGGGACTCTCCATCCCCTCCACCATCTCAGCATTCATGAGCTACGCCTGGTACCTTGAGGTATGTAGAAAAAACATATAAAGCTGTTTCTATAGCTGAATCATCAAGCCTCTCTGAATTGAATTGGAGGCTTCTGATTCAATTTGAAGAGATTAATAGGTCTCCTGATTCGATTTGGATTTGGAGATTTGGCTGCCAAATCGGGCTGAATCTCCTTCAGCAACCGAAGCTTCGCAAAGCCCTACTAACTGCAGTGCAATAGTAAAATTGGTACAAAAAACTGTGTGTAGACCAGGGCTGTTTCTACTCCACTCTCATTGGAAGTTTTGACTAAGCTTGGAACTCAAGTTTTGTTCATTTTTATTCAAGCATAATGGTCACTGGATCTTTTCACACATGCTATGTGGAAACAAGCCAAAAATGGCAAACCTAAAATCCTGTTCAGAAATCTATAACTTAGTTATATAAAGAAAAGAGAACCAATTTCCAAAGGTGCTCTGTCCTCAAATGCTGACCAATTTCCATAAAACCACTTTTGTCTGGGTGCTTAATTTGTGTTTAGAAGTCAAAAGTGTTTTTCTCAGGCAAATAAGGAGCCAATGCTTTAAAAGTTTGCTCCAAGATTTGCATGAATGTACCCCAAATTCTGGAAAGACTGGATTTTTGCTTCCCACTTTTAGTTTCTGATCTTCTCTCCATCTACGATATCCATTTTGGTATGTTCTTATTATTTGTATTTCTTGCCTTAATTTTTGACAGTTTTCACTCTATTCAGTCTCCAGTATTATTTAGGCACTTCATGCTCATAATTATCTTCCAAAGCAATATAATCCATCATTAACAACCTATTTTCACTACTTAATTATGCATTTCTGCACTTATTTGGTTTAGACAATAAGTTTCTAATAGGCATTTCATTGTTAATGTGCATCAAAACTTATTATGATTTAATTAAAAATATGGCTACAAAATCAGTTTTCCATCCATATGTACTTATCATCAGTATTATTGTTTTTAAAATACAAGTATCCTATAAAATCATTTTATAATGAATATGTAAGAAGGAAAGAGAGACAGAGTGTAAGCATGCATAAGTCGGATAGAGCATGTATGTGTAATCAGTAGATTTGAAAAGACTTAGCCCAAAAGCCTTATCGCCTTTTATTGATTCTCATGACCTACAAACTGCATACATATACTGTCAAAGCACTTGAGTTAGAGCCACTTGTAAGAGGAAAATGGAACTAAGTGAGCCATATGTAAATGGAAAACACACTCAGCTGTTTGCTTCTACTATAAAAGCTAACATCTGCAACCATCATTGTCCTGGATGCAAGAATTTAAATGAGTGAAATGGAAATGGGAAGGTGCTTGAGATGATTATGTCAAAGAAAATAATTAAATCTACCTGCTGGTGCTAGCCAGGGCTTTCTGCCTTCCCTTTGTAACATTTGAACGGCAAAGGGCTACATTTGCTTTTCTTTAGAGAAAAAATTGTGAAATTAAATTTTGCTACCACCATCATCCAGGTCTCCCACAATCTCAAAACAGCACAGGATCCAATAAATTCAACACATAAATATGCAATTAACCAAATTGAGTCCCTTATGATTCCTAACATAAAGGCTCACATTAGAAAATTAAAACCACACACACGACAACAACAAAATCCAATCTCACGCACTGATTTAAGGGCTCTTAATTAAATACACATTTTTATATGGTTGCTGCACAAAGAAGGCACTAGCTATGCTGCTCGGCGAGTTTGAGTCCTGTTGCATTCTCCATTCTCCTTCTCTAACATCTTACAAAAATGTTTATATCATAGGTGGGCACCATATCCAGCTACCAAGAGGTACACCAACTTATCCACTCAGTTATGTTACTCAAGCTAGCTCCAAAATGACAGCTGCAGCAGAAGCGAAGCAAACAAAATATGAACACTGAAGGACTCAAGGACCCAATCGAGCGAGACATCTTCCACCAGTGCCTCAGCAAAAAAACTGGTGAATTCTAATCAACAACAATGGGAGAAAGTTGGCAGCACCTGCCTTCACTCATCATCAGTGCCTGCAAAGAGACTCCTGGATTCTTTCTGAGGGAACGTCCAGAGTGGTATGATGAGAATGACTGGGAGATCCAAGAGTTGATCGACTGTAAGCACATGGCCTTTTGTGATTGGCAGAATGACATTAACTCCAAGCAAAAGAAATCAAATCTCTAACCAGACAAGGCAGAGGTCAAAAGGAGAACTTGCAATATGAAGAACAGTCAAGTCAAAGGAGATTCAACATCTCACCGCCATCCAGGATCTGAATTATGGGGGACCTTGGATAGGGGTGGAGTGAGCCTTCTCCCTTCCCCCCCATACAGGAGGGGCTCTCATCTGCTAAGATTTGAAATCATAACCTGGGGGGGAATCTCCAATTTTATTAGGGCATCGTGATGGGCAGACCAATTTTTTTTTGCAGATCCTACCCCCAAAAGTCAAAGTGTAATTCAAACCCTGCTGCCATCCATGATAAGCATGGTTTTTTCAATGTCACCAAACCATCTATGGTCTGAGCACTCATGGACCAACTCCCTTGAGACCTAAGGATGGAAGAGACCTGATCAAGGAAAGGAAAGCCATCAAGGCCCATTGGATGGAGCATTCTGAAGACCGCCTCAGCTGAGACTCTGTTATTGATGAGAGTGCTCTCAAATCCATCCTGCAACATCTATTCAGAGATGATCTCAGAATCCCTCCAACCCTTGATGAGGAGAGGAAAGACATCAGATAGATGAAGAATGACAAAGCATATCAAGTGGATGGAATCCCCATGGATGTCTTCAAAGAGGAGGTAGAGGAACTCACATCACAGTTCCATGCCTTCATCTTAAGGTTCTGGAAAGGTGATAAAATACTAGATGACCTCAGGGACACCACAATTGTGGCAATCTTCAAAAAAGGAGACAAGTCTGACTGTGTAAATTATAGAAAGATTGCCTTGCTGTCCACCACAGAAAAGATCATGGTGAGAACCCCCCTGAACTGTCTCCTTCCACTTGCTGAAAAGCAACTCCCAGAATCTCAGTGTGGGTATAGGACATCAGGAGCCACAACTGACATGATCTTCACAGCTCACCAGCTTCAGGAAAAATACCAGGAACAACATAAACATCTCTACATGGCCTTCTTGGACATCACAAAAGCCTTCAGCTGTCAACTGAGAAGTACTGTGGAGGATCCTTCTGGAGCATGAATGCCTACCAATATCCATTACCATTCTTTGCCTGCTCCATGATAGTATGCAAGTGGTGGTTCTCAATGATGGATCTATCACAGATCCCTTTGAGGTTAAGATGGGAGTTAAGCAAGGCTGTGTCATTGCTCCAAGACTTTTCTCAATATCACTTACCATGATACTAAATCTGACCACCAACAAGCTTCCAGTCGGAGTGCAGCTAAACTACTGAATCGATAGTAAGCTGTTTAATCTTAGCCAACTCCAAGCCAAAGCCAACACCACGCCAACTTCAGTCATTGAACTCCACTATGCTGATGATGCTGTCGTGTGTGCTCACTCAAAACCAGACCTTCAGGCAATTGTTGATGTCTTCACCAAGGTTTACAAGAAAATGGGGGTGATGCTTAACATTCAGAAAACTAAGATTCTCCATCAAAAAGCACTTACTATGCAGTCCCCAGCTCCGGTGATTCAGATTCAGGGTGAGACTGGAGAGTTCTAGTTCCTGTACATTGAAGTTCTCTCTCACAGAAGGCTGACATTGATGAAGAAATCCAACATTGCCTCAAATGTGCAAATGCAGCCTTCAGACACCTGAGGAAATGGGTGTTTGAAGACTGCAACATCAGATCCAAAACCAAGCTCATGGTTTATCAAGCAGTTGATCTCCAACTTAATGTACAGAAATGAGATGTGGATAAGTCATTGGAGAAGTACCATTCAGTGCCTAAAGAAGATCCTGTTATCAGTGGGATCCTTTTACTTCAGTGGGAAAGATAGATGCACTAACATTAGCATTCCTCTCACAAAAAAACCCCACAAGACTTGAGGTGATGATCATTCAACATCAACTTTCCCGGGCCACGCATGTCATCCAGATGACTCAGTCAAGGTATGTGCTCAAAAGGAGGGCAGAAAAAGTTCCTCAAGCCCTAAAGGCCAACTTGATGCCAAAAAATGCAACATCAACATCAACTCATGGGAGACTACTACCCAGGACTACCCCAAATGGAGGCAGAGTCTGTTGTAAGGATCTCAGTACTTTGAAACCTTACAACCATAACAGGAGCAAAAAAATGGAAGCTATAGAAACAGTGCAAGAATCAAGAATCCAGAGCCACCCACGCTGCATGGTAACCTGTGCCTGAGTTGCAGCAGTCTGTCAATCCTGGATCAGCCTCATCAGGCATCTTCAGATCCACAGCTTCAGATAAGGCAATTATGGAATCACTGTTGGATATGGAGGAATGTCAAAGGGAGAAGAGGACCGTTTCTTCCCCCTATCTAAGGAACATTACGATCAGAAGATACAATGCAGCTCATGACTCAGAAACAAAGCCTGCCCAAGTCAAATCAGAGATAGTCTTAATAAATGGAACCCAGCTACTGGATTCTGCTACAAGGAAATGAGGGTGAATATATGTTGCGTCACTCTTATAAATTACAATGCAAAACACAAACAACTGGGCAAACCTCTCCCCAGTAGAGGAGTGCTGCAATGACCAGTGGGCCATCTCATTTAAATATCTGCTTTGAAGAAAAAATTCTGTGAAAATCAACCTCAGTGAAGGTAGAGAGAAAATGTTTTTTTTCAGGCTGACATGGAAGTCCGCTAGAAAAACAGGGAGGAAAGAAAAGAGAGACAGACAACTGACAAGTTGTTTACCTGTCTGTAGCAATGCATGCTGGCAAATGCTATTTACAGCTCCAAGGAGCATTGTAAACATGACATTTAAAGTTGGTAGAAAAGTTCTGAATTTCAAATTTGTCAAAAAAGGACAAAAAATTTCTTGTAAACTTTCTTTTGGGGAGGAGGGAAGCCCCCCCCCCCTTTAAAATTACAATTGCTATAAATTACTTTGATTCATATACAACACCATCAAAAATAAAATTTCCTTGAGACCCTTTCCTGTCCCCAGAGTAGGTATTTCCCTTTGTTTTCTTAACATCTTCACTCACTAGCCAATGTCTTTCAGGATGTATTCTTATTAATAGCTAGCAAGGAAGTACAATATCCCAGACCACTAGAAATGATATACCATGGCTCTGGAGTCAGATTAAAAAACAAAACAGAGCTATTAATCTGACTACAACATTTAGTAATCCTAAATTAAGTAAACAAGTAAGCATACATTGATTTCCATCTCAGGTTACATCTTTCAAAGACTCTCTCTTCTTTCAAAATCAAGGCAGGGAAGATCTTTCCTGGACATTACTAAGAAAAGAAACAAGTCTCTAATATTAATATTAAATGATTTATTTATTTATTTATTTTGCTGCCAGCTCATAAATATGAGGAGGAAGAAAAAGACCACTTTTACCAATTTCTCAGAGGTGTGAACATTTTTCTGCCAGCGGTATATGTACTGTTCTGTAACATTCTAATCAGCATGCATTTCTAGAAATATCAAACTTCTGACCTTTCAACTGAAAAGGAAAGTTTGAAAATAGCTTGACCCAGGAGAAAGACAGTGACATAAACAGCTAGTCCTCTTGAATAATATTTGCATTCTTTAAAAACAAGTTCAATCTTAATATTTGAATTTTAAAGAAAAAAATGGAAAGTAGATCATAAATGTTATAATAATTTAAAAACAAAACCATACAATTATTTCCCCCCCCATATTTACTAGAACATATGTGTGTACACATGCCCTTAACATAGAGGATCTTGATAAAAAATAAATAAGCAATTCACAAGAATGAGTCAAAGGAAAACTCTCTCAAAAATGTGTTTTTGCAAGTAGCAATTTTCAAGGTGGGGGAACAGTAGCTCTGAACAATCATATAGACACTCACTTCAGCGC
Organism: Crocodylus porosus; assembly: GCF_001723895.1. Lineage (NCBI taxonomy): Eukaryota > Metazoa > Chordata > Crocodylia > Crocodylidae > Crocodylus > Crocodylus porosus. The sequence goes on from NW_017728886.1 coordinate 87,802,404, forward strand.
ACAAAAACCAGCAGCATTAATGGAGATTACATATGTAAGCTTCCCCTGTTCATCATTTTAGCACTCTTGTCAGAAGAGAAAATATATCACTAGGGAATGTATCAACTCACCTTTGAGTTTGTGCTTCCTGAATGCAAACTTTGGCTATGTACAGGTTGCATAGATTTCATAGGCGTTAGGGCTGGAAGGGACCTTAGAAGATCATCAAGTCCAGCCCCTGCCCCAGGGACAGGAAGTCAGCTGGGGTCATAGGATCCCAGCAAGATAAACATGCAAATTTCTCTTGAAGGTATTCAAAGTAGGTGCTTGAATCACTTCTCGTGGCAGTCTATTCCAGACCTTGGTGGTTCAGACAATAAAGAAGTTCTTCCTTATGTCCAGCCTGAAACGGTCATGGAGGAGTTTGTGACCATTTGACTTTATTATCCCTTGGGGCACTCTGGTGAACAAATGTTCCCCCAGATCCTGGTAAGTACACCTTATAAACTTATAGGCAGCCATCAGATCACCCCTGCGCCTGCGCTTTTCCAGGCTGAAGAGTCTCATAGCTCTCAGCCTCTCATCATAAGGTCTGTTTTCCTGACCTGGGATCATGCGCGTGGCTCTCCTCTGCACTCTCTCAAGCTTATCCACATCCTTTTTGAATTGTGGGACCCAAAACTGGATGCAGAACTCCAGCTGCAGCCTAACCAAGGCCGAGTACAATGGGAGAATGATGTCCTGGGATTTGCCTGAGAAGCAAACATGGATGCAAGCCAGCATTTTGCTCGCTTTACTAGCAGCAGCATTGCATTGCAGGCTCATGTTCACCTTGTGGTCAATCATGACCCCCAAGTCCATTTCATCCGTAGCGCTAGACAGCATAACATGGCCAAGTCTATAAGCATGCTGCGGGTTTTTCTTCCCAAAGTGGAGAACCTTGCATTTTTTGGTGTTAAACACCATCAGGTTCTTATCTGCCCATTTCCTAAGCCTATCAAGGTCAGCCTGGATTGCCCTCCTGTCCTCAGGTGTGGACGCTTTACCCAAGAGTTTTGTGTCATCAGTGAACTAACTTGGCCAGTCTGCTTCTGATTCTAATGTCCACAATATTAATGAAGATGTTGAATAATATAGGTTCCAGGACAGAGCCTTGAGATGTTCAGTTTCTACCCAGAAAATCAGAATTCTCCTTGTAGAAAATAAAAGTGTGCAGACACTCAGGCTTTTTCTCCTGAAACAAAGACAGCTGCTCCAGAAAAAAATACCCCACAACAAACCAGGGTTAAATTGCTCCTGGGTGGGTTGCTCCTGAAAGACTGAGTGTATGCATATTTTCCCTCGGCTTAACTCCTGCAGAGCAGGAAGAGTGGAGCCAGGGAAAAGGCTCCCACACCTTCCCAAGACCAGGGTCATTGGTCTGGAGAAGGTGTGGAGGACAGCATCTCCTGCCTGCTCCCTGCTTGCTTCTTATACCCAAATTCCTGGTGTGAGAAGTAAGCAAGGGCTTTGCTGTGCCACTACCTTTGCTTGGCTGCTGGACATTGGGAGCCAAGCACAGGGAGCATTGTCCTCTGCCTCCTTCCCCTTGCCCCATCACTGCTCAGCTGAGCAGCAGAGTGCAAATGGAAAGCTTGAATGGCTGGCAGCTGGACTTGCAAACCCATGCCAGCTTCCTCTTGTCCATCCCGGCCTCCTCTTGTCTCCTGCTGCAACTCAGCTATGCAGCAGAGAGGTAATTTAAGCACTGGAGTGGCTAGGGGTCCTGCTTGGGTGAAGCCCGTGTACCCCCAATCACCACCCCTGCCACTGAGATCACCCAGAGCAGCATAGGACAAGGCAGGCTGTTGTACCATAGCAGCAAAGCTTGACAGCCTTGCTACTGTGGCAAAACACCCTTGCCTCACCCTACATGCTGTGGGTCAGCCCAGGCTGAGGCGCTGCGCTTCTGCTTAGCTGTGTGCTCCTTCCTTACCAATCACTCCTCCAGGTCAGCTCAGAGAAGTGCAAGGACTGGGGGGGAGAACTGGGAGGGTTCCCACCACATGAGAAAGCCCCACTCCTGCCAATCAACTGATTGGCTGGATGGGAGGGAAGGATGGCATTCTCTCAGGGTGGGAAGCCACCTCAGCTGTCTGTAGTAGCTGATGCTTTTCTGCAGTTGCCAACTGTCACTTGAGAACGTGCCCTCTTCCCAGGCTGGGGAGATGACAGAGTGTCAATTAATAGGCTTCCCTAATGGCAGGGGTGTGCCAGGGAGCAGTCCTCTAGTGCCCACTGGCTGGAGAGTTTGCCCATGAAGCTCTCCAGCCAGGGGGCTGAAGCAATGTCTGTACAGTCCAGCTTCCAAACTATTTTTCTATCAGAAGAAATTTCTTATGGTAGAAATGAATGGATGTACACAACCCTTTTCAGAATATTAATTTACAAAAAGCTCTCATAAGGAGGCTGGCATGAACTTTCTTTAGTGTCCAGGAAATGCTGCCTCACTCCTCAGATTGATTTGTTAATTCTACAAATGTGTTTTAGATATGGGAGGAAAATGTTTAACATTTCAGAGGAGATGTAAGGTCAGCTTTGGTTCCACCTATTAGACATTTAAGTGAACTTTGGTACATGTAATCCTAATGCATCCCACTTGAGTTCCTGCAAATTAGTATATCTAACCTTTGTAACAAGTTGTCATCTTAGTTTCATAGTTGGTATGGCCAGAAGGGACCTGAGCAGATCATCAAGTCCAACCCCCTGCCATGGGTAGGAAAGAATGCTGGGGTCAAACGACCCCGGCTAGGTGTCTATCTAGCCTCCTTTTGAAGACCCCCAGGGTAGAAGCAAGCACCACTTCCCTTGGAAGTTGGTTCCAGATCCTAGCTGTCCTGTCTGTGAAATAGTGCCTCCTGATATCTAGCCTGAATCTACTCTCCGTCAACTTATGGCCTTTATTCCTTGTTACTCCCAGCAGTGCTCGGGGAAACAGGGACTCTCCCATTGCCTGCTGATTTCATAGACATTAGGGCTGTAAAGGACCTTGGAAGGTCATTGAGTCCAGCCTCCTACCCAAAGGGCAGGAAGTCAGCTGGGGTCATAGGATCCCAGCAAGATAAGCATCCAATTTGCTCTTGAAGGTGTTCAATGTAGGTGCTTGAACCACCTCTGGTGGCAGGGTGTTCCGGATGTTGGGGACTCGGACAGTAAAGGAATTCTTCCTTATGTCCAGCCTGAAACAGTCTCGCAGTAGTTTATAACTGTTCAACCTCGTCACCTCTTGGGGTGCTCTGGTGAACAAACGTTCCCCCAGATCCTGGTGGTCACCCTGATAAACTTATAGGTGGCCATCAGACCACCCCTGAGCCTGCGCTTTTCCAGGCTAAAGAGCCCCATTGCTCCCAGCCTGTCATCATAAGGTCTGTTTTCCTAACCTCTGATCATGTGCGTGGCTCTTCTCTGGACTCTCTCAAGCTTCTCTACATCCTTTTTGAATTGTGGAGCCCAAAACTGGACACAGTACTCCAGCTTACATACATACATACATACATACATAACATACAAGGGGAGAATGACGTCCCGGGATTTGCTTGAGAAGCATCTATGGATGATTTCCCTTGGCCAGTTTCCCCTCCAGACCCCCCTCAGCCTTCTCTTGTGGAGGCTGAACAGGTTCAGGTCTCATAGCGTCTCCTCATAGGGCCTGCCCTGCTGCCCCTGATCATGCAAGTGGCCCTCCTCTGGACCCTCTCGATGCTGGCCACATCCCTCCTGAAGTGTGGCACCCAAAACTGGATGCAGTACTCCAACTGTGGCCTGACCAGTGTCACATAGAAGGGGAGGATCACCTCCTTGGACCTGCTCGTGATGCATCTGGGGATGCATGACAAGGTGCGGTTAGCCTTCCTGACTGCATCCCCCCATTGGCAGCCCATGTTCATCTTGGAGTCTATAATGACTCCAAGATCCTTTTCTGCCTCTGTGCTGATGAGAAAGGAGTTCCCCAGCCTGTAGGTATGGTGCTGGTTCTTTCTCCCTAGGTGCATCACCTTGCACTTGTCAGTGTTGAATCCTATCTTATTCTCATCTGCCCACCCCTGTAACCTGTCCAGACCCAACTGCAGCCTGTCCCTCCCTTCTAGCATGCCCACTTCTCCCCACATCTTAGTGTCATCTGTGAATTTGAACAAGGTGCTTTTCACTCCCTCGTCAAAGTCGCTGATGAAGATGTTGAACAGTGCAGGCCTGACGACCGAACCCTGGGGGACAGCACTGCCCACATCCCTCCAGGTCAAAAATGATCTGTCCACCACCACTTTCTGGGTGCAGCCCTCCAGCCAATTGTTGACCCACCTCACTATGTAGGCATCGACACCACAATCTCCTAATTTTTTTAATAAGAATGGGGTGAGAGACAGTGTTGAAGGCCTTCCTAAAGAACAGAAAGACTAAGGCCACCGCAAAACCTGTGTCCAAGGATTTTGTGACCTGGTCATAGAAGACCACCAGGTTGGTCTGACAGGATCTGCCTCTAATGAACCCATGTTGGTTGCCGCTAAGCATACACTCCTCTGCTTGCCCCTCACAGATGTGCACCTGGATAATTTTCTCAAAGAGCTTCCCCAGGATGGAGGTAAGATTAACAGGCCTATAATTTCCTGGGTCCTCCTTCCTCCCTTTTTTGAAAATGGGGACCCACATTGGCCCTTTTCCAGTCCTCCGGGACTTGCCCCGTGCACCACAAGTTCTCGTAAAGCTGTGCCAGGGGTCCTGCAATGACCTCTGCTAATTCCCTCAGCACTCTGGGGTGGAGATCATTAGGACCTGCTGATTTGAACACATCCAGTCCCACCAGAAATTCCCTGACTAGGTCCTCTCTGACCCTGGGCCTGGCTGTGCCTCCTCTGGGACCATTGGGGATCCTGGTCGGGGGGATGACCTGGTCCTTGCTCAGAAAAATGGAGGCAAAGAAATTGTTAAATAGGTTAGCTTTGTCGTCTGGTGAGACCACCAAATTTCCTAGCGTGTCTGCAGAGGCCCCACATTACCCGGAACCTTCTTTTTACCCCATATGTATTTAAAAAAGGATTTCTTGTTATCCTTGATCCGGGTCGCTAGTCCCAGTTCCATCTCTGCCTTGGCCTTCCTAACAGCCCCCCTACAATCCCGAGCAACGGAGGTATAGTCCTCCCTGGTGATGGCCCCTCCTTTCCATTGGGTGTATGCCTCCTTTTTTAGCTCTACGGCTAAATCACAAAAAAGCAGCAATAAGGAAGAGGACCTATGCACCTTTTACACTGACAAAAATTCTTCAGGGACTTGAGCAGACTGCAACAACTGCATTTATGCACTTTATAGGTGAAATAAGTTCTGGCCCATAGGTGCCACGATTTTCTGAATATTTAATTATGCTGAGGTGCATACCCAATGTAGACATATATGGGCTTATTAATCAAGGAATCCAGAAGCAATGTATTTTTATGCAAACAGTTTCTAAATAGCCTTGAATAAATAATCAACTTGTCTATATCTCAGCCTTTCCTTCTGGACCTTATGAATTCAAGGTGAATCTAATGAGGAAACTGAAATCAAATCCTTTTATACAAGAAACATTCAGGAATCTCAAAAAGGGGGCATCCTGTTTTTATGACATTTATTGCCCAGATACAGGCCAAGTGAATATGGCAGGAGAAATGTAGGTTAAACATCATAACACACATGCCAGTACAAGCAACCATACTGATGTTCCTATTTATATAGTTTAATCTTAACATGATTTTTTTAACTTAATAAATAGAATAAAGAATAAAAGTCAGTCTTGGATTTGAATCTGTGCACTAAATAATTCAATATGAAGCACTTACAAGGTGATAATGCTTTTAGAAATGTATAAAACTTAAGGTGGTGGGATTATAAATAAAACACAGGGGACAGCAACACTCAAAATGGTTTTTGCTCCTTTGGAGTAAGGAAAAAGAAATGAGATCTCTTTTCTAATTATATCTAAGAACGTAAGTTTTGCAAAACAGTCTGGTAAGGTAATGCAAAAACCAGTAAGAAGGATGTTTTTTTTTTCCCCTTCCCTTTTGAAACTCTACACTTAATTCATATATGAAACATTATTATTATTTGCATAGAGAAAAATACACATTGACTATGTTTTTACAATGAAATTCTAGAGATATGGATATTTTTCTTTGTCCCCTTAACCTCATTTGTAACTGGGGGAATAAACACCAAACACAAAAATAATCATTTCTCAACTCCAGAGTGAGACATCATTTTCCAAATCTGTCATTACAGTGCCCATGGCAACATATTTTTAAATATACAGGCTGATTAATGTTTTCTGAGCTTAATCACTATCTTATTGTTACATATAGCAAGTTTTGATGGACAAACATCGCGCACTCTGTTTGCCAAGGAAATAAAATATTGAGATAATACAGAGCCATTGATAATACATACGCATTTAGAACACACCAATGCCCCAACACCAATGTTCCTTAATGCAATAAGCTATTTATGTGACCAAACTATAGCCTGGATTTCTGTTACATAAAAAGATGGAAGCAATACATTCAGGCCTCTGGTGGACATGAAAACAATGGTGTGATTGGGATCAAACGAACGCACTAGACATGCATGGCAGAAAGTACAATGTTTGGAATAGCCCAACCACACCACTACAGAGAAGCCCCCAACAAAATCCTGCAATCCTGCCGGGCTGCCCTCAACCAGATCCTGGGGATCATGTTAAGGGTAGTCCCAGGACCGGGGGCTGTCATGTCCCAGTGCCAACAATCTGGCAATTGTTGGCATTGGGCCTGGACAGCTCCAGGTCTAATTCCAAACCAGAGGTTGGTGCTGATAATCAGGTGATTGTGAAAAAGCTTGTCAAATGATTGTCAAAAAGGTGGTTTGAGGCCTGGGGCTGTCCAGGGCTTAGGCTGACATAAAGCTGATTGTCAGTTCCAGCCCCAGACAGTCCAAGGGCTATACTCGCTGGGGACTTTAAAACTTGTGCCCTAAAACTCCACTAGAGCCAGAGTTGTCTCTGATCCCCAGGGCCTGGTAGCCCTACAGAGGCCCTGTTTTTCATCTTCCTTTACCAGAAGACTTTAATCTCACATCCATGCAGACTGTTGACACTGAAGGTTAGAGAACTTGGCTGTCCAGGGCTGGTTCTGATAATCCGTTGATTGTTGGGTGTTCACCCCTGACAGCCCCAGTGTGTGGACATGGCATACATTCAGTTTAAGGCACCATGCAAAATCAGCCATGAAAATGTTCCACATTGCACGTGGAATATTTTTATGGTTGGTTTGCCATTTTATGGCACCTTAAACTGGTGCACATGTAGCACCCTTGCCATTTATGGTGCGTTTAACATGTAAATTATGATGCAACTATAATGGGTGTCAGGATCCTCATTTAAATAGTGAGTCTGACTTTTCAAAACTAAGGACCACTAAAATGAGAACTTTATTCTGTACCAATACTGAATTAATTCCTTTTCCATTTTTTAAATATTCTATTTTAACACTAGTATTAAAGAGGAGTAATTCTACTGAATGTTAGTTTACCTGGGGAATTTACTGCAGAATAAGTTAGGGTGTGAATTTAAGGTGTAAGAGCTGTTCTGCATTAACCTCTTGTAAGGAAACACTCTTTCTGGATGAAGCATGCCTATAAAAGGAATTAGTGTGCAACAGCTATTCTGGGCCAGGATGGATGCAAAACGGTGCAAAGTTACAAGTCAGCAACACAATTTCCTCTTCCTGCCATCTCTGTTTCTACTTTATCAAGATTTAATTTCAACAAGCTATTCTTCATTTAAGTGCTTAACTTGCTTGGGCACTTGTAGAGCTGGTGGCTGGAGTAAAGGCAGAGAGATGATGAATTCGTGTCCTTAATCTGAAGTCCACAGCACTTCAACAATCTTCCATTTGGGATTAACAATTATATGCAATCTTGTACAGCTCCACAGGCAAGTGCTCCCAAAGCAGTCCCTACCTACTCTTTTGGACTTTTTTCCTGAGGAGCTTTTCCAGAATGACATCTCAATGATAACCCACATCAGCTTTCCCAAAGTACTTCTGAGACTGCTAAACATGGTGAATTGTATCCAAATGTAAAGATCCAGGACTGTGAACTAATATCTACTAAGAATCACAAAATTATTTCCTAAATATAGTTCCACATCTGCTCCATGCATGTATTTGTTAGGACAGATGCTCCCCTGGTATAAAATACCATAACTCCAATGACAACAGTGTATACCGGCTAAAGACTTGACTCACTACATCTAACATTCTTTGAACAAAGTCCTCCCCTGCCTCCCTACCCCTAAATTAGATTTAAGAAAAACATATATGATAGCCAACATGGTAAGAGAGTCAATCAATGGTAGATATCTAGGTACTTTCATTTAATCCTTGGTTTCTGCAAAAGTTTCTTCCACCTAGTTTTAAAATGCTATAAATGCTACTTAAAATGAGATTAGAAGAAAAACATTGTTGTGTTAGAATATCTGTGAACAAACCTCTAATTAGCCCAAAGTAGTTATAACTGACATCACATTGTGTTGTAGTTTTAGAAGATGCATTTTTTCTTCATCTCGGGGGAGTTATAGGGTGGTATTTTATTCCTCTGAAGAACCTTGTAACATGACAAGTGAGATTTCAAAAGAGAAAAAGGAGTCTGACTTCAGGGGTGGCTTGTGATCATGTAGGTTACATTAAAATAACATTTATACAGAATGAGTACAAAAATCTGGAGAAAGAAACTGAAATGTTTTCAGGTGCAGTATGATGCATTCAGCCTTGAAATAAATTTATTAGATTAATTTTCACCTTCAGTACATCCTACATAAGTCAAAGACTTTTTAGATATCACAGGAACTGAAAGATAGGAGAAGCTACTAACTGTGCTGTTTAACCTTAGGAAACTGAACAGTACAAAGCTTGGGTATAATGGCTGATGAGCGTCTTCCTGGGAAATGTGACATATCACGAAAAGAGGCAGCTGTGGAGAACAATGGAACTCAGGTAAGTGAAAGGAATTCTGGGAAGAGAACTCAAAGACCTCCTGGGGCATATACTTGTACAACCGAGGTTAGCTTGCTATTCGCTGGGTCAAGGGCACTGATTTATCCCAAAGGAAAATAAGAAGAAGCTTGAGAATTTGTGTAGATCTGGGGGGCAGTAAGTGATGAAGATGGGACAAGTCTCTGAGAAACTGAAAGAGAAGTTCAACAGGGCTCACAACTACAGAAGCAAGTAAGTATGCAGTATGGATCTGTGCATCTGGACTCATTTTTTGTGGAGCCCCTGATCCCTATGTTTTCAAGATTCTATATTTTGCTTGCTTTTTAAAAAATTAAATTAAAAGTAGAATTTCATGATGAGAAAGCTCTTAAGGTATACATATTAATATTCCTGTCAACCAATTTAGTGTATGAAAAACCAAAAGCCAGTAAAACATAGAAACAGTTTTCCTGGAAATGTTCTGTTTAGTCTAATAGTAAATGTCACTATAGACTGGCTAAAAATTTCCTTTCAACAAGTGTTTGAAAGTACTTGAGGATTCAGATAGTATTCTTATTCATATACAAGTCAACTGCTTTTAAACGCTCTTACTAAGTTATTTGTATAAGCCTTCCCTTAGCCCAATCTTTTTAGCCCTTCTTTATATACAAGGCTCTTTCCTATTCCTGATATGAGTAATGTTTCCTGATTCAGCATTTTCTATTTCTGCTAGGACTCCTTCAGAGAAAGTGATAAAAAAGTAAACTCAGTTATTAAAGAAATGACAAAACATTGCTATATATTTTTCTATGTTTAAACACTTTTTTTCCTCTTGCTGTGTGAAAGCCCCATAAAAACAACAGAAGAAGCTGACTAATTCAGGCCTCCATCTAGCAAAGCACTAAAACATGTCATTAACTTTAACTACACTGAGCAATCTGAAGACAGTAGGACTACTTGCACGTTCAAAGTTTAGCAAGTGCTACCACATTCTTTGCTACAATGAGGCTTAACATATTCTACAGGAGAATGAATAAAACTAACTGGGAATAAACCATTGGGAAAATCCACAAAGTAAACAAAAAGGAAAAATTATTTTAACAAATTCTTTCAGTCCACAATGAAAAATTCAGGCCAGCATAGCAATGTTGGCTAGGGTTGGAGGGAAAACAAAGAATCTCTTCAGCTGACATTACTATGCTCACAAAATCTGCTATGCTGACAGAAGGAGTTTTGGTTGGCTTGGCTGAGTTGTTTGGGAAGTCAGTATAGATATGCTGGCAGAGAATGCATCACCATGAGGGATCTCTGCTGACACAGTGGTATAGATAAGTCCTTTGAGTGATCTTGAGGACCACTGATTACAGTAAAGAAAACATTTTCAGTGAACTGGGGTTTTAGGTTTATGATGTTTAAAAAATGTAAAGGCTCAGTCATTACATCTGTAAAGTTTTATTAATGATCTAGTGATGGGCTGGCTGGACAGTTCAGCAGTCTGAAGTTGCAACTCAAACGCTGCATACAGACATTCAGGGAGTTTAGACAGTGTTAAAAATAGCCACCCGATCTAAGGTAAGTCAGGATCGGGGGGCAAGTGGTGAGATAAGGGGGCAGGTAGAGTCTGCAGGAGGATTGGGAGGGAAGGTGGGGTCTTCAGGAGGGTTACTGGGGTCCAAGAGAGTTTGACAGGATTGGGGGGGCTCACAGGGTCTGGTGAGAGGCTCTCTTCCCCCATTTCCTAGGACCAGGGGCTATTTTTAGCCCCCTGACTCCCCCACCCACAGCTAAACAACCTACCTCCTTATGCCTCCCCCCAGCTACTTACTTCCTCAGTTCCTGGTAAATGCTGATAAAACTGGTACTGGGAGCAGCTTGCAGGATGGTGGGTTTGGTGGGTTGGGGTGAGGTGGATGGCCCATGGAGGGGTTGTACATCTGGGGGTAGGGGGAAGAGGCTGGGGGCTAAAAATAGCTTAGGGCGAGACAGGGATAACAAAAGCGCAGCCCCAGGCAAGACCTGAGATAAGTGTAGCTCTGAAGTAGTCTAACTTAACTTAGGAGTGGCCATTTTTAGACCGATCTAAGTGTTTTCACCTTCTGTACAGTTCACACCTAGATCCACCTAACTAGCGTAAGGTCCGCACTTGGGCATACTAAGTTAGATTGGGTGGTCGTTTTTAACATGGTGTAACCTCCACCTAACCCCCCTGAATGTCTGTATGCAGTCTAAGAGAAAGTCTGGCTGGTCCTGCTCCCCTAAATGGGATGTATAGGCCAAAACCTGACAATAACAATTTACGTGCCGCGTGTGTTTTGCCACTACTCACTTGCCAGTCAGATCCCACTGCTATAAGACTCTGGGAAGAGTGTGTATTCATGGGCGAGGCCCAGGATGGACTACCACAAGTTTCTGTACTCTCTAAGACTGAACCGCTAACTTTTATTCCCTTTGAAATCCCTTCCGCTTCCCCGTGCCCTTTTGCTTCTTAATACCAGTAGCCTAATAGACTCTTGTCTACCACAGTGAGAGGCTTTGAATTACCTAACATAGATTAGGTGTTATTGATAGGCTCTTGGAAGTCTTAAGTCCATAGACCATATAGACAGTATTCCCTTGCTCGTTTATTTGGGGGTTTTATTTTTTTTTTCCCTTCAAATTATTTGCTTTGGGCTCTTAATCTTTATGTTTACCTGCCCAAGAAAGATGGTGAACAGGCACACAACGCTCAGCAGGAGCAGCAGCAACCCTCTGAATGAGAAGAACAGCAAAGCTGACAGCTGTGCTTTTCTGCACTGAGCACACTGGGTAAATCAATACCCCAGCAGCCCTGCTGCCATCTGTGGAGTTTCTGGAGCAGACGGTTTATTTATAGAAACTTGTTTGCACAAAGCCAATATTTACCTGTTGGTGCTGTCAAAATTTGCAATCCATCTTTGCCATTACTCTCCTACTCTTCATATCAATAATGGAAATTTCCTAAAGAAAATATTGTAGCAACCCCTCTCCCCCTGCATCCCGACACACACACACACACACGTCCTCTCCCCACAAGGCCTGTCACATTAATTGTTACACTACAAGTGCATCTGGTTTCCACAGGACCTTTGGGTTCCTTCAAAATTGCTGTGAAGCTAAGTGCCGTCAAAGTTAGAGGCTAATTCACTCCCCTCTTGTTTCTGCAGCAACAGCAGCTCCATGGCATTTCCCTGCCAAGACCGAACTGAGATTCTATGTGAAAAACCCAGAGAGTTTTCTCTGCTGAAAGTCTGACTACTGTCATCACTATTGAGTACACTGCCATAGTAACGCAAGCATAAGCACAGAGGAAACTTTCATGAGAAACTCTCTCATATTAGGAAACTTTCATGAGAAACTCGCTCATATTTGCCTGTGAAAAAGAAAAATCTAGAAAAAAATTTTTTTTTTGAAAGAAAGGGGTGGGAACGAAATAGACGAGTCCCTGATCTCATTCCATTTCCTAGAGGTCAGGTGCCCGCATCAGAAAAACACATGGCTATCCCCAGTACTGAGAACTCCAGACACCAGGCCTGGGATGAAGTGAATGTGGTGGAAAGAACTAATCTCACCCCTGTACATCGCCCCTTCAAGTCAGGGCTGAGGCACACTGATGAAGCACTGTAGGGTACACCTGCCTTTCCTCTCTACTCTGGTTAACCGAAGGGCTTCATTTCTCAAGACTAATCATTCAGACCCTTTTAGAATCAGGGATTTTCACCAGAAGAATATTTTGTAAATCAGAAGAAGATTTATAATGAATGAAAATCAGTATAAACCAGCTAAATTTTTATCATGCTTTGTTTCTGCTATCATAAATGCTGTCAACAATCCTGTAATAGCTAATGTTTCACCACCAGCTCTTGCAGTTTCAGATTTAAATGAGCTCTCTGATACCAGTAGGTAAGCATCGTGCCACATTACCTGTTAGCAATCTTTATAGACTCAGGGATCTCAGAGACTAAGGCTGGATAAAGAGGATGAGGATAGAAGCAACAGTAGCATTTTAAAAACTGTTTAAAAATAGAGATGAAATGACTGTCACATTAGTTGTATAGCCAATGATCAGCAGAAAAATGTCAGTGTAAGCAGGGCTTGGTACAAACATTCCAGCGCAAGATTCCTCTAAAGGATGGACCACAGGTATATAGGGACAGTGAAAAGCAAAACAAGCTCTATCTGCATTCTTTATTTTTGTTTTAATATTAGTTATTAGTTATTTTACTCAAATGAATATCTGGGAATGAATCTGGTAATAGTAGCAGAGGCAGAAATTAGCACAAGGAAATTAGTACCCGTGCTGAGTACATTTCTCCTTCACTGAGATGCATAAGAGGGTTGCTACTTGGATAGTATGCTTTTGGATTACTCATCAATATTATGTATAAAGCATGTCAAAACAATTTCTGCTTTTAGATGAAGTGTACAATTTGCCCCAGGACACATATTAGAGAGTCCACAGGAAAACCATTTCTTAAACAAATACTTTGTTGTGGCAAGTGGGGACATGACATGTTTTACATCCTCTAACAAGAAGTCAGGGATGGCTCAGTTAGGGGAACTGCTGTTTCCATCATAGTTATACAACACAAGAGCCCTTTTTCTTTCTATGTTTTTTCTTTTTTGCTCAGTCTTCCATACTAGGCAACTGTAGAGATTGATTTTTACTGTTTGGGATCTGCTGAAAGATTTTCAAATCTTTGGTCTCCATTACATACCATGGATTTGATAAATTAAAAAAAAAAAAAAAAATCGAGTCAGTTCAATTCTACCACTGAGAGCCCAGATCCTGCAAAGAACTAACCAAAAGTAACTTCTACTGACGTCAGTGAGACCTGAAAGCACTCAGTACTTCACAGGACACACAAAATGATAGCTAAGATGTTGGCAGCAAGAACAGAATGAAGAGATAATCCATGGTACAGGATGAGATGAAAGAGGAACTAGTGCCAAATTAAAGACAGTCCTGGACTTGAACCGGAGATGTTCAGCATATGTTTCAACCCTGAGGAATGCTCTTAATATTGAACTTCTCTCATGAAGGACTAGCTTTACTGGGGCAAGTAATGACAATGGGGCATACTTTAACCTTTAATAGCATTTGAAGGCATATCCTGAGGTATGTAAGTGGCCGTGACACCCCTGAGGTAAGGTTCAGGGTCTGCTCCAAAATTAGAAGTCAAATCCCAAGGTCAATACTGCTTTTACACTATATTATGCCATCCATTTGGGAACTTCAAGGGAATTCGATTTAAAAGTAGACTACATGGTATGAACAATTTCCTTGTTTGAATAAGGACCGAGTCAAAAACCAAGCAAGGACCTTATTCAGGATGTGGCCCCAGACACTTTCATTCAGTGTGACTGGGTAGAAGGATGGTTTTTTACGTAACCTGCTGCACAAAGGTCCAATTTACAGCTTGACTACACATGCCTAGTGTAAACTCATGTAAATCACTTCATTTATCTGGGAGAAACACTACCTTTTCCCTATCTTTGTCTGTTTTATTTATTTAGATTATAAGTGCTTCAAGGCACATACTGGTCCCAATGATATGTTTTTGTAGTGCTAGCTAAATGCGGCTCTGATCTCAGTTGCAGTCTCTGGTATGACCTGTGTAACAACTATGACGGATGTAATAGTGCCCACTGTACAAAACAACTCCCAGAACAATTTCAACCCTTTTTTCTTTTTTAGAATCAATATGATTTTGACCAGCAGGTTGTCAGCAAGGGCCTTGCCACCTTGAATATACTGCTTAACCCTCAGACCTCTAAAACAGACCGAGCTCCAGTACTGGACTGATTACAGACTTTAGTCATGTGTTGCAGCACAAAAGAAATGAAAATGACTAAAACTAATCAAGACTCTAGAATCACCAGAAAACATATTTGACCCTAATGTAGCTCTAAACAACATTTTGCTTAGCCTACTCCTTTTAAAAATTATTCTGTATGACAGAGGCTGCAGGTTGGCTACATAATGTGTTACAGCAACCAAAGGATGAAACAGCATCACTGGCATTTGTTGAGGGCACTGGAAATACTCGGTGGAGATCGCAGACTTATACTGACAATAAAATTCATGTAACCTTATTCAAACTTCAAAGCCATTTATAAGTTAACCATTTTTACTAGCTCTGAGGGATACTGAGTTGTCAAAAGCTATTCAATGTCCTGAGTAGCAAATAGTGGTGTTTGCTGATAAATTTCCACTTCTAGAAATGTTTCTAGGAGAAGGAGTACAGGTATTCAGCCTGCAGCCACCCCCTCTGCCCGGCTCTCTGTGCCTTCCTGAAGAGGGTGAACCTGGGCTGGGAAATATGTGGGAAATAATGGCTGCGCCACTCCCCCCTGAGGGAAGGGATGGAGGAGTGGAGCAGTGGGGAAAGGCCTCCAGGGACAGCCAGGTCTGGGAAATATGTGGAGAGCCTTTCCCCATTGTTCCAAACAATCTCAGAGACTGGTCGTCGAAGGCAGTGGTTTAGCAGGGCAAAACCCCCAACCTGTTTCCCAGACCATGCAGTCCATGGGTGGCACACATGGTGTTTAAAGCCTGTGGGGATGGGAACTGAGCTGAGGAAAGTTTCCCCAGCTGGAAGAGGGCAGGAAGAGGAAACTTTCCACTGTATAGCACTAAAAAGCCATGTGCCCATAGCCCTTGGGGGCAGAGCAGATCTAAGCCCTCCTCCTCTTCTGCAAGTGTGGGAATTCCCAGTTTGGGAAAGAGACAGGGTGTAGTGCTTGCTGCTCCACACCTATTCTGGACTGGAGGGGAGAAGAACGGTGGGGCAAAGCCTCAGCCCCAAACAAGGGACTGCACAGTTTGGGGAAGATGCAGGGAGCTGCTCTCCTCCCTCCTGGACCAGACCAGAAGGGGAACATATAAGCATTCACTCTTGCAAAAGTCTCTTACAAGGGAGATCTTCCAGGTTCACACCCAGAAGATCCTTCTCCTGAAAGGGGCATGTTTCCTCTTGAGAGAAACTGAATGAAAGCTTCTAGGCCTGTCATTTTCACCAGAAAAATAGCGATTCTCCCAGTAGAAATGTAACACCTGTACACAACCATTGCCTCTCAATCTGTCTCTGTTGTTTCTGAACAAAACTCCTGCATGAAAATGTAAGAATATCAAACTTCTGATCAGCTGGGGAAAAATTCGTACCCACTGGCTATTTAAATCTGGGTAATGTAAGTCTTGGAGAATTTAATGGTAGGTAGAAATGCAGGAAATTGTCCGTTTTTGTCTATGCACCCTACTAGAAGAGCCACACACTTCCTTACACTGACTGATCAAATATGAGTAGCTTCCTTCTACAGAACTAGTGTTCTGCATTCTCCGCCAAGCTGCAGAGGACAGACCAGAAAATATGGCCTTAATCAACCTGAATAGGAGTTCCAGCTGCATCCTCTGCTGGGCAGTTAGAGATTGGCATAGGGAGGAACAAAAAAAGGGGAAAACAACATCAACAAAGTGGAGAATCATAAAAGCATGATAATTATGAGTCTTCAAGGAAAAAAAACATAACATTTAAATGCAACTGTTTATAAGAGTATCAGGAGGAAAAACTGATGCAGAAAAAATATATGGGGAGAAAGGAGAGAAACCAGAGTGAAGAAAACAGGAAAGAGATATCTTGGGGGCAGACAGTAAGGGAGTACATTCTTTTATGGAAAGTTTGATGAAAGTTATGTTAGCAAGGAATGTCAATGGGCATTTTTACCCATGTATGCATCGCAGTGCCGGGAGCTTTGAAAAGTGCCTAGCACTGTGACGCATACAGGTGTATAAGTAGCAAAATGCATGTCAGCACTGAGAAAATGGAGGCAGTGCTTTAGTTTAAATGTCCACCACTCCCATTTTCTGTGCACTGACGCGCATTTTGCCGCATATACACATGACGCAGTGCAGTTCGCTTCACCTTGCATACGGAGCAGACTTGTTTAATTGAGTCTGCTCCAAAGCAGTGGATCTGCAGTGCATCACTGGAAAAAAAGTATATGTATAAATGCCCAATATTACTTTGGGTCAACTTCTGATTATGTTACTCAGGTTGCATAAGTAATACTTTATTCCCATAAAGGACACCCTGAAGACAAGAGGAGCCACCTGAATGCTAAGGTGCTAGTAAATGTCTTGGGAAATTGTTTTAAACACTAAAATATATTAAATCACATCTGTAATATAATAGGGTAGCAATGCTGTTGTCATGATGATCCAGGAAATATGCAAGATGAAAGTACTCTGAGGAAGGGCATGTGAGGTCCAAAGGTTTATCTAACATCTCTGCCAACTATGTAGTTGATCCAATAAAAGATATTATCCCCAACACTCCTTCAGAAACAATCAACCCTGCCCTTCAACACACCCTCCCCAAAAGAAAACAAAACCTTGCTTAAATCACATCTAGCACTGAAAAATATTCAAAAACCTCTTTTCCTTCCTTAAAACATTCTTTTTCCTGACCAAAGCTGAATGTTGGCAATAAATATAGCTCCAAGCAAGGTAAATAATGAATAATTGTGGGGGGAGATCCTAAAAAGCCAAAATGATGTAGCAGAACACACAGTTAGGAAGTTGAGGGCTGCAACTGCAAGCAAGATCAACCAGTGAAACCTCCAGCCATTCACAGAAGCAAACAGGACTGATAAGGACCTTGGTGCTCATCTGCAGCAACCACCATGTACAGAACACCTGAAACTCCATGGCTTTAAGGGCAACAGAGCATGAGCTTAGGGCAGCGATTCTCAACCAGTGTGCCAAAGCACCCTGAGATGCCTTGAGGTGCTTGTAAGAGTACTGCAGGGTACCATGCAATGTTAGCACTGTAAGGTGTGCAAACATGATTCACAAGGTACACTCAAATGTTTTAAATAGGAATCTATAGTGTTAATATTCTTCCCTATTGTGATGTATCTGAGTTCTTTGTAAACAGAAACATTTCTCTTTCTATAGGCAAAAACTGAGTGAAAGCTAAGAGCTCGCATTTTTCAAAGGGTGCCTTGAGTCTAAAAAGGTGGAGAACCACTGGCTTAATGCGAGAAACTAGTGCTGTCCTTATCAACCAAATACAAATGAAAAAGCCCAAAGACAAAAGAAACTGTCTGTGTTCTGCACCTCTTAGGATTGGGCCCCTAGGACTACATTTTCACCTGGAGGGTGGGCAAGGGGGGCTTACGTCACTATTTTCAGCTGAACTGCGCAAGAGATTGATTTGATCCCACAAAAAAGTCAAGGGAGGTTGAAAGAACAGCAGAATATCTCATAAGACAGAGAAACCAAAGATCAACATGAACTTAAATGAGTATCAGCTTCTCTTTTTGCTTGCTATTTTTAGTAGGGGTTCACAGGGTCACATCATTATTTTTATGTTTTGCCTCTCACTTGGCAGCATCAGTCTGGGTCATCAAAGTAGTGGCCTATTCTTTTATTTTACAAGCTCAAATGATTTTCATATAAGTAATTTGACTTTTTAGATCCTGAAACATAGGCCCAAGAAATTTGGCTACACAACAAAGCACTTTAACCTTTATTTTTTTAATTTTTACTTGCTTTTTAAAACCTTTTGCCAAATTCTAAAAACATTTCTTTTAGTTGGAGAACAATTACATTTTTATGAAGCAGCTTTCTGTTTTATAGTTAATTGTTTCATATGTAGGCTGGTAAGCAATGTTCCTGTTCTGGAAAGATAAAGCTCTCAGGTTCTAAATCTGACTGTGTACCTTAGGCTTAACAATGTGCAGCATCCCAGTAGTATATCATCTGCTACTGTTAGGCAACAAAAAAAAAATGGGGTGGGGAATAAAGAGTTGAAGGAAGAAACCCCATGGGTTCAAACACAAAGATCTCATCTTCCTTTTGTACTGCTATAATTTCATTCATTTTTTCTTAAGTACAGTTACTTTGGCAACAAAACTGAGAAGCTGCAGCATCCTTTAATACATGATTTTTATGTAAGAACAAATTGAGGGTCTGTAAAACATAACTGATTAAAGAGTAAAGTTTTCCAGCCCATTCCCTCACTGGAATGCAAGATAGAAAAGGCTATTCAACAGTCATCTAATATAATCCTTTAATCAGTGCAGGAATAGTCTCTGTAGCATTTTTTAAAGCATTCTGTGCAGTCTAGTTTCACATGTTTTAATTACTTCTGTCTCCAACTTTGACCTCTCTAAAATTGGTAAATTATAGTTTTAAATAAGTGCTGCACACAGCTGCACCAATGTGGAACAAAGATGAGCTTAATTTTAACATGCAGGACGATTTGAGGGTAAGCATATTTGTTTCTCGGTGGAATTATTCGTGTCAAGGCTAGCTTCATATCCCCTTTAATCAGTCAACACAGCTACTGCTTTAAAATGAACATTCCCCAACTCTTGAATTGAAATAGATCACAATCACAATCAGAAGGTTGAAAAAAACCGTTATTGGTTATAACATGACATTTGTCAACTTTAAGGGCTCACTTTTGGCTATACTTCCTGAAGTTATGTGGATGAGCAGGGAAGAAAGCAGATGCAGACAGGCATTATATTTCTGCTGGCCTACAGTACTTTATATCATGACATCCAATACCTGGTCTCTTATACTGAGGTATCTTTGCACCGGGAGCCTCCTGAATTTTTAAAGTATTTATACTCACAATACCCTTGTGCAGTAGAAAAGTGTTATTATTCCACGCTATGGATGCTGTTTTAAGGTTTGGAGGAACAAATAGCTTGCCCAAGGACACACCAGAAGTGTGCCCTGAAGCAAGGGAATGAAACCAAGTCTCCTAAATCCAACACATGTTGCATTTGGCTCTACATTGTTAGAAAGCTCCACTTAAATAGTGGTTTCCAGCTGAAAATAAGTGTGCACAACTAGAAATTTCCAGTGGAAGTGGACCTCTTGTTGCAAAATACACAACAGGGATATAATGTATAAACATTTTAAAATACGGCATTATATGTGCATCTACTATCATATTTTAAAGTATATTACCTATAGTATAATATATGGTATATAGTTTTTCCTGTGCAGGCACATGAAGTAACATCCCCTACAGGCATGTAATGCCATAATTGAACACTACAGGGTTTCTTGAGTGTCCATTTGAAAAATCTGAGGCCTACTCCAATACACACTGACCTCAGCAGGAAGTTAAAATAGACTACTATGAACTCTGTCATTTACTCCTCCTGTTTGACATGGCTGAAGACAAGAGAATGCATGACACTGGACTTAGAGAGCATAGCTGTTGCTCTGTACCTAACTTGCTTTGCCTCAACAGTGACAGTTTAAAATAAATATGTAGAAGATTTTTGCATGTTGTCATGTTTAAAGAGATATACATGTATAACCTACTTCAGTATTTAAGTAAAGATTTCATACACATTTCATAGTATCACTGATAAAGCCACTTTCCAGCTAACTGGGACACCCACTCTACTACCAATGCATAAAGCTTCTCTCACTAATTTGAGGGACCTAAAATGTAGAAAGAAATTCCTCCCTCCCCCCCTTTGTAGCAGTTCTCTATTTCCCTTGCCAAGATAGACATGAAAAAGTAAACAGAAGCAAAATGTAATCTAGGATTGAACACTGATTTTTCCTAAAAGCATAGTTCATCAGAACTACACAGGACAGGACTTCGGGATTTAAAAAAAAGTATTTTGGAGAGATGCTAGCCTGCTCCTTGGCTGTAGGAAGTTGGACTCCTCAAGCTACCATGATAGGTGTAAGGATACCACAAACTCCCTTCCTGCTGACTGCCCTTGGGTGCTCCAACTCTTCTACAGCACACAATACAGGCAACCCCCGCTTAGCACTCTTAATTAGTTCCTGAAAAAACGAGCATTAAGCGAATGAGTGTTAAGCGAAACCAAAAGTATTTGACGACCCAAGATGGCAACCGCGAGTGTTATAATGAAACTCACTGAGCACTAAGTGAAATCACGTATCAATTTAAAATGAGCATTATAGTGAAATAGCACTAAACGAAACAATGTTAAGTTGGGGGGGGGGGAGGCAGGGGATGCTGCCTGTAGAAGGGAGGTAAAACCAGGAGTGTCAACTGGGGGTGCCAATCTAAGTATATGAAATTCTGAGCTCTCCTTTTGTTATGAAGAAATATCAAGACATATCCAGCAACCAGCAAATCAGAAATAGACATGTTAAAAAAAACCCTAGCTTACAAGAAGTTGTTAAAAGGTAACAGTAATTAAGGAGACATTTTTTTCTTTTTTAAGTTTTTCAGGGCTTATCCACCTCTATTCTTGGTTGTGCCCTCATGCCATGACAAGAATGTTTATTATTAACCAGGGCTTTTGGCAATGTATATGTCCCTTCAATGTTTATCACCTGCTTTCATCCTCTTTCCCTCAAACAAAAGCACTGGGATGGACAGCCAGGCTGTGGGCATTAAAAGGCTAGTTGGGTTATATACAATCAAGCTCTTGCCTGCACATTTAGGCAATGCATCACTGTCCGATATTTCTCCTTTCTGTGGTGGCCTTTTCCTATGGCAACAAAACCTGCCAAAATCAACCAACCAAAGAAAAAACCCCTTACTCTGGCATAACCCCCAGTGCCATTGTTGATCCTCAGATCAGGAAGTGGAGGAAACAGCCTTCCTCTAATGGCCTCTATGCATGGTACTGGTTGAACCTGTCAGCTGAAGTGGATTTTCTAGGAAGAGATGGCTTGTCCTGGTCCCTCTTCCCCTCTTAGAGACAAAAGGCAGAACCATCTACAATAAACTTAGTCTTCAAGGCACAAAGAGCCAGGTTAGACTAACCTGCAAAGATTGAATCAATTTGGTCTTCGGCTTTTTGAATGTCTGTCCCTAGCCAAAGAGAACACTGACCATAAAGTGCTTGAATTATTGAACTTGTAAATCAGTAGTTACACGTTCTGAATTACCACAGGATTAAGAGCAGCACAGATAAAAGTTCACTCAACTGGTATAATACTGCTGTCAAACATGTTTAAATCATCAGCTCCATCTACCCTGACAAATATACATCATAGAGTACAATTCTACTTTTTTTTATCTGTTTCTTCCCATCTTTTTAGCAAACAACATAAACCTTGCACAAAAAGCTTCAGCACTCAATACTGTTGTTATTCAATACTGTTATTAGCAAGGAAACAAAACAAGTTGAATGGCTAGTAACTGGCTCTTTGTGAAAGCTGTTAAATTAATTTATATTTTTGTCAGTCTTCATTAACATTATTTTAACCAAGTTCTCTTTTAGATGATGCCTCTTAAAGAAAGAGAATATTAGAAAAAATGTCCTACTAGCACATTTGTGTTTGCAAAGAAAAAGACTGCTAAAAATAACTTGCAGTGGTACAGATTTATATATTTTGCATAAGTTTGAATTTCTGATGGCAAGCATGCATCTTAATATGGACACTTCCAGGACTAAGTAAAACATATAATATAAACAGATTATTTATAGCATTTACACAGCATTTAATAAACGCCTTTCTTCTTCTTTCTCCCTGTCATGAAGTATGAGGCAGATACTTTTTAAACAATTCTGCATTGGAAATCAACAATCTAAAACTATAGTAAAAGCAAATTCTGCTCTGTGTCTCACGTGTGGTTCTGCTGATCACTGTTACCACATCTATCCTCCTTAGAGCCCCGTTCATGTTGGCCAGCATTTTTCCCATTGAAATCAGAAAAATATCTCATATGAGTAAGTACTAGAGAGACTGTAGATTCTGATGCTCATAAGCAGTTCCTACATGAAAACAAAGCTAATATGAAAAGTAAAATTCGTTATTTAATATACATCTGGTATTGCTTATGTGATTATCTCTGTTTTGACCAATAGAGTCTTAGATTTCATAGATGTCATAGACATTAGGGCTGGAAGGGACCTTGGAAGATCATTGAGTCCAGCCCCCTGCCTTAAGGGCAGGAAGTCAGCAGGGGTCATAGGATCCCAGCAAGATAAGCATCCAATTTGCTCTTGAAGGTGTTCAATGTAGGTGCTTGAACCACCTCCGATGGCAGACTGTTCCAGACCTTGGGGTCTTGGACAGTAAAGAAATTCTTCCTTATATACAGCCTGAAATGGTCTTGCAGGAGTTTATAACCATTTGACCTCATCATCCCTTGGGGCGTTCTGATGAAAAAGGCTCCCCCAGATCCTGGTGGTCACCCCTGATAAACTTATAGGCAGCCATCAGATCACCCCTGAGCCTGCACTTTCCAGGCTAAAGAGCCCCATGGCTCTCAGCCTGTCATCGTAAGATCTGTTTTCCTGACCTCTGATCATGCGCGTGGCTCTCCTCTGGACTCTCTCAAGGTTCTCCATGCCCTTTTTGAATTGTGGGGCACAAAACTAGACACAGTACTCCAGTTGCAGCCTCACCAAGTCTAAGTACAAGGGGAGAATGACATCGCGGAATTTGCTTGTTTGAGCCAATGACTTCTAACAGCTTCTAGGTTCTACAGCTTTTTGCCTGGCTGGCATTCATGCACTCTACAGTTCAGGCACAAGGGATGATCACTTGTCAGGTGTTTACATTAGAACTGGTTCAAGCAAACTGGTTGCAAGAGGTTTTTTACCACAAAGGTTCCTAAGCCTCTAAGGTTTTTAATGCCAGTGATCATTATTTGATTCAAACAATAAAAGTTCTACTCTTTTCTGCTCTACTCTTATCAACTGCCAGGCAGATGAACACGTGTGTTTCAGCAAGGTTTTGTCCCTTGGCAAAACCAGAATCATCAACAAGGGAAAATTGCAAAGATGGACCAGATAAATCAATGTAATTAAAAAACTGGTTGGGATGATGAAGCAATTTGATTGACCATGCCACTAAATCATATTCGTTAGTTTGGCTGGAAATACTTCCCCCCCCCACCTTCTCTCTGCACTGAGGAATAGCCACTACAAACCTTTATGAATGGCAAAATAAACATTTTTTTCATTCATTATAAAAATTACGGGTTGCTTTACTACTAATTGAACACTGAACACTTCCAAACCTTCCTTTTGCTTTAACAGGAAATATAGTTTGGCATTTTGTATTGTACTAACCAACTGCCTTCCTTCACAGGAAAGAAAAGCCTTTGATTGTAGGTCAACTCCTGGGTCCATTGAAGTTAATGGGAATTCTGCCACTGCCACTAGTGAGGACACTGAGGCCCCTGGCATATAATCATTTAATGGTATAATGGGATTTGATCCCTAGTCCCAACAATCACACTTCCTATGTGCATGGAAGGACATTCAGTTGTTGGGCTCAGATCCCAGTTGTACTATTACTGCTGGCCAGCACAGGAGGAGCCCAGAATCATAGTCCTGGTCTCCCCCAGCTCTGGCAAGTTAAAAAAGGAGTGCCTGCAGGTCCAGCTAGTGCTGACAATCAGCTGATTGTCAGCTACTGTCAAACTGGGTAAGATCAGGGGCTGGAGCTGACAATCCAGGGGTCAGTCCCGGGCCAGTTTTGTTCAATATCTTCATCAATGACATGGAAGCAAGTCTGAAGATGACACCAAGCTAGGTAGGAGTAATAGATATGCTGGAGGGTAGGACTAGGATTCAGAGTGGCCTAGACAAATTGGAGTATTGTGCCAAAAGGAAACTCATGAGGTTCAACAAGGACAAGTGCAAAGTGCTGCACTTAAGACAGAGCGATCCCGTGCACCGCAGCAGCCTGGGAGTTGACTGGCTGGGCAGAAGCTCTGCAGAAAAGGATGTGGGGGCTACAGGGGACAATAAGCTGAATATGAGCCAACAGTGTGCCCTTGTTGCCAAGAAGGCTAATGGCATACTGGGCTACATTAGTAGGAGCACTGCCAGCAGATCAAGGGAAATAATTATTCCACTCTATTCTGTACTGACGAGGCCACATCTGGAGTATTGTGTTTAGTTTTGGGGCCTCTACTACAGAAAGGATGTGGACAAATTGGAGAGAGTCCAACAGTGTTACATAGCTTCTAATTACAGCCACAGACAACCATAAATACCTCTGGTGCAAACTGCATTTGCATGTGCCTGCTCACTTTGTGTACAAGAGCACCAGTGGTGCTAATGTGTAGGGTTTTAGGGGCACAACATATACATGTGGAGGGCACATATTTCACATGTAAGCCTGAGAGTTTCACCAGACATGAAAGCCCAAAACTAGACAGGTAGACAGGCAAATCCTGATCCCCTCTCCTCAGATATAGAGTGTTTCAGGAATACAGTTTCAGTTTTCCTACACAGAGGTAGGGCATGAATCGGGCATAAAGAGTGTCGGTAGGTAAGTCCTTGCTTCCTTCCCTCCTGCTGGATGAAGAGCTGGCACTAGAACCACAGCAGCTATATTTCTACTACTTAAGCTAAGGTCGGGGTCATCAAGTGGCTTTGCTGTTGCTGAGCATATAATAACAGAGTGCCCCAAAGTCCTAATGGGCTTATTCAAACTGTATGCTTGGCAGACAAGTTTTTCCTGGCTGACTAATACTGCAATAAGTATTTAGCTGTGTTAGTCTGAGGTCAGGCATCAGGCAGGCTAGATTTGCACCTTACAGACTGACTAAATCAGAGATGCACAGCATAAGCTTTTGTAAGCAGCTTCATTAGGTGCTGTGAGGTTACAGAATCTGTTAAAGTAAGCCCTCTACTTATGAAAGCTTATGCTATGCATCTCTGATTTGGTTAGCATATAAGATTTGTCCCTAATATGGCAATACTATTCCAAATATATTCCACTGGAAAAGCATCTATAGTACACATTGCCTCCCCCTTAATGGTTGAAATCAAAGGGCTATACTGTTTCTTATCAGGCATGCTGATGCAAATGAGTAAGCAACTCATTCACACTTTACTCCCTTATGCCAAACATCCACCTCCTGTACCAAGGTGTAAACTGATTCTGCAGAGTCACTATCTCTCCTGGCATGAAGATGACTGAGAAAGGAAGAAAGTTAGGGTCAGTCTATATGTTCCCAAGAGGGGTGGTTATTAAGGGTGTTCAAAGTGGGCCCTATTCAATTCCAATTCAGCCCAAATCAGGGACAGTGATTCAATTTGTTGATTTGGATCACCGTCCCTGATTCGAATTGGCTGAATCCAAATCTGAAGATTTGATGCTGATCTGGAGAATCAGCGATTCAGACACAGGCACAGCTTTAAATGCTTTTTCTACATACCTTGAGGTACCAGCCTGGCTTGTGAACACTGCGATGCTGGGGCGCATGGAACATCCCACAGGAGTGCAGGGGAACCCTCCACATGCTCAGCAGTGAACCCAGAATAGCACTCAGCGATTGGCCATGTCCCCCCCACAGACCCAGGAGGCACCAGTCGCTAAGCTGGGTGGGCACAGGGGGGGTCCCTCATGTGTGCTTCCCAGCGAACCCAGAACTGGACCAGAAGTGCTTCTGGTCCCCATTGGGTCTGCTGCTGAGTGCACTGGGGAGCCTCCCCACACTCCTGTAGGACACTCCAGGCGCCCCAGCATTGCAGCATTCATGAGCCACCTGATACCCAGAAGTATGTAGAAAAAACATTTAAAGCTGTGTCTATGTTCAAATCTCTGAATCTTTCTGAATCTCTCTGAATCGATTTGGACGGTTCTGATTTGATTTAGAGAGATTAAAGGGTCCTCTGATTTGATTTGGGTTTGGACATTCGGCCACCGAATTGGGCTGAATCTCTACCGAATCAAATCAGGGACCTAAGTTTTGCACAGCCCGAGTGGTTATTCCAGTGCTTTAGGGTATATGAATTGTCACCATTCCTAGAACAGGAGGGAAATTATGGCTTTTTTGGTGACTTCAGAACAGTATAATATAAGTCTGCCCCTTACAGTAGGTTAGGTTCACAAATGGATGGCCCTGCCCAAAGTTAGCCTCCTATCTCCTTCCAGAATATCCTTTTGCCATCATCACATTTGGAAGGATATATGAAATGCTTTGCTGTTTATTTTTCAACGCTGTAAAATTACCATGGTAAGGCTATGGTTAAAAAGAAAAGAAAGAAAGAAATGTTCTGTCGCTTCTGTGTAAGAGAGCTGTAGCTTATCTTGAAGCTGTTCCATTAATTTCCAGGAACCGTGGGTGCCTTCCTTTTATAAATGGGAACTCATTCAAATCTTTTCACCATCTTCTCCACTTTTAACCATTCATTCGTCTGGATGTCAGAATAAAATGGCAATGCTGCAGACATGGTGTTTAATTGTGCTTTTATCAGAGGTAACTGTATGTGGGCAGCAACCTTTTTTGAAATGCAAGCGGGAAGTGAATACATAGGTCAGGATGGAAGGTTACCTATATTTGAAAAGCTAACTTAAAAAAATCCTTTATGTAGCATCTGACATGCTTTGAGTGTGAATCTTGAAGCACATACCTGTATAAAAGCTGATCTCACCATAATGATGCTCTACTTTATATATAGAAAATTGAAGCAGAAAAAAGAAATGAAGACTACTAGACTATGGTTCCCAGCCATATAATGAACACTTTCTTTACTACATCAATAGCACTGACAAATGCAGTCCAACAATTCAGGTTAAGAGGACATTATTTGATATATCAATTTGACAGTAAACTAATATTAATATGAAGATTTTCCTTTTCACTGCAGTGCAAGATTGAATTAGAACATTACAGCAGAGTCCTGCATGTCCAAACACTAGCTAATCAAAGTTTATGATTATGTGAAGGCAATATATGATCCTCAAAGGGGGACTTTGGCATATTTTTCTAAGCATTAACATTTATGCACTGAAGGTTTAAGTGGTTAATTTAGCCAGACAAAGTCTGCTTGGGAAAGGATTTCTCCTTCAGAATTTGCAAGTGTTGTGACTTCCCCAGCAGAGCTTGTAAACCCTGCATGTTACTTATACCAAATACGTCTGGCATTAGACATGTCACGTCCCTATTTATATTGGAGGATAACTTAATATTTTTGGATGGTATATATACATATTATAGCTCACTGGGAAGTGTTGCAAAAAAGATAAACACCATAAAATAAAATTCTTATATGGCCCCTGACACCAGAGCAAGGACTTGAATTGAGGTATCTTAAATCTTGGCTAATGGCTTACTACTGCACCATACTTCCTTGCATAAAACTAGGTTTGCTGCTTCTCACGCCCTGACAGTATTTACTAATGCAATGGGTAGGCCCTCTATGAAAGGATGCAAAATAATTTGAGTTGGTGAAAGGTAGGGCAAGACAGAGTGGAGGATCAGGATGAAAAATGGTCAGGTCCAAGAATTATTTTGTTTTGTTGTTTTTTTACATTTTTCTTTGAATGGGGCTATGAGTTGTTTTTTTGTGTTTCTGGATTATTACAATAGGCTGATAGAAAATAGCTTTTCTTTGTTGTGCAAGTGCATGGGGTATTTAAGCTACCCCACAACACAGACTGTATTTTTTAGGATGATCAAAAAGCAGGTGCCAACTTGATGTTCCATGAGGTGGTAATGATGGGTGGAGGTCATTATGGATCAGTAACAAAAAGGTGTGTGGTCTTCTGCCCTCAAAAAATCATCAGAGAACATCAGTTCCTTCTCATACTTGTAAATGAATGGCAGTTCCACTGAAATCAGTGGAGTCCCATCACTGTCAAACACATCTCAGAGGGAAATCAGACCCAATGTGGGTGAAAACATTGGAATTCTGACACACACACCTTTGTAATTAAGAAAAGTCCAAAATGAGCTTTTGAGGATAAATTAGATGAAAGCTGTAAAATAAAACAATGAGGCAGGGATAGCCATGCACCTAGGGTTTTGTGCTAACTACATTCTATTTGCAAATGACAACATATGTGAGGCAGGCCACATGTGACACCTCTTTAGTAGACCATTCCTGAACAGCTGCCAAAAATCTTTTTGTATGCCACTTAGAGCTTCACAACAATGGAGGAACAATGGCAACTCTGTAAAAATTGCTGGAGTTGACAGTTTCTATTGTTCAGAAAACTTCTGTGATGCACAGAATTTTCAGATTAACACTTCAAAATGCTGAACAAAATGGATGTCAAACTAACCAATGGTTTTTCATAATTCAATCATACTTTTTTTCTATGGTGTTTCATTTTCATTTTATTTCCGTGAGGTAGTGTCGTGGGTGTGTGTCTGTGTGGAAAGGGAGAATGATTTGTTAATAGTCTAGATTTCAAATTTTTCCTTAGCCAGGTCCTAATACTAGACAAAAGTAGCTTTTCCCTAAAAAAAATTCCCACCACAAAAATAAGCAAAAATAAGAAGTCAGTTTAATTTGATGGCAACCTTAAACAGAGTTAACATCTTTAATTTCCTCCAGACTCTATATGCAAACCCACTCTAAGGACCCAGTAATTGGAATTTGACTATGGAAAGCTACATGCAAGTTACATCAACCTGTGTGATAAATGGGACAAAAAATGAACATATGGATTTGGGGGGAAAATAACAGTCTTAGTATTAGCATCACCTCAACTGACAACAGAGCTTACACTGAAGTAGGAAAAGGGTAAATTCCAAAGAAAAATGCAATGTTCCAAATAAATAATCTCTGACTAGCCTGGTACTATTTGAAACCTACAACCATCTGTACCATCATTTCATTGGTAAAGAAAGCATCCCTCTTAGTCTTCTGCTGTACTTTCCCACTAAAGTTTACAGTTATATAAACGATGCTCTGCAAGTGTCCCAGAAACATAGAGAAATGTGTCACAAGGTAGATGGCACATAGCTTACAGCAAGCTAACTCAAGTCAACGGCTAAGAGAAATCAGCCGTACAATGTCTATTCTATTTGGGTTAAGGTGTTACGGGATGGGGGTGGAATTAAATTATCGATCCTCCTTGTAAGGACCTCTGTCTCCCCAGAGAAATGTAAGCAGAAGAACAAGGGTGAAATTCATACCTGGAGGAAGGTGGTATCATTCTACTAAAGTCACTGGAGTTGTGCAAATTTTAATCAAGCTAGGGATCTGATCCCCTCCCTCAAAAAGAATAAAAGAGCTCATTGAAGCAAGTATCTTCCAAATGCATGCAGACAATTAAAGCTACATTATCACTGCCTTTTTCAGCTACTGCATGTCCTGATTGTTGCTAATATGTCACAAATCTCACTGAAGTCTCCTTGTTCTGCTGGTAGAATCCTTATGGTCAGTTATTCTGCAGTTGTTTCTTTATAGTCTAAGAGACCATCCACCTTACCTGTTCTGATCTCAAAAAATTGTTTCATACATCATTAGGCCAAAAATCTAATTCAAACGTGAATTTAATTGTATTACCAATTTTTTTCTGATTTGGACAGCACTTCAGATTAAAGCCATAAAATGGATAGATATGATGCACTACCCATGGCTTAGCAATTAAAAAGCACTCCCTTTCTCACCCCTTTCCCTCTCCTTTTATCTGCTAATGCATGGGATAGACAAGTAAACAAATCCTCCAAACAAGGTTATAGGAGAAATAGGCATTCCACCAGTCAAACAGTATTTGGCTAATGAAGGAGACTGAATCTGAGAGATTTACATTCATTTGAACTATATCCCTAGAGCATTAGTAAGAATTAAAATCATGTCTTAGTATTACATTAACCCTACAGATCTATTTCTCTCTCAATCCAAGTACAATCAGTCAGCAGACACAGCAAAAGGTTTAAAGCCATCATTCTACAAAATTAATTTCTCGCATTAAATTAGAAGTTCATTTTGATGCCTGTGGAAGGGGCACAAAATGATAACCCTGGAGGCTGGAGCTGTCTCTCCACAGGAGAGAGATGCCCCAGGCAATGGAAGTGTAAGCATGCCCCAAATGTCCCACTAATATGTATTAGCCCTGACCTGGGGAGTCCCCCTCTCAGTCTGAGTGGTAGGTGTCTCTGCTTGGACTGCTATTTGCTATAGTTCTTTTTTCTAGCAATGTGAACACCAATAAGTAAAAGGGAATATACTGCTTGGTAGCATATCAGATAAATTACTGCCTCATTTCAAGGATTTAATTTTCATCACTTACAGCAGCTTAATATTTCCCAATAATAGTCAACGGTTGTCAACAGAATATCCCTCTCTTTGAACAGATTAGGAAGTGATTTAGCTTTTAGTCATTTGTCTTAGGATATCAGGGACCATTATGTCAGCAAAAGGTGCCCCAAGCATTACTGGTAAATTTAGAGAGTGGTCACAAAAAACAATCATTCATACTTAACCAGCAGTCTTCCTGAATTGGCGATGCAACAAATAATTCCAAGAGCCAACAACACCTCTCATTAACAGACTCTTTGACTGTATAAATATAATTATGTCATCTTAATCAGAGAGCTCTTAATGCATGCAATTCCTTTCTCAGCATCAACATTGTTGGATTCTATTTTTTTAGCTGAAGGAGTAAGTTGCACAGTGCCTCTGCCTGCCACAACATGCAAGGAAATATCTAGAGAGCAAAACCAATTGGTTTAGCAACATTTAAAAAGGAGAGTCTTGGGATGAAATTTTCAGGCAGACTCCCAGCAGATCCCAACGCTGGGATAGGAAGTTTTGTGCTTAGTTTCTCATATGGACACACTATACCCAAATTGGGCTCTTCCTCAGCTTCACCTTGTATTTGCAGTCTGGTTATTATATCCCCCAAAGTGCATGGCCAGATAAAGCCACATAGCAAAAATATAAAACTTTTCCCAATCCTCTTGTTTCCATCTTTTTTCCTATGAACTGCTTCAACTGGAAAAAATGAACTACACACTTTGAGAGGGTCAACCTGAAAGATTCATTCATGAGCTCTGTGTAGCAGTGCTCTCAATCTGATGGCAAATACCCAACCAAATGCAAACAACATTGGGCCAAATTCATGAATCAAACCTCAAAGGAGGGAAAGATTTGCCTTAGTGCCTCTCAAAGTATGGTTTATGCTTTACATTATCTAAACCAGAGAGCATCTAAACCAGAGAGTTACACCAGGTAGGAGAATCAAGTTTCAACTTACGCCCCTACCTTGGGGGGTAGGAAAAGAAACTCTTTGAGCTTGCACTACACTCACCTGTTCAGTGTAGACACAAAGGGCTTCTGTATTATAGCTTTTAAAAGAGCCCCTCCAACATGGGAAATGTATTTTTAAAAATAACTGAATGGCAAGAAAGCAACAGTTCTCCGTGTTGGGAACAACAACGGATGATCAGCAATTAATGCTTTTCTAGCTGAGTGTCTGTTTTACAGCCCATTGTAGTAATGTGCCTGTCAACAATAAAAGCACTGGTGACCACATATGGGCAGCTCAGAATCCTGTGCCTGCAGTTTTGTTACATGTGAATTGGGTTGAAACATTTACTTTTCTTTTTAAATAAACACAGAAACAATTTGAATAGCCTAGGAAAATGCAGAGCCCTTCCATGTACTAATCTTAATTTGGATAAAAGACAACTCAAGGCAAAACAAGCATCTCATAAGTACTGTTTCTAGATCCATTAATAAAAACCTACCTAGCTAGATGCGAAAGAAAAAAACCTTGCTGTTATTTGCAGTTATAGCTAATTTGCCTTCATCATTCTTGGCAGATGCATACTTTATTGATCTGTTCTCATCTTGAAAATACCACGATAAGTATACACAGAGATTTACTTACAGAGATCCTGTAGCTCCATAGTTCCGGATGACAAATTCGCCTCCTATACTACAGCAAGAAAATGACTTAATGCTTTCTGTGGAAGGAACAATGTGTGTGAATGGCAGATGGTCTCCGATGAAGCTCTTTAATGAGATCCGTTTTCAGTTTAGCCATGTGAAAGGAGACCCCCCCCCCCCTTAGCTCACCTTTGCCTGGTGTACAGTTCAAGTCCAAAAGAATAAGCATGTAGCTTTGCTTATGTTTAGAGTGCTGAAGCCCAATTGTGCTCCGATTGGCAAGAACATAGGGAACAGCAGCCAATCACAGTGAGCCTCCATTTCAGGGAAACTCCTGCTCATTTATTTAGCATCTTTGGAGACCATATTTTCTAGGAAGAATGCCTCACTTTTAGTATCATAATGGGGAAAATAATAGTTCCCTGTCTCTGGGTCTCCCCATTGTCCTCTCCCCCACCCCGCTTTTTTTATTTTAAGGGGCCTGGCAATTGTCTTAAGGGAGTTCAGATTCATCTCCAGCTTCTACCTTGTTGGGAGAAGAGGAGGGGAGAAAGCTGGAGCTCAACAATTACTGATTCCATCACCATGGAAACAGACTGGATGCAGCGAGCTGGATTTGTGTAGAACATCTGCTGCCAGACTCATAATCAACTGCAATCGCATCTTTTTCCTCCACTCTCACTACTTATTTGATTGTGAGTTTGCCTTCCCCACACACGCACACTGTGGAAATACACACTCATATACAGATACACACACGTGCAGGTTTGCTTTCTCTTTGCATGCACATGTATAAGCATGTGACGTGCTGGCATGTATATATGCACATGGGTACACCGATAGTCAACCCCTGGTAAGTATATTCGGCTTAGATATGTATACACTGATAATTGGTCCTGTTCATTTGTATGCATTCTGGCACAAATCAACTCCACAGGCTATAAAAGTGTTAGATTTAGCTTTCCAGCTATTCTGCGGGAGCCACAAAATATATTACTGGGAAAGTCACAAGGATAAAAAAGGATCCACAACATGACCTTGGGATGTTTATTAATACTGACCAACTTTCTCAAATAACCACTTATTTCAGTCATGGTTGTAGGTGTGAGTGTATTACTTCTAGTGACCTGCTCCTCAAATGTATTCACTATATTCAATATACACTAGAGCACTGCTGAGTTTCTGCCACCCCCTGGTTCCACATCTATATATCTTAGTCAATGTATAGACATGGGTGTATAGACAGCATATATCCAATATTGCCATTTTGCAGACTTAGTAACTGAGTCACGGAAAAGATGAGTGGTTTGCCTAAGGTCACAAAAGAAGTCAGAATTACTTCACAATTCTGTACAAAATGTATCACTCTGAATTTCACATCTCAATATTTTTCCAGCATCTGTTTTACTAGACACGTAAGGTACGATATCCTGTCATTTTCTTGATGGCAACTCTCTTTATCATCCTTCTCCTGCCATCTTAGTAATTTATGTTTGGTCTTTTAGTTTTGAACCATTAAATTGAGGAAAGTAGTTAATTTGCTAATTTATAGCCCAAATTTGCTTGCTGTCAGGATTTGCTGAAAACCTCATCTTTTCTTCCCCAGGCATTTGGGAACAGAGTAGTTTGAGGGCAAAGGGAACTGGATGAAGGGGCATATCTTGTTATTCACAAGTGTCAGTAGTTCAATTCTTTTTTTTTTTGCTGTTTTATGGACAGTATGAATTTAAAGCTTTGTTTGCCCCTAGAGTTGCAGATGGATGTGCAGAACAGAAATAAACAAGTGCACAGTAATATCAAATAAACACAATTAGACAAAAGAAGAATCTTCTGCCACCTTCTTAGTGAGCCTCTACACAGTAATTTAGTGTTTATGGCAATATTAAATTGGAGAATTTCCTAATCAAATAAATTGTTCTCTTTGCCAGTACCATGGTATGATATGCAGAGTACAAAACCATTAATTAGCTCTCAGCTTGTCTAACAAACCGCCATTGGAAGCAAACATGATGATGATCAGATTGTTTAATGTATGTGGTGTACCTTTCTTTGGGCTGTTTTGATGTTCTTTGGTCTCTCCCCTCCAAAAATATTCCCACTTATTTTATGATGAGAACAAAGAGTGCTACTGATTAGGGAAATCAGTGTAGGACTCAGAAGACTTACACTTAGTCCCTTCTCTGACAGTCTCTTGCTGTGACCTTTGGCAAGTTCACACTGTCTCCCTGAGTTTTAGCATTTCTTTACTTGGAAAATGGGGATAATAGCACTTTCTTTCCTCACATAGATGTTGCAAGGATAAGTACATAAAAACTGTGATATAAGTACATAAAAAATTGTGATATGCTCCAATAGTGCAGTAATGGATGCAATATAAGAGAGATTCATGAATGCATTATGCCCTACGCTATCCAAAACCCCAAGGTGAATGTATTATACTGAATACACGTAATAAATAGATGCTGGGGAAAGGAAACACGTCTTTTAAATGGGATGGAGTAGAATTAGATAGCAATGGCTCTGTATGGAATACTCCCGCAAGACACTGGGCTTTCAAGGAAAAACAATTTACTGATTGTTGATCCAGCAGTAATTCTCATATCCGTCTCCCCACCCTATGACAGCAGGTTATCATTGGAGCAGAGGGTGCAATCAATGGAATACAACCCCTATTGGTGTCTTAATGTAGAAGCTTAGGTAGTCACACAAGATGATATTCACCTACTGGGATGAGCTCGGATCTACACAGGCTTCTCAGTAGTCACAGAACCTGCTAACTCTTCTGACTATGCCTCTCTCTCTCCCCTTTGTGGTGAAAAAAGCTCTTTCTTCTCAAAGGGACAGTAGATAGACCTGCAAATTTTGGGTGAATGTTTCACTCATCCAACAATCTATATGCAAGGAGATATCATCTAAAATATTCAGTCTAGAAGAAAACCAGTTCTTACCTTTCTACCCCTTCTTGAGCAGGGGATTTAATTACTAAGAATATTTGAAACATTTACACACATAGCAATGGCATTCAAGCTTGACACTTTTGTATTGTGCTTGATTTCCTGATGCTTCTTCCAAATCCATGAAGAAAACCTCCATTTCTCACTTGTAAATGGACAATTTTTTATACCAAAAGTGCTCTGATTTTGGGTGAAATCCTTAGAATTTCCTTTCACACAAACATTAGTTTTGTACTAAAACTTAAGGTTTTAGCATAGAATATATGAAATATAACAAAAAAGTAGGAAGAGAAGGAACATGGGCCTCAAAACTGTAAATTTTGCTTGCACAAAGATTTTGCATTCACCAATTTTGTATAGCTCTAATTATTATGTGTGTTTGGCATAATACATTCACCTTGATTTTTTGGTCAGCTCTATTACAAGCCACAATGTGTGCATCTGAGTTGGCCAATGTATTTGGTCATATAAACTGTCTAAAGCACAATCATGAATACAGCTTTGCAAAGATTAGACCTGACCTTCAGAGGTGATCTGTAACCATAGCTCCGGTAAAGTCCATGGGAACTGCAAAGATACAGAGCCTTTAATATCCTAGCACTGAATGGAAAGGTTGCACTCCCATCTTTGGATCACCCTGTACCTTTCTACTGGGAGACAAATGACTGCACCCAGTATCCACTGATTTAAGGCTTCCACCCTGGAAAGTATAGTATTTAGAACTCAGTGTGTGTGCCAGTTTGTTCCTGTATTACTGGGCCAGCTCCTCCCTTCTCCAGTTTACTTTATTGCTGAAAGCTTACTATTTTCACTGGGTGCATCTACACAAGATGTTTACTGCACAGTTGATTAATTAGCTGTGTAGTAAACATTGTGCACCTACATGTGCATATTGGATCCATACTGCAGCCATCACTTGTAAATACAAGTACTATCCTGCTGTGGGGTAAAAAAC
Organism: Crocodylus porosus; assembly: GCF_001723895.1. NCBI lineage: Eukaryota > Metazoa > Chordata > Crocodylia > Crocodylidae > Crocodylus > Crocodylus porosus. The sequence goes on from NW_017728886.1 coordinate 87,838,874, forward strand.
TCTGCAGCAGTGCATGTGTAAATGCTGCCCTGGCTGGCTGGGGCACAAGGATGCTTCAGTGTGAGGGCTGCATCCAGTTAGCCCCATGTTGCAGCACCCTTGTGCCCCAACCAGCCCCTTGAACTGGAGGGAGCAACCCTGGGCTGGCAGGCTGATCCCCCAGACCCCTGCCAGTCAGGGCTGGTCAAACCTGGCGCAATGCGCTACGCTCCTGGAGACATGTGCAGACACAACATTCAGGAGCAATAAACTCCAAAGCAATAAGCTACAGAGTTTATTCAAAGGACTACATAGCTCATATAGACATGCCCACTATGTGGCACTTCTTAATCAGTGCAGCCTTCCCTTCAGATGCAGGGACTTAAACCCTCCAAAGAATGCTTCATATTGAAGAGTACTCATTTAATTTTATGCAAATTAATGTTGATCTCTGACCTTCTGAGAAGTTGACATTGTTTAGACTTTAGACAAATATGAACCTGGTCTGCCTAGTGGTTCTGAAACTTCAGTGTTTTTTCATCTTTTCTGACAACTGAGATCCTATAAGTAAGCAGACCATAACAAACAATCCTGTATTGGCTAGGGAATGGGCATAAACACCTATTAGGCATTTCTCATCTCTAATATATTTGATTATGAGAAAATTTGGAAGAGTATTTGCATCCCCAATGCTGACTTGTTGAATCATCTAGGCCACATCATTTCATTCCTATATCTCCATCTCTTCACCTATACACTGGAAAAATAATACTTGTTCATCTAGAAAGGGTCTTTCATGACTTGTCATCATCTGAAATACACATATCCTGGGATGAAAAAAGGAATTATAAAATTAATAGTCATATTATTATTAATAAGAAGAATGGAAAGACTAGGTTGTTTTTGGTCAATACTATAAGAAACAAGTATACTCTTCAACTTTTTACCTCTATTGAGAGCACATGCCCTGATTAATGTACGACTTCACTGCCTAGAAACCTACAACATCTTTTAAGGGTAGATTTTGGAGTAACAGGAGTAGATAATGAACAGTTAAAAGAAATAAATACACCACATAACAGAATGAAGCAAAGTATTGACAAAGAAAAAAAAAGGGGGTTGTGTATGGGGGTGGGAGGAGAAAGAAATTTACATCCTTAAATGATGGATATTCCATTTCACATTGTTTGAATTGTAAGTTCAGTGGATTTTGGCACTAAATATTGGGTGTGGCTTAATGAAGAGGGTGCCTAACCTGAGCAAATGACATATCAAATGTTTATTTGTAAAACAACTTTGACTTAGGTTGGCATTTCTATAGTTCATTTAAGTCTAGCCATTTCAAATACACAAAATGGTGATATATAATTGTCCTGGGGAGACAACTAGTAAACTGGGCTTACCTGCAGAACCCGAGGAGGAACATGTGACGCCGCTGAGAGGACCCGCGCGGTGCATCAGCCGCTTGTTTATACAGGTGTGTCCAGCTGGTGACGTCACGGAAGGACGCCAGCTGGGGAAGGTAAAAGTGGCAGCTGCGGCCACGGAAGAGGTGGATAGCCCCAGGACAGAGCAATTAACAGCTCCGCCGGTGAGAGGGGTGGGGAGCCCCAGGGAGGGGCAGCTACCGGCTCTACCAGGGAGAAAAGCTGAGGCAGCGGCCAACAGCGGGGTGCCGAAGGAGCAGAGGCAGACAGTGTGGCTGGAGGCTGCTCCTGACAGAAGAGGAGCAGGAAGCATGGCCACGGAGGGCCCAACGGGATATGAACCTGAAGACAGCGTGACCCACAGGTGGAGTGCCGGGGCAGTGGTGCGGAGACTCTATCACACAAAGGGGGAGAAGACACAGGAGAGCCCTGAGAGGGTGTAGCCGGGGCGGGGATTGCCACCGAGCCACCATGCCAGGAAAACTGTAGGGGCACTAGGGAGATTAGGGGCCAGGGACAGCCCAGGAGGACTGGGGAGGTCCAGATAGGATCCTCAGCCTGTAGAGGGGCCGAGGAGCTGGTCTTTAAGTTTGTTTATGGTTTTGTTTTCCAGATGGCGGATGCCTTAGCTGGGATAGCTGAGGGGGCATCTTCATAGAAATAGGGTCGAGGGTGCTTTAGGTGAGTCCAAACCTGTGCTGCGACCTCGTATAGGGTCAAACAGGGAGAAGGAAAAGGGGAACGTGGGTCAAGCTGGTTGGTGAGCACTCTGACAGGGACAGGCCAGGCGGAGAGGGAATATTACCCCACCACCGAGAAATCGGACCCACAGAAGAAGAACGCACTAGAGGTGGCATGAGGCCGGGGTGCAGGGGTGGCAGAGCCCCGGGATGTGACCGCCAAGGGACCTGAGCCACGGAGTGTACCACGAACCGACCTTGACACTGTAGAACATCAAGTTGTGGCGGGCGAGAACAAGGTCGGGGACTGGGCGAAAGAGAGCTGCTTTGATACTGAAGCGGTCCCAAGAGGATAGTGACATCTACCTACAGGATTAGAACTACCTGAGAAAGGGGAATCACAACCCAGCGGTCACAATAATATACAATAGCAGTCCATTCCAGAACCACAGATGAATGAAAAATCAATCCAAGTATGTGGATCAGCAGCTGCTGGATTCCCCAACCCTCAGGACCCAACACTAAACTTCTGTTGGGTCTGGGGGACTGTTGTAACTCATGGCACTTCCTGTTTAGCACCATGCATTACAATGGGGAGCTGCTCTTCTGTCTGTGCCTTTAGATTTATAAAAGCTTGTACTCTCTCTCTCTCTCTCTTATTTAGCTAGCTTATGAAGGTGCATATCTACCCTGCATTCTGACTGATGTCAGACTAAATACTGATTTCAGACTAAACACATTTAAATACTTCTCTCTACTTCCATCATCCATTCTTCCGTCACTAGGTTATATTCTAAACAGAATATTACAAGGCCAATGGAAATGTTCTTTGCAGCATTACAGGACCTGAAACATTCCCTATTTGTGCTGCAAGCCAAGCTTCCAAATAATCATTTCCTGTACTTGGGCTTCTGGATTAAACCTATTATGTAAATTTGGTCATCACCAAAATATTCACTACCATATTTAGAAAGACTGTTAATCAGGTAAAAAAAAAAATCCCTTGACCTCACTCACTCACTGTGTTCAGAACACTACTGACCAATACAGAGGACTTTTGGTCCCCTGGCACCTCAGTAATTACCAATGTTGTATGCTGCACCTGGCATCTGCTGCCCCCTAATGCTCCCTTTGTCCAGGCTGTTGAGTTAATGATGAGGACAAAATTTACATGGACTATAAATAGTTTAAGAACTCCCTTTAAATGTTGGCAAGATAAAAAGTTATGAGTACACAAGATGCTAATGCTGAACTGATGCTGTTGCACTGCAAGAAAATAAGCTATATATTCACTTTCTACTCACCCTCCCTCTCACATACACATGCCTTCTTGCTAAGTGTTAAGTTTGATATGGGTAAACACTGTAAGCAGTACCATCTATTCCATTGAGCATTATGTTATGCTCATCTTGAGGATGAGGCTGATGTCACCTCAGTCATGTAAAACAGCAAAAGGATGCTATTTACTTATTATGCTTTATCCACGATGAGAAAAACAAAAAATGTTCACAGAAGTATCTGAGTTAACTCTGAAGCTAATCTGAGAAAATAATCATTTATGGATATTTTAATATGTTAATTACATAAATATGTACTTAGGAACCATTTAAACAGTAGGTTATTCACCCAATAGACTGCAGCAGTCCAGGTGTCAGCACATCTACTATATAAGAACATTACATCTATTTGATCAGAAGTCTTTCATTTTTTCTGGGGGGGAAGAGGGTAAAGGTTCCTAGTGCGAGAATTTTTACAGCCCTGAAGGCAGAGGCTTAAAGTATTAACCTAGCACAACCTTCAGAACAGCCACGAGATCAATGCATGCCCTCTGACGTCTCAAAATCTCACGTATATTTCTATTATGAATGCTGAAAAAAGGAAGGTTCTGATAAATTGTTTATTTGTTTTTCTGTCAACAGTTTAGGTTCTTCCATGTTTAAAAGCAACAATCAACTGTTCAGCAACCTTTGGAGAAATGATGCGAGAGTGATTGTGCATGTTTCATTAACACCACTGCTTTGCCCCTCCATTGTCCCTTTCACCGGAAGACTTAGAAATTAAGGAAACCTGACACTGCTTTTGAAAAGGCAGGTAGATATCACTAATCTCATTTACCTGAAAGGATAAACTGAGGCACAGAAAGATTAAAGGGATTACTCAAGTCTAGAGTTACAGGGAGAGCTGGAAACAGAACCTAGAACTTTTCCTCACTGATTTGTGAATGATTATAACAGTATTTTTCTAAAAGTTATGAAACTACTGTATGAATAAAGCTTCCGCTCTCACTGCAACCTCTGCCTTACAAATACAATTAATGCTTAACAAGCTGAATGTCAAATAATACAACTCACCAACTAAAACTTAGGTTCTTTATTAAATTTGTACTACAGAGGAAAAGGTTTGTACTGAATTAAAATCATAAAGAGCAATGATTAACTTGCTAATAAGTAATAGCAACGTACCTTTCAAACAACCCCAGCATAGTAATATTTACGCATGTGTAAATAAATGTCCATGAGCATAGCACATACATGCCTATTTACATGCAACTATCCATGTCTACTCCTCTGTGCACTTCCTTTTTTCTTATATGGCTTAAAGTGTTCTGTTTTTAAAACGGGAACTTGCAACCAGAACAGCTGGTCTAGGTAAGGGGAGGGGCTGTATCAGGCCCACAGACTGGTCCCACATGCTGGATCCAGCCTGCAGGACTAGGCTGGGCAGGCACGTGCTGCTTGTAGCATGCACTACTGACTCCAGCCCCATGTACTGTATGAAGCATGCACTGATGTACAGTACATGCAGTATGTGGTGCCTGCACCAGACCAGTCCTGTGCATGAGATTCAGTAAGCAAGTCTGGTCTATGGGCCCTATCCAGACTGGCCACAGATCCAGCACGCAAGGCTGGTCCAGCACAGGCACCATATGCCTGCATACCTCAAATCAGCCCAGTGCTATGAGCAGCCCATCCCAGACAAGTTCCATGTACCACATACAGTGTGTGGGGAAGAGGCCAGAGAATGCTGCATGTGACTAGCAGCACTGAGAGCCAGATGATACAGCTCTCTGGGCCATGTCCTAGCTATCTCTGGTCTAGGGAAAGTTAAGGGCTAGGTAAAGAAAGTCAAAAAGCCCGAGGCTGAATCAATTCAGTTTTTGCAGGTTAGTCTAAGATGCACAGATTAAATTGAAACAGAAGTGAACAGACATTTACCTTTGATTCAGGAACTGCAGCCACATGCCTGCAGTGTGGTTCAGGCCAGAAGCCAGGGGGCACTAGAGTACAGATCTCTGGCTGCATGTTCAGTTCCTCTTCCTGCTGCCCTGAGCTCTTTGGGATTTGTAGTCTAGAATTACAGCAGCAGAATTCTGTAGGGTTGCTCATCACTTCCTCAAGTTTGAGCCAGGAAAGGGGTGTTTAACCCTGCTCCCTGGCCCCATACCCCAGCCAGGGTTTGCCTGGGGGGAGGGAAAGTTCTCCCCCATGAAGACTGGGTTGCATCCCCACCTGGGCTTTCCCCCCCACCCCCTTGTCCATCATCCCTCACTGCTCCAGCTAGGAAGCAAGGGGGTGGGGCAAGTACTGTTCTCTGGAACACACAACACAGCACAGCACAGCCCAGGACTGTAAAGTATGCTGGGAGACTGTGATTAAACTTGAACCAGGAAGGGGTCTGGGACAGAAGTTTCATAAACTGGTTTCATAAACCAAATCAGTTAAATCTGGTACTACATTCAACCAGGTTCATCTGAAACCAGTTTCAGCCATTGTGAAATTGGTTTATGTGCACCGAGCTTCTGTTCTGTTACAGATTTAAACCAGTTTCTGATCACTTAAACCAGTTTATGTTGAACTTCTGTCCCTAGCCAAGGACTAAGGAGAAAGAGACAGTCTGCTTTGAAAACAAAGAAATATGAGGGGTAAAGGGCATGTCCTCAACCAACGAGATAATATGAAATCAAAAAAAAAAAAAAAGAAAAAAAGAAAAAAGCAATTGATCTTGTTGATTTCACAGAATTACAAGTGTATAATAATAAAAGAAAAAACATCCAACCCAAAGACCTAGAGGAAATCATGGGGCAGTCTGTGTGGAAGCCCATGCAAAATTTGTAAATTAAGAAGAAAAAAGAAATCCCACATTCTTCACTGAAAGAGAAAAGCTGCGTTTCCTCAAAGGTACTGAAGAATAAGCAAACTTCCCTCCTTTCCACTGTGCTTTGGAAATACAACTGTTGACTGCACAGACTAACTATAAAACCAGCTTTATGCACTGTTATATTTTTTTTTATAGTTATTGTGCTCTAAATCAACATTTCAACTATTGGTACTGTTTCTTTCAAGACTAGTAGGAAGGACTCACTGTTGGAAAGCATGCCTTGAAACTGCTCTGCAACAAACCTATTTCACATTCATCCCACACACCAGTCCCAACTCTATCTGCGTTCTGGCTCATTTTGTCAAGGCTGTCGCATCTGCTCAGAACTTCCTTCCAGATAATGAGTCTTCCTCTAATTGATCTTCTGAGTGCATTTTTCTTCTGCCTCAATCATCCCCATGCTAAAGATGCCATCAACACTGCAGCAGCACCACCAGGTCTGCCATCTCAGAAGCAAACCCTACCTCATACATTCACCCCTCTTCAATCAAAATGCTTCTCCTTTGAAGTGTAAAGAATTATGCTGCTTAGATGTATGCTGTATTCCTGGGTGCTGCCTGTCAGTTGTATGTGCCATGTGACCATTTGCTGATAAGAGTTTCCCCAGAAAGATTTTTTATTTTAATTTATATGTCAATGGTTCAGTTGGCAAAGCAGCAAGTAGTCCATTAAAATTACTCTGCTTTCAGTTCTTTGCCATTCTTGATTGCAGATGCAGACATCAAAAATTAAAAGAGCACTTACAGGAATCTAATTTAATAGCATTAATTTTCTACGAAGATTTTACTCACTGCTTTGTGGGTTTTTTGCCGTTGCTAACTTTCCTGCCTTTCTTATTGTATATGAGTGAATGCTTAAAAAGAAAAAAAAGCTCTTTACTAAATACAGACAATCAAGAAGCCTGAAGCTGAATCAATTCAACCTTTGCAGGTTAGGCTAAGCTGCATAGATTGAACCAATAAGCAAGCGAACAGACATTCATTTTTGATTCTGGAAATGCAGCCAAATGCCTGTAGGAGCTAAGACCAGAAGCCAGAACAAGAGCACACCTCTCTGCTCAGCTGGAGCAGACAGCCATAGCCAAGGCTAGCCAGCCCACCCTGTGGGGGGGAGGGGGGGAGCGTTGAGGGACATGCAAAGCATCCTGAAATACTGGGGGACTGTGACCTAATTTGAATCTGGAAGGGATCTGGTTCAGAAGTTCAATAAACCAATTTAACCTAAATCAGTTAAGTCTGATACTACACTGATACAGGTTTATCTTAAACTTGCTTTGGCCATTTTGAAAACAGTTTATGTGAACTGAACTTCTGTTATGTTACAGATTTGAACCAGTTTCCAATCACTTTATGTGCAATTTCTGTCCCTAGCCATTGAGATTATAAAATCAGGTTTTGTTAACCAAAACATTTGATCTAAGCACTATATCAAGTCCTCTGAGACCAGAATAACAAAAGCAACACTCCTGGGTACTAAAGGCTGCACTCAGCTGATATTTTAAAACAGTAAGTTCAAGCACTCACATAGTAAATCCAGATCAGTATAGAGAGACCGCACAGTCCAAATGTACCTGGAAAATCTTAGTTCTTCATATGATGACCTAGGAATTTTCCTTTAGGACATCTGAAATGACCCAGCTTTTAAAATCATCAGTCAGAATACTCTGGAGGTCTTATAACTACAACTGTTTAAGATCTATATCTACAGTAATGCAAAATGTTTGAAAGACCACCCTTTCATTCTCATCACACAGCAAACATTCAATTTAATATAACCAGTGCACAAAGCTACATTGATGTACTGGAACATAACACTGTAACAAGGACCCAGGTCCAGTCAACTGAAACCTTCAGTTGAACTTCAGAGAAGCAGGAAATATGGGTAACCTGGCAGCTGCTTTGCAGCCTTTCCCCTTGCTATAGTCACCTATAGACTTACCAGAACTAAAGAAAGGAAGGATGTCAAGGTGAGGCAGATAGAACACAAATATTCTTTTTCCCCAAGAAGAGCTTTGTGAACGTGGGTGGGGCAGACTACAGAAAGTAACCAGGATACATTGATATGATGACCGTGAAATTGCCCTGGCATACAGTTCTGAAAATATGGACTAGGGACAGACATTACACATAAACTGGTTTAAGTGATCAGAAACTGGTTTAAACCTGTAACAGAACAGATGTGCAATGTACATAAGCCAGTCTGAAAATAGCTGAAACCAGTTTGAGAAAAACCTGGTTGAATGTAGTATTAGACTTAACTGATTTGGGTCAAACCGGTTTATGCAATGTCTGTTCCAGACCCTGCCTAGTTTAAGTTAAATCAGAGCCCCCAGCATCCCAGATGCTTTGCAACCCTAGGTGGGGCTCTGCTCTCTGCTCAAACCCAGCAGGGCTGGCTCTACTCCTCTGCTCCCAGGCTGGAGCTCTGGCAGAGACTGCAGGTACAGCCGGGTCTGCCTGACTTCCCCCTGCTCCCTCTCCCCATCACCACTCCCCACTCAAGCAGGGATTCCCACTCCCCTCTGCCTTACATAGACACCTCCCAGTATTAGCTAGCATACCACATGCTGGCTACAGTCCGTGCTGTGGGAGACGGGACAGTGCTAGCTTAGGGCTTTTTGGAGCTAATCAACAGGTAGCTGGTAATGTCCCTCTGTTCCTTCCTTGGAAAAAGTTGTTTAAGAAGAGCTTGAACTAATGGAGAGGCTTTTGTTTTCTGGATGGGCTGATAAATGCTATCAACTCTCTGTGTAACTCCCTGCTGTGTAACTACATGCTCTGTTATCAACTCCCTGCTGGCTCTCTCCTGGTGGTGGGGGTGGACTCTTCCCTCAGAATGCCCTGCTGGGGCCTGGCCATGCCTGCCATCAGCTCAGCACTGTGGAAGGAAAAGGAGGGCTGCTCTAGCGCCGCTCCCCCCCACCAGCTTCTAACCTGAGCCACTGCAGGCATGTGCTGGCATTTCTTCAGGCCAGAGGGGATGTCTGTACAGTTACAAACTGGTTCAGCCTAGCCAAGTTAGTCTAACCTGCAAAGATTTAACCATTTCAGGCTCAGACTTTTTGAATCTTTCCCTAGCCATACATTACTAAGTATCAAAGCCCTTTACAAAAGTATACAGGCATCATTAACTCATTTAAGATTGGGAAACAGGCTCCCTAAAAACTCAAGCTGAATGCAGAGACAGTAGCATAAGATGAAATAGCATACAAGTTAAATGCTACCAGCTTCAGCTTCCAGTTACTGAAACACCAGCATATTGAAAGAGCCTGGTCAAACATTTTCCACCTGTTACATTAGCACTGTGTTTTGTGTAGGATGGCTTTAATTCTATTCATGCTGTCATTTATAAACATTTCAGAATTGGTTTAAAAAACCCGGAAAACAAAAAACAACCTGTTCTAAAGAGATTTCAATCTTCCTAAACCCCATTTGGGGGTATACTTTCAAAGCAGCATGCAAGGGAGTATGCCATGTGACTCCCATTCATGTTAAAATTAGAGCCACCAGAATAAACCCCCATATGCTGCTTTGGAAATGTACTGCTACGTGTCCAAGGAAAATTTCTATAGCTTAATGGAGCCTGCACTTTTTTCTCCTGCCTGCTTCTCTTCCTCCAGTCCCTAATTATTTTTAGCAACTCTGAATTTTTTTCCAATACTACTTTGCACTGTTTTGGAAAAAAATGATTTGCTGCTTTTGCAACTCTTGAGCAGCCCTTGTATTTCAATTCTCATTTTAATAGTCAGACTGTTCGCTTTTAAAATGTATAGCTTACAATTCTGATTCTCTCTGAAATAGCAACAATGGGTAGATCCTGCAACCTTTATTCAACTCTTCCTGCATTTTTTATTCACCCGAGTTGTCTCATCTACTCAGGCCTGATACATTTACTGACAGCATGCATCAATCTTCATAACCCACTCTGAGAGTGGGGCACCTTGTTTAGATAGGTGAAAGTACACTCTCCTTATGCTTTTAAAACCTTATCTGCATCACAACCAGGCAAACAAGAGAGGCAAGCTGGCAGGTTTGCCCTTTTAATTCAAGGGCCTAATCTGGCAATGGAGTCCTAGGCCCACACAGCATCAGTGTACATCAGTAGGGCTGTGAATGACAGACGCAGGGGTCTGTCTCTGTAACTCCAGTTGTAGGACTATAGCTAAATGTGGGTGGAGTCTTGGTGTTACAGCCAAGCATATAATGGGCTTACATGCATGCATGTGTGTATAAATATTTGATTTGCCATTTACAACTATATTCTTCATAGTCCTTTAAAAATAGAGAAAAACATTTTAACCTAAATGTTAATTTGCAAGCTCAAGTTCTCTTGCACGTACCCTCTGATTTTCCCTGATTACACATGCTGTTCAAGAAAGATAATGTGCTGAAAGATACTATGAGTGCTCTCTCTTCATTTTTTCCTCATCTTTATTTTCTTTTGCTCTCCAAATCCCAACACATCATCATTTTGCAAACTTACAACAAAAATCCAGCTTCTTGCATCTGTCAACTTGGTTTGATAGATTATTTGCATAATTTTAAATGCTATGCAAATAAAGGAAAACATTCTACATGTATACTCAGGGTGTTGCCTCAACAGAAAAAAAATTCTTGTATGCTGATAAATTTCTGCTGGTCAGAATATGTAAAATAAAAATACAGACAGACTGCCTTGTGCTTAACATTTAATTAGACAGGGACTCAGGGAGATCTGGATTCAATTCCCAGCTCTGCTACTGGCTGCCTGAATAGCATTCAGCAAACTGTTCTCTCTCTTCCCATCTGTGTAATGGGGATAATGATACTTGCTTTCTGACATCCTTTATTTGTTTTGCCTAGTCAGAGTATCTTCTCTATGGCTCATGAAGTTTCCCATGTACCTGCACACAACCATGTCTGTTTGTATGCTTGTACTACACCCAGCACAGCAAAACCATGATGTCAAATAAAATAATGGTTTGGGCTGGGAACACAAAGGCCAGGCTACAATAGAAACCCATAAATCAACATTTGCCAGCTCCTACTATACAGCTGCTGTGTAAGAATCCTGTTCTAAGTGTAAATGAGAACTGAATTTCAGGGTATGAACAGACGATGTTCATTTCTAGCAGTGGAAATTTCTCAGAAACTTCCATTGCTAGAATCCTTTTTGAGAGAGGAAGCAGTTCAGCCTGCAGCTGCCCCCTCTTTCTGGCCTCCACATCTTCCCTAGACCAGGGTAACCCCAATCAGGGAAAGGCCTGGGGAGCAGTGTCTGCTCCACTCCTCCTGTTCATGGGGGTAGGTGAAGTAGCAAGGAGAAACTCCCCTGCTTCACCAGACTGGGAAAACCCTAATCTGGTGAACATGCAGGAGTCTTTCCCCACCACTCCTCTCCTAGAGATTGGATCTGGAGGGGAGTGAAGCAGCAGGGCAATACCCCTCACTACCCCACCTCACATTCCCTAGCCCAGGGACAGCTTGGTTTGGGGAAGGGACAAGGAACAGCAGGCAGCTGGTCCTGCACTTCCTTCCCAGTCTATGGGAGGGCAGTGGAGCAGTGGGGCAATACCCCTTTGTAGTTTTGCAGCAACTGTAATTGCTTTGATTGCTTATATTGTTATTTTTCTTTTTCATATAATGAAATATACCATTAACATAAAGTTAATCTTGTTATATTTTACTTTTTATAATAATTTGATCAGTCATTATTAGTGTTCTGGAATTAACCATCTATTTTTAATTTCTTATTGCTTAGCATAAATATATTGGACATACTGGTCTCATGATTTTAGATATATTTGACCAATTGGTCTCATGATTTTAGAACCTAAATTTAGTATAAGGAAAATGCTTATGCAAGGTCTGGCATATGTGGAAAGAGGTAACAAAAGAGTGAATGATGTATGTATGTGAGAACATGAAGGAAGACAGTCCTCTTGCACCAGGTAAAAATAGCCTTTTGTGGTTTAACAGTTAAAGGCTGCAGCAATGTCAAGTCAGTAGTTAAGGATTAGCAAATCCTAGATCATGCTTCACCCTGACGGCTGAAGACTGCAAGCAACAACCCCCCCTGCAGATTGCAGACCACAAAGCCAGAAGATCATGTCCTACCAATCCCAGCCTGCCAACAGTTCAAGGAGGATGACCTTTGTGTCTGACTCAGTGGAATCCATAGGCTTGTATGGATAGCTAAGATTGTGAAGAATGAACACAAAGGCAACACTTTGGGTCTTTTCCACCTGCAAGAAGCAGTTTTGGGCACATCCAACAAGACCTGACTCCATCACTCATGGTCAGTCTGGCTGGCCACTAGACAGACCTGAGCAACTTTAGAACTTGATAACACCTTAATCTTTGCAGGACTGTCTAGCTATGTGTGTGTGTGTGTGCTTGTTTCTTTTGTATGAATGAATGAACATGCATGGGAATGAGTGAAGCAAATAAACTTACTGTTCTTTATTCTTTTTATGTTGCATGCTTTATGTTTCAATAAATGTGGCATTATGCCTTATTCCTGCCTGTTTTTAATTCACACTGTACACCCTGTGCACCCCCCACCCCATGACTTCCCCAGAGCAGGGTATCCCCAGTCATGGAAAGGCTTGGGGGCAGCAGCAGCTCAACTCCTCTATGACTGGGAGGAGTCAAACTGTAGTAAACGCTCTCTTACCTTTCTCAGACCAGAGAACCCCAGTCTGGAGAAAGCACAGAGGAAGCTGCTGCTCGTCTCCTCCTGAACATGGAAGAGTAGAAGAGCTTATAAGTATTTATTCTTGTAAGACAAACTTGGTTTCTCAGGGGAGACTTTTCAAGTATCAGTCTTGGAGGGGGCACTTACATAATGATTGTACATGCCCTCTGATGCCACTGTGCAGTAGCTCAGAAAATGCTGACTTTCTAGTATGGTGGCTAAATGAACAGAAGCAGACTTTTCTCACCCTCCTTTCCATTAGACTATTTCCATGGGATTGGCCCATCCTATACTTATCCGTTTTACTTGTTTCCATATAAATAGATGACATTATTTGTTTGTTACATATTTGACAACAAACCATTTACAATTATCACACACACTGATCTTAAAAACAGTAAGCAACTTGTAAGCATTGGCAGCATGCAAAGTTTACTATTAACTTGGCAAAAGTGAAATTAAAATGTTTGCAGGTTTGCAATTTGTAGCTTATGATTGTATGTCCACTGCATGGGGGGTAGCAGGAAATTAATTAGAAAGTCCTGGCCATCATAAAATCAATAAGCAATACTGAAGTGTTACTATAGTACTAAAATCAAGAAGCGAAGAGAAGGAAATTAGAATAATCAAATTCTCTCAAATGGTAATAACTAAAGCAAATTGAGCAGCTACAACACGTTCTGTTCTTCTTTGTAGCTTAGGGGCAGCAAGCCAAAAAAATCAAACTAGTAAAACAAAGTTCTATAGAGAGATTTAAAAAAAAGTTTTCCTGACCTGGGTATCTAAATGTTTTAGAAAATGGGAAGTCGTCTTCACTGGGTGCATCTGAATCCATTTGCAGGGTGGATGTAGTATCATATGCCTGAGATTTATGCAAAAGTTGTGTGACAAAGTTCCTGTCCTCAAACAAATACAGTCTCTACATTTGGCCTTGAGCTACGTAAAAGAAGAGCTTATTCTATTTCTTTATTATTGGAAGGCACTATGCATATTGATACTCCTAAGGGATACCTTGCTTGGTCATGTGCCAAGTTTATATCTGGGAAGATGTAATTCATAATATTTTCTTTATTTTGTCTTTGAATATATATTAAAACACCCTTCAGTTCCTTGCCAGTAATGAAAATGCACAGCTGCCACAGTACCAGCCTGGCTGGAGCTAACCTGGGCTCAGATGTTTGGTCACAGAGACTTTGGCAGCTGCTGCAACAGGGTCTCTCTTAGCTTTCATCAGCAGAGGTGACATAGCAGAGTCCCTCATATGCTCTACCTGACAATACTTGAGTGTAGAAAAGGATGGATGCATAGAATCACTTGGAGGAACGGCATGAATGCACACGTGCACACACACATGCACACACAAACACGAGAGAGAGAAAGAGCAAGAAAAAGGAACACCTTCCTCCCTGTCTCCCTGGTATGTATCCTCTGACTTCTTTAAACCACCAACAGTGGTTCATACCCCAGGAGGGTATGAACACTACAGGGGACAGATCACTCTAGAGATACTCTGTTCATATGCTCTCCCTCTAAAGCATCCCCTACTGCCATGGTCAGAGACAGATTACTGGGTTAGTTAGACCACTGATCTGATCCAGTATGGTATTTCTTATGTTCAGAGGATATCTCCATCAAATATCTACAAAGTGTGAGAAGAATCTTGTGCAGCATTTCCTGATGGGAGGCAAATCCTCTCCTTCAAGAAGACAGCAACAGACGGGGGGAAACTTATCAGAAATCAGCGTGGTGTATAGGGAGAGAAGGCATAGAAAAGTACCTGAATTTCTGGTGTGAACATCTTGAATTCCAAACCACTAGCATTTTACATCTTTATAAAAAAAATCACAGAATGAAGTTTAGAATGAAGACTTGGCATCAGCAATGAGTTAATCTGACCAATTCAGATTAGAAGCAACCTAAAATTCACCAGGAGGGGCACAGAGCCCTTTGGCAGTTTTCCTACACTGACTTAGAGAAGAGTCTTTCAGAAATATTTTAAAATATTGACAACTATGTAATTATACCCTATTACACATTATATCATGTTTGCAAATTATAACAATACTGCAGTAGCTTATCTGGTGTTTCTCAGATATTCTTTTCACTATGAAGCAAACTCAATCAGCTCTTTTAAAACAAGCACTAGAAGGTGACTAACATCCTAATACTTTCCTTGGGATAAAATGTGCTTCTCAACTTTCCTCGGACATTTGTTCAAATATAATGGGGTAGATACATTTACAAACAGTGCCAGGAGCATTTTAATGTCCGTAGAGACCAGACTCACTTTTGGTTTTCAAGGCCTCATTATAAGGATTCATGCAGAGTCAATAGAACGGCAAGGGAAAAAGCAATGAGTCAGTCATGTAGCGATGTATATCAGACATGAAGAGCATAAGATACATCTCTAGAGTGAATTATCTACCACAAGAATAAAACACATGTGGAAGCTGTTTCCTCATGCTGCTAACTGAAACTGCTGAACTGTCTAACATCTTTGAGGCAAGTACAGTCCATGAGTATTTCAATTTTCATGGTTACATTGTTATCATCTTTCATGACCCAGTAAGTTTTTCAATTGATGTTTTGGGACACATGACAGCTATTTTAACAGTGTTCAGTATTTACTTCTGTACCTAACTCTGGTTCTCTGGGCAGTTAATCCATGTGGCATCAAACTATAGTATAACTTCATAAATTTGGATATTAAAAATCCGGAATTCTCAAAAATCTAACATTTCTTAAAAATACACTAGATCAGGGAGTAGCAGTGGCTGCCACCACGATCCACCACCACACACCGCTGCTCCACGTGCAGCCACTGCTCCAGGATTGGCCACCACTACCCCCACTGTGACTAGCCACCAGTCTGATTTAAAACATCCAGAATTTTCATATTTCTGGCAGGTGCTTGGTCCTGAGCATGCCAGATTTATGAGGTTATACTGTATTATAATTTGTCCCCTGCTACAGTCATGGTTTGCACGGGTTTACATTTATCAGCTATTTAGACTCATATTTCACATCCAGTTCATACAACAAAGCTACAATGTCAGCAGGGGCCTCTATACAATAGTGCAATACAAATAAAATAGCATCATGGGCTAGAAGCACAAATGCCAGGCTAAAATAGATTCCCTTTATACAGCACTTGCCAAAGTTAACACTTCCAAAAGAGTCATTATTGGGACATAGTGGCAAAGCTGGTGGCCATGTGCAGTTCTGCTGTGGTTTTTCCTCACTGAAAATGAAACAATGTTGCTTATTTGAAAAATGAAAAAATCACAGGGGGACTTCAGATGCTGACTGGAGCTGCTTGCTAAGAACTGGACACGTGGGTATCATCGCTGAAGCTCTTGAGGAATTTAGACTTAAGGGTGATCCCACTAAAAATCTACATCTTTATTGCTGTTATTTTTATATCTGTATTATTGTTCAAAAGGCTATTAAGTTTTGTCAGGGGGAGGAGACAAGCACACATTTGTGCCTGCAATACTGTGTTTTGTCACTGATGCCAGATATATAGTACTCGTATTTGTACAGGTAAGTGGACCTTAGTAAAACATATAATAAGATGGTTGCAAAAATAATCAAAAAGTTAAACAATTCAGAAAAACCCAGAGTTCTTGTACTTCATAGAAAAATTTTGATATCCAATCAGATTTCCACTTTCCAATGACCTGAAATGGTCTTTGTGTCATCCTTTCTGTGTGGATTTGCTCAAAAGTGCGTTACACACAGGACTACATGGTAAGGTTGATAAACTCGTGGCAGAGGATGGAGAGTCAGAAGTAGAGTTGAACTGACACATTAAACTTCCAAGGTGGCAGGGAACAAAATGATCAAAATATTTGGCACCACATATAAGTGGTATTTGATGGTAGCATAGCAAAATGATGGCTGGCTTGGTTATATGTACATATATAGCAGTCATGCCTCTGGACTGCAATGTAGTTATAGCCTGAGACTATTATCCTGAAACAATGGGGGTTTACAGATGTGCTCTGGGAGGCACTTCAGCTAGTGGAGCTCAGAGAGCTGTGCCAATTAAAAGTGCCTAGAGCATCATGTGCATCACCATCCCCGCACTGAAAAATGGTGGTGGGGCACCTTGAACTAAAGCTTGTCAAATGAGCTTTAGTTTAAAGCACCCCACCACCATTTTTTCAGTGCAGGGACACTGATACATGTGACGCTGGAGTCTGCTGGAGAGCAGTAATTACCATACTCCATAAGAGTCAATTGGGTCTCCTCCAACGCGCTGGAATTACAGCACATTGAAGCAGCCTCCCTGAACGTGTATAGGAACCTAATAAGCCTACATACACAACCGTAGTTCTGAGTGGGTTAACTCAGACATCTCACTGTCTTTCTTATTCAGCTGCTCTCTCAGCCTTAGTTAGACTACTGTGTGTCTTAACACCCTTTTACCTTACGGTACTAGGGGCCGAGCAGCGATAAGGTTAGGGTGTCCTGCTGCCTATTTTTTCAAAACACTGTGCAGTTACCTCATGCTCTAAGAACAGGAAACACCGCAGTACCTCTGATGGAAAAAGGCAGCCTCATCTAAGCAAGGGCCTATATTTAATCAAGACAATACAAGAGAGGTAAATTTCAGATGACAAACAAGGACACTTGTATAAAGAAATGAAGCAGGGGGAAAAATGTGCTTTGTTTAAAAGAAAAAATATCTGAAATATTTTCACTCTTTTCAACCACAGTGCTATTTAGATTACAATTACTTAAAGTGAACAAACAATATGAGTTTCTCTGCTATGCTAAGAGGTGCTATAAAAATCTCATTGTCAGCTGCATCG
Source organism: Crocodylus porosus (assembly GCF_001723895.1). Taxonomy (NCBI): domain Eukaryota; kingdom Metazoa; phylum Chordata; order Crocodylia; family Crocodylidae; genus Crocodylus; species Crocodylus porosus. Next base: position 87,856,610 of record NW_017728886.1, read on the forward strand.
TTCATCAGGATAACCTCATTTTAACTGAAACAAAATCTCCAACACATCATTCCACCAACCCCGCTTTTATTCGCCTATAATAAGGTCTATAGTCTAGGGAGCTTTCAGGCTGAATTCCATGCATTGTGATTCACGAAATGAAAATCTGGTATTATATGCCTACTGACATTTCCATCAGCAGCAATTCATGCAGCAAAAAGCCATATGCCATGCACCTCGATTTAACTGAATTATGAAAACGCATATTAGAAAGAAGAAATAAAAGTACCGAGACAAGAGGGGTTCCCAGAATCTGATTATTACTAGTGCTTTAAACAACGAATGACATTGGCAATATCACAAAATATTCTATTCTGGTGACAGTTATAGTTAGGTTATATCATTTCACTTAATGACTTAATACACCCTACCTAAATGTAAAAGCATTTTTATATACAGAAGAAAGTCTGTGGTTAGCTGACGTAACTTACACCCAATATTTTTCCACTGGCTACCCTGTTCTTCATTCAATCATCTTACAGAAAGCAGAGGATGTTTATGGATCCTATTTGCACCCACAGAGATGACAATGAAGAGTGATTTGAAAATATGAAGCGCAAACAGTTTTTAAAATTGCCATTGATAAGGTGTTAAAATGAGCTGTATGCAAACTATAGTAACAAACTGTTTTAATTAGGGAACAAGAGGACAAAATCCATTCATTCAGGGGATTCTACATCTACCATCATTTTGCAAATATGTACAAGATTTTGGTGCTGAATCAGAGCTACTGCAAGGCAGGAGGGGGGGAGTTAAATATATGCCATCTTATCCAGGTTCATATACTTAGTTGACCACTGTAATTTTTAATAGAAACTAAATAATAAACTTAATATTTAAAAATAAATATAATGCAATAAGCATAGTAAGCCAACAAAAACAAAGCACGATACTGAACGCCTGAAACAAAGATTGGATTTCATTAATCCTCACGCCTTGTTTATCAAGAAGGTTTGCTGATCCATGCCCTTTGTTCTCTGCTCAAGAAAATCTACCTCTTTCTAAATGGTGCCTGTGCTCATAATCAACCAGCTCAGTCTCTCTCAAAAAACCCCACCTCATTCAGTGGAACCCAATGATGTATTTACTTACCTTTATCTATGGAGAAAAATCCACAGATGCTGGTGGTCCCTACTCAAACATTTCCTTATACTCTCTCTTTCCTCTTCGCCATTTAATTTATGGGTGAAATAGACAAAGAAGGAAAAGAGAAAATACTGATCCCTTAAAATCAGGAGCAAACCTTCCGCTGACTTTCACCCTTAAAATGTTTTCCCCCAAGCTATTCCTTTCTGATAATTATAGCATCCAGGACTTTTCAACTTATCCTCTGCCCTGCTACAGCCACTTTAGAAATACAAAATCTTCTCTTGCCAAGGGAGGATATTTGCAAGGACTTTGTAGGACATGGATATCACAAGTCAGTAACCCAAGCCAAAGTGGTACTCTTCCATTTTCAGAGTTCTCTTCAGTTTTTTGCAACTGAATGCAGATGTCATGAAGTGTTCTGGCTTCCTAGATTATTTTTAAGGAAAAAAATGTCTTAGTACCCCACATGCTTGGGAACACAGCTACAGCTCCATTGAACCTATTAAAAAAAAAAAAATCCATCCAGAAAATTGTAAGAAAAATTCCTTCCTCAACTTCCTGCTGTTCTATAGAGGGTTTTTTTTTGGTGATCTATACTGTGTGATATATATGGAGATCAAAACAGCGTGAATAAACTCAAACAGATGAAGAGATGCAATACAGCTATTTTTAAATGAATCTTTGGTGAGAGAATAAATTTGCTAAAAGAATAGATTTCCAGTACTCAGGTATGATAGATACAATAAGGCATTGACCATCTGCAAGGAGAAATTTCTTGAATGAATACATCAAAGTGACATCTTAACAACAAAGCTCTTTTAAGCAAATGGTTGCTAATGGAATAGACCTGATAACCTCACTGAACTCAATTATACCATTTAAAAAGGTTTCTGCTGTATTTTTATAGTAGGTTTTTCAATTAAAAATTCATACCCTCTATATAAGCCATACAGAATACTTGCAAAATGAGTTATAATTACCAGAAAAAAATAGTGTAGCTAAATTCATGCATCACACAATTTATGAAACAATATCTTTATAGCAATTATCTGTTTCCAATAAAAATTAATAGAGCGCTAACAGCCCCAGGTGGATTAATGTGAAATGTAATTTGTGCTCGTCTGCTCAAACCTGGGGAATACAAAATTTACTCTACATGACAATTATTCATTTTTCAGCATCTCTGATCAATATAAACAAAGCAATGCCAAATGATATTCTAACAACAGTAACAGAAATGCGTGGTGATTCAGCTTTCCTGGGATTTCCCTTAGGTAAATGCTAACAAAATGCCCTTTCTAAGGTCTTCTCTCAAAAAGAAATCACATTCACCTACTTCACTAACCGTAAGATGCTTATAAAAAAAAACAATAAACACTTCTATAAACGTCTGTGAAGAGCTACTCAGCACCATTATTGAAGAGGAAAAGAAAGAGATTGCCTGCCTGATCTTCTGTAAAGTGGATTTTACTTCTGAGTTTCTATTTGCCCAATAAAGCATGTTTTGCCCTTTCACATAGCGATAACTCCTAAGACGGTGATGTGGCTAGCTACCTTTGATTTCCCAACCCAGGTACCCATTTTCAACTGGATTAACTACTGGGGCAATCTTCAGCCCAATTTCAACATGACGTTTGAATTCATGAATCTGAAGCCATAGCAAGGTACCTCCAAACCTCTTCCACTGCACCCCTTTACAAGAATGGGCTGGGCCTCAAATTTGGCAAGGGTAATGAAATGGAGCAGCAACTGGATGAGGAGATTATTTTCTATTCCTGGCTCTGCCCTTGGCTTGCTAATATCACATAGGAAATGGGAGGAAGCTCAGATCTTTAGCCTAGAGGCTAGGGTACTTAGCTGAAAGGGAAGAGGCCTGGGTTCTTGGCTCTGTTCCCAGGACTGGTCATGCCTTTACATTACAGTCATTGGATCGAAATGTGAAATAATCCTGGAAGCAGGACTGGAACTCTCCACACTAAGTGCTCTAGCAAGCTGTTGCCTCTTGCCTGCTGCCTTTCTTGCCCTGTTACACTTGAATTTTTTGCTGCACAGCTTTAATGAATGGTGGAAGGTGTTCCCACTCAAACTATGCTATACCAATGAAATCAGGGCACTTATAAGCAGCCAAAGATATGAGTTTAAATCACCCCAAAAATCCAGATCCTCTCATTTCCTGGGCAAATGTTCTCACCATTAGGGAATTACAGAAGAAGTGAGAACTGCCACAAAATTCTAAAGCAAATACTTATGCATTTGTATTTGCCTTAAGAAGAGGGCTCTGCAATCTAGGTGGCAAGTTGAAGGAAATACCTATTGTGTAGACCTGACTCAGGCCTCTAAACTGAGTTCAGATACCCCCTGTACCTTACGGTCTCCTAAATTCTCTGAATCACCCCTTAAGACAATCCCCACTGACTGAAAAGGAAGATTCTTCATTCCTAATTCTGGTACTCTGAATCATCCTTTTGGGGCCAGTCATGTCAATGCCTTAGTGAGATGAACATAAGGAGACAATCTGTTTTTTGCTACTGGTCCACAAGGTTATGGGTCTAAATCTCTTTGTGGATGTGCCTTTCCCCATCTTCTCCATCAGCTGGAAAATGGAATGCAAACTGGAACCAAGCTGCCTTTAGATGGACTACCCCATTGTTGTCATCCTATTTCTGAAATTAGCACTCACCAAGAAGTTCAAAGCAAAGTTCTGATTTCAGACCAGGTTTGTGCATCTCACTTCTCAATGCCAATGGTGCACTGGTAACAGCTTTCCTTTCAGAAGGCCTGTTAAGCCCAATGACCAATCTACCTTCCTTGTCCACAATGGCATGAGGCTGCTAACATCACCCCCCCCCGGACCTCTGCCTTTAAGCACCCTACATTGACTCAGCATTTGAAAACACCACTTTCCAAGGAACACACTAGTTTTCACTGAGGAACCCCAGAACTTGTTTCCATACACAATACCACTGTAAACCATTATTAATTTTTAAATCCTGCCCTTGAACACTTAGTCATATTCTAAACCTGCTTGGAGCAATTATTCATCCTAATGATGCCTACAATGTGAAGTTATCAGGGAAGGTGGTAGCACAGCACTTCCAAGCCCTCTTAAAAAACAACAACAAACAAACAACACCCTCCCCCCAATATTTTTATGTTAAGAGCCATTGCCTTTTCTGTTATCTTGTCACAAAATGAGGAAAAATGCTCACACGGTTGGAGTGTGAACAATAAACATCATCTGTGGTTATCAAACGCCCTAGTATTTGTTTTAGGATTTAATTATAGGACTCACACAAGGTATTTATTGCTTGTGTCTGCTGCTGCTGTGAATGTCATTACTTACATTTACTATTGTACAACACAGAAAGTTTTTAGATGTATGCCTGTAATATATATCATTATATATTCATATAAATAAATTATCAGTTTAGGTTTTTTCCTGGCACTGGCATCTAGTACTAAGGATTACCCTGATAAACAGATGTCAATACAGTCACAGCTATGCAGGCCTGCTAATTGTGGATCACAAGGCAGCGGGGCAGACCTTTGGTCTACACAACTTGAGACCAAACTTTACAAAGACTGCAACTGATGGCATTACTGGATGACAGTAAATGAAGCTGAAGTCTCTAAAAAGGATAGTTAGAGAGAAAGCCTTGAAGATTATAAGAGAGGCTACTCTGTTCCCTCACAAACTCTGTATTCCTAGCTTCTCTTGCTTTATCTTCATACAAAACTAGATTTTTCAAGATAGTTATGCCAATGGAAAATCCTTATTAAGAAAAGGTTACTGGGATGTAACCTACTGATGTCAGCACTGCAGTCCCAAACTGGCTTACTTCAGTTGCATACACAGAAGTTAAAACTACCTGTGATGTTTCTCCACTGAGATTTTACACAGTCGAAGTCATCTTGAATTTGCTATCCTGACGTAAAGGACACACATTTATTTATATATTTACTCGTTTAATTACAGCAACAAAGACAGTCTCTAGCAACAAGGGACTGATTAATACGAGCTCTCACGGCTGGGGTTTTTTTTTGCTTGTGCTTTAATATGAGCCAAACATCTTTCATTTAAGGCACCAAACAGCTGTGTTAAATGGATACAACTTTTAGTCCCTACTGAATGAATCCCATTTGAACCTGCAGCCTGGTGATGAAAGAGTCTAGTCCACCTGGCCACCTCAACCCTTCTGCTGCTGATTTGCATTAACCACACAAGTGGGTGAAAGCTGAGACACTACCTTCCATTGACCATGAATGATTTATGTATAGCTAAAAACAACTGCCACACCCCGCCGTGGGGCGCTAACTGCTGCCAGTGGCAATTTGTGCAACCTGGGGCACCAACCAGACCCGTCCTTTTGGTTCCTTTGGGCTAACGAGGAACCTCAGGGTCCTGGTACGGTGATACCTCCTGTAACAGCACCCTGACAGAACACCTAGCCATTTACAATATTTATTATTTACTATATATATCTATATATAGATATCTATAGATAGATAGATAGATAGATAGATAGATGCATATGAATTTACATTCAGGGACTTACATACATACAGATTTGTATATATGTATACATGCACCACTATCTATTCTAAGGTTTAATTTGTAACTCAATTAACTTATAGAATAGTACTAATGAACTCAATGCTTATTAATATATATAACTTTGCAACAACATATATACACATGTAAGTAGGTGATCACACCCCCAGTAGAGTAACTGGAGGTCTATTTCCTATATAGTCAGGCAACCTTATATGTGTCCAAAACCCTAAAAAGCAAAACAGGGACACCCCTCTTTTGTAAAAAAATGATACAGCGGCAGTAGGCCTGTCACAGACAGCCAGGATAACAGCCTTTCAGTTGGCTGCTGTTGACTTGAAGTCACCTTAGTTCAGCCAAGTGTACTCAGTCAGGTGCAAGTGCAATGGATGCTCCCTCGATGGCCCTGTGGCTCTACTCCTGACAACGGCTGGTGCCCTTGCTCGGCCTCCTGTAACACAAACAACCTCCTCCCCATGACACCCTTTTCTGCCCTTCAGACAGGCTGGTGGGTCTACTTTCCTGGTTGCTCACTCCCACAGCCCTCTGACACTCAGAGTTAGGACTTCTCTAGCACTCCCCACCCCCACTGTCCTCATCTGCGCTCTCGCTAGCTGAGGCTGGTCTCCACGCAAGGTCTGCTACAAGGGGAGAGGGCTATGTCCACTCACCAACTCCCAGCCCCGGGTGCTTCCCCTTCAATCAGATCTGGGGCTCACCACTGGGCTCTGCTAGCTTCCCTCACTCATGTGACAGGTGGCTCGCTCTTGCAGCCTCCCACACTTGCCACTCCTGCCCCCCAGTGAGATCCCTGCAGCAGTATCCCCCCGGCAGTTTGTCCTTCCCTCAGCTCCCCAACTGTTCCCAATGGCCGACCTTCCACACCAGATCTTGGCCGCCAGCCACTCCTGCCAAATTCTGGGGCTCTGAGAAGGACCCTATTTCCAGGGCCTGAAGGCAGAATTGCTCCAGTCCATTCATTCTGGTGTCCTCAGGGGGCCAAAAATCTCCCAGGCTCAGCCTGGTGTAGGCTCACTGCAGGATACCCCCTATGGGTTACTATCCCTTCTCTTCCGGTCTGTTACACAATGACAAGCCAACATAACACTTGTGCAAACTATTCTTGATGGCAACACATGTAAAAGGCCCTTTGATCACCTGTGCACTCAAATTCTACCAAACAAAAGGCTTCAAGAAAAGAGGAGTTTTTGCTGTCTCTATCCAGCTGCATTTTAATTCTTCTACTACACACATCAAGTATGAATAATGCATGCCCTAGAATGTCACAAAGGTATAATAGAAACTTAGCTGCCTGACTGAATTATTCTATGAAAACATCTATGGATACACTGAAAGACAGAAAAGTCTTTACTTCTGTCAGCACCATCCTACCTTCCTTAAGATGTCGAGTTTCATTCTAATACACACTAGTGTAATACCTAGAGCTGACAAAAGGTATCTGCTTTAATGAAGGAGATTTAAAGGGGAAAAAGCATGAAATCTTAAATCTCATAGAAACATAACACTCTTCAACCAATCTAGAAGATACCTTTTCTTGTTTTGTTATTAAAATAATCTTAAAATAAATGAACAGTGGCAGTATCTCTGTAACATGGAGTGCAGACGATCAGTGGCTCAGTATGAGATTTTGCCCCCAACATGAAATCTTTCTCTATAATAAAGAAGGGAGTGATGAACCAGTGGGGAAATAGTGAGGAGTGCCCAGCTACACCCACCTCAAGCAGTCCTACTGTGAAGCTATGCTACAGGGCAAGACACGGGGGAAATAAATCTACCAATGTGCAGAGATTCCACCGTACTGTAAAACATCTAAAATGGGCAATTTACTTCAATTAATGAAAATTTAAATGACACGGTCTCTCCCCTCTTCAGTTATGATTAAAGACCACTGTGGACAGGGAGGTTTTCAAACAGAAACTTCAGGCCTCAGGAGTTGCAATCCAATATACCGAGTTTCCAGTGAAGGTGTTCTTGAGGAAGAAGAATCCCATTACTCCAGTGACTAACAAACTGTATGCATTACCCTGGCAACACAGTTATTGCAAGTGAGAACCTATCTTAAAGCTTATGAAGACTGAGGAAGGAAGAATGAGGAATTTTTCATAGATGCCAAGAAACTGCTTTTGTGCTCTGATGACACCAAAGCAGTATTCACTCCTAAAAGAGAGCTGAAAGGTCCCTATTTCAGATGGTCTCTGCTGGAACCCAGTCTTCAGAAGAAGAGGCAGAACCCAGGAATTAAAAATGGGTATTTCTAGCCAGGGGAAAAGATGCAGGGAAGACCATTTGCAGGCATGAGCTGATAACTGCAGTCACCAGATAGTAACAATTGACAATGTTACTATTTGATTTGTGAGAAACCAGCAGTGCTGGAACTGGTATCAAAGGGGTGCTCCACCTGGATATAGGAAACCATGGATAATACATAACATTTCTTCCCTCAGAAATCCAAAAGCATTTCACAACCTTAGAATATAGAAAAGGTTTGCAAATGTCACTTTACTCACACCAGGAGTGCAGCCCCTTAGCTCAGCATAATCTACAAGTCAAGCAAAATAATGTACATTACCATACCATGTCACTAAAGTGGGAAGTGCATAAGAGCATAAATCTATCTGAAACTATAAGAGAGAATTTAGGTCAGCAGAATCTAATTAGCAGAGTATGCAAATGGCCAGGTTACCAGAGTTCACCACCTCTACCCCTTACAAAAACATTATGGGACTGTTACAGATATCAATTGGTAAAGATCTTGCTCATCTAAGATACAGCGCCTGCTCCACCCCAGTATCCCTTATTAATATAGTGCAGAATTGTTTGAATATTGTACAAGTGGGTTAAGGTTTATCTTCAACATAACTTCCTGCAGCATCTACTTCTTGGAGGTCCTCCATTCAACAAGTCCCCCCTGCTTAGCTTATAAGAGCTGCTGGGTTCCTATAACAAGGTAAAGTGCCCATAGGTATTTGAATAATAAGGAGAGATTGTTAAAGACTTAAAATGTGTCCCTTTAAAAAGCATAAATAGCATGTAGAAAACAGATGAAACTCAGCTTGATCTTTCAATGCAGGGCAATGCATAATACCAAAAAGTAAATTATTAATTTCTACCCTCCCTTAAATCTTTTGTGGGGCTGTCTGCTGTTAGAAATGACACTGCTTTCTTACGCTTATCTCTTAGGATTGTAATGGTATATAATCAACTCAATGTGTGTGGAATTACGTGCACAAAATCCCTTCTGCACTAAGTTAAAAGACCTAGAAATGACAATACTATGGCTCAATAAAAAACAAACAGAGCAAAACAAAACACATACCCACACATTATAAAACACCCATTAAACGTTATTAACACCTGCATACTCATGAGTTCAAAGTCTGTCTGTTATCCAGTGAATTGCCTTTCTATTGAATTTTTATTTATTTTAGATTTTGGGGGAACTTACCTTCTGTACCACTTGGCTGATTGTTTACAAATCATGTCAAGGAAATCTCATATGCGTAAGGAAAGTATATGCTTTTCTTGTGGATGTCCCTTCCTCCTCTTACCAGGTCATAGGTCCTGCCTGGCAGCTACCTGTACCAAAATTATGTAAATAATGTCCTGTCTACACTGGGCCCTGAGGATTGCTCTCTTCTTCAGTCTGGTGGGCTTTATTTTCCTCACTTGAACATCCAACTCCCTCTTCCAGCGAAACTAATTATCCATTATGAACCAAGTACTATTAGTTCATAATCATCAGGCATGCAACATCCATACCTGATGTAAACATGAATCTGTGTAATGAAAACTGGGATTGTTCAGATGCTTCAGTGTTAATCCTTCATTCAATTCTCCATTCCCAGCCTAGGCAAGGGCAACAGAAGTCAATGAAAGGGGCCAAAAATGGAGACAATGCTGGCTGGCAGCCAAAGTCTGAGCCAGTTATTCCTGCAACATCCCAAAGACATTGCCCAGCTTCCTGACAGATAAAAGGGTTTAGCTGGGATATCTAGGATCATTCATAAATCCAGCTCTTGCTACTACAGCATTGCTGCATGACAGTATTTTGGCTGGAGCACAAATTCCAAGATTTCAAAATTCAAATGCTTAAAATGCTAAAATATTTTCAAAAGGTTTTGACTTGCAAGTTATGAGCTGCACAACATGTGAAGGTGCAGTAGGACCATGCCCATGCTTGAATATTTTACCACCTTAGCTTTCAGGCCATCAATAAGAAATGAAAGGATGCACAAGATCATTGCTGCATATTCTCCCTGCATTATTTACAACCTGGGAGGCTTCAGCAGTTCAGAATAACAACAACATATAAAAAGTCAGAATTTACCCTTAAGCTACATTTTTATCTTCAGAGTCTGCGGTGTAAAACAACTAAATAAGGTTTAAAACCTCCCTGGCCCCTCCTGTTCCCTAGTCTTTGGTTTCAAAATGGTAACCCATTGATGTGCAAAGGAATTTACGCAGATACAATTTGGAGGAATTAAGTGAAATGGGTATGTGCGATTCCCTGAAGCCTCAATGGAAAGGTGCACAGACTTCTTGTCTCAGGATTTTGGCTCCTTATTTCTGCCAATTCTGCCAACTTATTGCCCCTCTCTCTTGCCTTGTTGAAGTCTTCAGAGGTTGCCCTCATTTCCTTCCACGTTTTGTTTAACAGCTGGATGCAGGTACAGAAGAACTCCTCAAATGATTTGTCATGTGTGAAGAACATGGGATGGAAATCATTGCAGGTCTCACTGGCTGAAGACATAACAGAGGGAAAAGAAAATGTTAACAGGCAGGACTCAAAAGAAAAACCCCAAACATACACTTGGAAATAACAATAAACCCCTGGGTTTATATTTCTTATCAGGATGAAGTGGGGGGGGGGGGCCAGGGAGGTGGGACATACACTATGTCATTGAACCAACAGCTGTCTGCAACTTGAAAGGAAACATGAGACAGTATAGAAGGGTAGGCAGACCCTGGCACAGATGCCAGAGCATGGCATGTAAAGACATTTTGCGTGGTGGGATGGGTGGCAAGGGAGTCACAAGAGGTCCAATCCTTGTGTGGCAGTGCAGCTTGGCCCCTTCCCCCCTGTCCACTTCAAGGTGCATGTGTACCTGCCGCCAGCAACAAGTCAAGCCAGGGTTCTGCAGACCCTGGTGCAGCTGCTTGCAGTCTCCCCATAGCCTTCTGAGAGCAGCCTATGCTCTATGGCTAGCAGCAGGGGCCTTCCCAGAGCCCGGGTCAGCTGTGGCAGGCAGCTAGAAGGCTGCAAGTGGCTGCACCGGGGTCTGTGGAGCCCTGGCTCAGCTTGTTGCTGGCGGTGGCTGCACATGCATGGGCGGCTGGCAGGGACAGGGCTGAGGCTGCCCTGCCAAAACAGGGAATGGGCACCTTGTGGCATGCCACACCTGGCATGCCAACATCTTAAAAGTCAAGGTTGCAGGTAATTTTGGTACTCCGCCCAAAAATGTTGCCAATTGATGGGTTAAGGGATTATCAAATACTGAAAAGAAGCTGAGATGTTTGGTAGAATCACAAGCTGTTTATTGACCATAAATTGAGTATTTTCCTATTATGTGATTGACAAGTATAATGTAGCCAGTACTGATCCAAAAATGTGGCTGACTCCTGGTATAAAATCTTCCTCCAGGAAAACTGCAGGAAGGACAGGACAACAAACTACCTGTGTTTGCTGATTATATCCCAAGCAGGATAAGAAAAACATAAGCAAATCTTCAAGCCTGGTAATAAAAAATAACAGAGCCTTCCCAACCATTAAGTAACACGTGTACCAAAGCTCTGCTGATTGAGGACTGGACAGTGAACTCAAGCAGTCACAGAGCAACAAGACAATGTATAATCAAACAATAAGTAGAGAAGCCTTGCTCTGTCAAGTTTATGGAGGCATATCAGAGAGGTATCAGAGACAATAATTTTCACATAAAGGTTTAGATGATTAAATGTGTATAATAACAATGGCTGGAAAGAAAGTATTAAATGGATCCCTTCCCCATTGCCTTGACATAAAAGTGTGCTGGGAGGAGATAAATGCAAATTCTCTGTGCTATAATCCTTCCTTAGCCCTAAAATAAACTAGACATTTAACACATTTAACATAAAGGCCTATGAGACACCAAAAGGAAGAAAATCTGTTAAAAGAAAATTGTTCTCTTCTGTGGAATAAATTGCATTATGGTCAAATTTCCAAAATCTGATAGCAAATATGGAGTCAATAGAAGCCACTGGCTACTGAGCACTTCTTTTTGTTGCAAATCTGGTCACTAACCAACCAGAAGAATGCCCAACAGGATATTTTACCACACATATGCATGCTATGAATGCCATGTACCACTAAGCTGTTGACTATTTCTGTAGCCTGAACCTACCCTCTCCTTTCATGCGTCATGTAATCTGAGCTCATGAAACCTTTATATCAATTCACCTCATCTTTCCTCCACATTCATGTCCTCTTGGTCTTCTTCATTAGCAATTCACAGACATTCCAGCATTCTAACCTACATCAAGAACAAATGGCTAGTGCTTCGATAAGTATCCTATTCCACATTCAACTTGAACAACAGCCTCTACACCAGGAGCAATTGCTCCCTAGCCTATGATTCAACCCGTATTTCACTATCCTTAAACAACTTCTTTCTCCCGATTAAACTTGGCAAATTAGATGTAAGATGCTCTGTGGGACTTTGTAAACAACTCCCGGCCAGTCAGGAGCTAGCCACTGACAAGATGTGCATCTTCTCCTGGGCCTGGCTTGTTACATCCTGCTGCAGCTCCTGCAGCAACAGCTGCTGCCATAAGAACATACCCTGCATGGGAACACTTTATGCCTCAAAGAAAAAGGGCCCCTGATCTTTCCAGAGGTGCAACGTTCCAATTACTACGAAATCTCTGAAGCTTAATTATACATATGAGGTTTTAATTCTAAAGCCAGCTTTATTAACATCTAATCAATTTCTTGGCTATGTAACAATGGCACAAGTTAATTTAGGACTGCAAGTTTCATTCTAATCTAACAAACTCCATTCATTTTTTTCACAGCAGCATAGTCAAGGGGAAATTAGTCCAAGCAGTGGCCTAAATTTATGACTCAATCCCCAAAAGACTAAAATGTTATGGATGTGATTTTCAGAGCACCTTCAGCTTCCATTCACTTCAACTGAAGCTACCAGTGCCCAGCACTTTTAATAGTCAGACCTCCAGCCTGTAATAATGTCAGAGGTTCAGCAGAACAGATTCTCAGAGGGCACTTGACCTTAAGTCATAAAATACCAGAATGATGAGAAGAAATAAAATAGTGTCAAACAGAAGAGAATGCAGCCAGTACTTTGGCTGTATAAATCACACAGTGAAATAAGGAAATAACCTTGAGATAGACTGGCCTCTCTGTTTCTTCTCAGAGTCTGTTCTTCCTTGTATAACTGAATCTAGCAAAATAAGTAAGTCTGTGGATTCACAGAAACTTGACCAATTCTCAGTCATACTACCCAGGATAATCATTTGCAAGTTCTATAATTTCTTTAACTGCAAAAGACTTGGGAGAACCTAATGCTTCTCTATCTATATCTTCTCAACCCAGAGAAAGAACAAAGCAGAGAGCATAATCCAATCAGAAGACCAAAGTCAATGTTTTAAATTTCAATGTCTATCCCAAACAAGCTCTTCAAAATTTTCCAACATCAATTAGCATAAAAAAAATACACACACAACCTCAGATACATCTTTTGCTTGTTTGGAAAATTCTGTGCAAAAAATCTATGTTCATGGAAGTGCCACAAATCATTTCATATTACAGTAGTATCCAAACAGCAAAAGTCAAGACCCCATTTTGCTTAGTGCTGCTTAAACCAGAGTAAGAGATGATCCCTCTCCCAACATTTTTTAAATCTAAACAGCAAATAAAAACAAAGGAGGGGAAGAAACGAAATTCTATTATCCTCATTTTTGATTGGGGAACTGAGGCAAAGTGAAATCAAGTGACACACAACATTGGCCACATTTCACATCGTAGGGAGAAAAAAGGAGTTCTCTCGAGTCCCAGGTCAGTGCCTTAATGGCGTCTCTGTTTATCAGCGCCTGCTCATTTTTAATAGGAAAATTTAAAGATTTTATTAAGAACCTTTTGCTCTAATTGCGAGTTAAAACTGAAGCACACTGCCTGAACAATTTAGGGAACCTCTTACAGAGCCTACTTGCAAAATTTCTGGCCTAAAGCCCAGCACTGTCAAAATCTCATTTCCACAAGCAGGAGCTAACCAAATTTATAACAAAACAAAAACATACAAGCATATGGCTATAGCTCAGGGACTTAAATCATCATGATTGCTTATCCTCATTGAATGCTAATATCATTATCACTCCTTATGATACCCCTAAAAGACCACTTTTGAAAGACAGGTCAGAAGAAAAGGCTTGTGAGTATAAATCAGGCTAAGACCTTAGTATCTCTCTCTCTTTGGCACAATTCTTGGTGTTGTAGCACTGTGTGCCACCTACTGGGATTCAAGTAGCCCTTCAAAACTACTGCCTTCTCTAGGACTATGACTTCAGGAAGGGAAGCATGCCTAATTCACTGAGAAATGACCCTTGGGAAAGCTGCTCATTTCTACCTGGGAGGTTGTATTATTTACACTCTGGCTTTTTCAGAGCTACTATCCACATACATTCTGTTTGTCAGTTCATTTGTGAAATTATATTAAAAAGACAGGCATTTCAGATTGTTCAGACTATAAACATATTTGCTGTGTTCTGCTGTCTCTCTGTGGAAAACAAAAGGAAGCAGGAAAAATGAAAAAAAAGTTTTACTGTACCTCCAACTTTTTTTTTAGCCAATAAATTTAAAAAAAAAAGGGCCCTGGTTTTACTTAATCGTACCAAATACAGGTAGATATCTGCATGTCCACACCAGCCTATTTTTAGAATGATGGTGTTTATAGCATTACATGTTTCACACCACCATTTTGCATTGCAAATATAGCTGAACAATACATTTCTGCACCCTGGACAGTTTCCAGAAAAAGCGAAAGCAAGGAAACAGGAAAATGACTGGTTCTCAACTCCAACTAACCTAAATCTAAGCCCATCAGTTTAATAGAAGTTGCTACCAATCTTGTATAAATACATGTACTTTTGTAGGCTATAGGGCTACCAGTTAAATGAGTTTTTTTAATTTAACCCCCCCCCCCAGGATATAAACTATTTGCATAAATTTATTCATAACAGGATTTTCTCTTTCTTTTGGAGTGAGGAGAGGATGGCAGAAATTTTTATTACTTGTATAATTTTAGTAATACCAGGACAGAAAATAGAAAAGTAAGCACCAAACCAACCACTGGGCAATGACAAAGCAGTATGACCAAGTGGATGGGATATTTTACTAAGGCTTAGAAAACTTATGATCTGTTGGATGACCTTGCAAGGGTTACTTACCCTCCATGTGCCACTGTTTCCCCACAAGAAAACGTGGGAATAACAACATTGAAGGTCTTTGCAAAGATGAAAAGTGTTATAAGAGCAATATATTATTACTGCATGTAAAGAAAGCATAACCAATGGAAAATGTACAGACCATTGTTTTCATAGGTCACCCTATGCAACAAACTTGGGACAATTTGAAAGGGCTTGTTTTTCAGATTGTATTTGTCAGCACTTTGCAAAAGGACTCACTAAGAACCTCCTGACTAGCAACGACTCTTGCATATGACTCTACTGGACATCCAAAATTGCTATTCGCTTATGATAATCTTGACTATACTGCCCATATTGCAGAGTAACAGAGGAATAACTGCCCTGAGCAGTACATGCAACAGCGTCAATGGTTGTGCTGCTGGCAGCAGCTGGCCCAGCAGCACAGCTCCTGCTGTTTTTATGCCCTCTCACCCTCCCAGGGTTGGAAACCAGGGCTAGTGCCTCAGTTCCTCCCCATCTCCTTCCTTTCTGCAGAATAAACTAGTAGGAAGAGTGTCTTCTAATGGAATGAGAAAAATCAACATGACCAAAAAGTAAGAATAACTTTGAAGGTTGTATTATTCCTATATTAGAACAGAAAGCTGACAGAGGTGAATGCTGATAAAAGAAGATCCCACAAATATATATTAAAATATAAAAACCCCTGCCATTTAGTTTTGCTCACATATCCATGCTATTTCTCTGTTTGGCTATTCAATATAGACATAAGGACAGAGACCTCCCAAGCCCTTCCAAAAACAAAACAAAAACAGACAACAAAACCCAACAGTACACAGCAGCACTTACAGAAGTTAAATATGGAGCTGACAGCACCATTAACATTGCACTCACCCCCTTTTGCTACTGTGAATGTAGGGAGGATAAAGATTTAAAATCTAAAATTCTACCTCCAGACACTACATATAAGTCTACTTCTTCCAGGAATGGTAAATCGGACAAAGTATACGAGGCAGAAAAGGTTCAAGGTTTTGTCAAATTCATAATCCAATATATCTGCAACCTCTCCCTTCACAGCTGAACTTCCCCTGAGATGCCAAAAGTTTCAGTGGTTATCTCAAACTCTCCAGCAGACTGTAATGGTTATACCCATCATATCAGGAGGGAAAATCAAAGTTTAATCATACATAAAATTACTCAGTTTGAATACAGAGAATGCACAATCAGTCCACAAAATAAATTGAAAAAAAATTACTGAAAGCATATGGATAAAAAGTGAAATCTGATAAAATTGATATTGCCTTACAGATACTCCAAGAGCCAAAAAGAGAAGTTAAATCAGTCAAATCATTCACTCAGCCATATAAATATGATCATTTGACATTCATGTTACCACCCTCAAAAGGTGAGAGATACTTTTTGTAATAAGTCATTGTCTCCTTGGGACCAGTTATTTATGGATCCCTTGTTCAAGAAGCTCATCACGTCTGTCAGAGAAATATGCTAAACTTTTCTTCATCAGCAAGTTGTTGAGCTGAGTGAAAAGCCAGAACAAGATGCTGGCTAACTTGTTTGAGAGAAGTCTCAGCAATAAGGGAGAATGAAGATTTGTAAAGGGGCTAGAGGATGACTAGGCTCTATAGCATCTAATCCCAGATCTGCAACTGATTAATTGCATGACTTTGGACAGGTCATTTATTCTCCCTGTACATCTTTTCTAGTTTTCCAATTCATGAAATTTCACAATGGCAATATTTTAACTGGAAAAAGGTTTTGGGAGACTCCACAAATGTTTCTCAGGTGCAGCAAGATCCATGAATGAGAAATATATACCATATAGTATTTATATACAGCCTGCTTTTCTGGAAAACATTTGACAATAACAGCATACAAGCTGAAGAGCAGCTGACTCAGGAGAAAGAGCATGATATTTTTTTGCTTTTTCCTGAAGAAAAGTTATTGTTAAAATAACAACTGCTGTTGCAGCTGTTACCCATAATATTGAAAATGGTCCTAATAACACATACAATACGTAAGAGGAAAAAACCCACATACCTAATACTGCAGGAATATTGCAATATGTCAAGCTATCTAGATAGACTGCTGTTTCTTGTAGTCTATAGGCAATAATTCTGCAGTAAACCTTTTGCTACCTTTCTGTCACATGACAGGAAAACAATGTAATTTAAGACAAGGAAAGGTCACTGCAACAGGGCTATGGCAGAAAAGCTATAATAAAGTAGTAATATCACTGCCAATTGGGTAATTTCCTTCCCTAGGAACCTCATTACTTAGAAGGCTCAACTGCCATTAGAACAAAAGCCAGTGATCTTTTCCTTAGAAACTGACAGCATGAGATAAAAGCATACGACAAAACAAAGAGCAAAATATTATTAATAGATAACCTGGTTTGGTTAAATCCAAATCAAGAAATAATTTGCTGAGGTGTCATTCTCTGTGATATGAAACACAGAGGATAAGCTGGTTCAGTAGGTCACTGAACTAGCTTTTCGACTGTAGATCTGGGACCCATCTCAGAACAGATCTAAGAAGGTGCCACACTCTGTTGATATGAGTAGGGTTGCACTGTATTACAGCAGTAATGAATCTGGACTTTGGCTTCAAATTCTCACATGAAAAGTACGAATGCTCTTTCATCTTAGTCTCCTTTTCTCATCAGCAAAGCACCAATATACTGGTTATCACTATATGTTTCTGCCCAAAAGAGAATCAGTCTAAAATAGTCAAGAGGCTAGAGAAGGTTGTGCAATGCTTAAATGCACCACAGGTTGCTTGTATTAGTGATTTCCCATTTCAATTAGCCAAAAAAGTTGCATACACAATTATTTTGGAAAAGGTTAAACAGAAAACATGTCTTGAGATAAATATATAAATATAATTAAAGAAAAGAAGCATATTTACTGAACATTCCATACCAAATTACCCAGAAAAAAACCTGGGTTATAATAGATTTGACCTAGGTTTGCTACATCAAAAAGTATTTAGCTGTACTTGAAGGGACTGAAATAACTAACTAGTCAGTAGATTCCACCCCCACCATTAGCATCCCTATTCTTCTGTCTTAGTTAAGATTCAGTTTCATTCAGCCAATGCAAGATAGATATGTCACATACTCTCAGATCTGATAGAATGAGGTTATGAGCTGTAAACCCATTCCCACTACTTCTCTCAAATAGCTTCACACACGCACTGAAGATGAATACTGTCAGACTAGAAACTTGTCCCAAAACATTTCATAAGACAGAAGAGTTATTACTCAAAATTATCTTCTCTGACAGTTCACAAAGAAACTATCACAAGAGTCATCTCACCTACCACGTCAAAGATTAAAGATTGGGTCAGCAGGACCTAGAAATTGACTGTATCAAGGCTCCAAAAAAAATTAAGCACCACCTTTTATCTTTTGTCCATTATCTCAGAGATCAAAGGATAAAATCTATATTGTTCTTATGTCACATACAGGTCCAAAACTGAATTAAAAGGAATCCAGAAAATCAGGAGTCCACAACATTAAGCATATTCTGTCAGAAGAATTCAGTCTGTAGATACTGATAAATATCTAGAACCAGTTGAACCAACCTTACTTGAAAATTTTAGTTCAGAACTGTAGACAGAAAGCCTTAGAACAAAGACAAAATTCATTACATTCTGAAGAGTTTATGTCAATAAGAAAAGAGAGACAGGAAGACCAATACCATCTTGCTAAGGGTTTCTCATTACACCCTGAAAAATTTGTTTGTAATGAGACAGCCACTGGAGATAAATAATTCTGAACTGCCTGTTACATGTCAGAGCATTGTGCGAGCCACACAGAAAAGTATTCCTTTGCCTTCTATACCCCCTCAGCACTTCAGGAGTGTAAAAACACTTATAAATAAAGAATATGGCTTTAAACTCTGATGTGGACATCTGAGTTTTGCTTTCAGGGATGAGGGGACGTTTCATTTAGATTAGTCATGCTTTTCTATGACATGGAAAGGCCATTTAGAGAATGGAAATAGGAGTGACAAACAGTGACTTGGAGTTGTTTTGTCTAATCAAGATGAAAATCTGTTAGGAGGAACACAGTATCCTCTGCCCCAGCATAATTTACAGTACTCATGAATAAAAACTTAGGAGGACTTTAGCTAATTACTATAAATTAGCTATAGTGAAATAAATTACTCATTGAATTTGAATTGCTCTTTTTTCCCCCTTCACAACAAGTTACTTAATTGTGGAACACTGGACATGCGTGTCTGACACCCCAAGTACTGAGGGTCAGGTCTTCAGCTAGTGGGCATGCATGTCGCTTGATTAAAGTCAGTGGAGATATACAAATGTCCCTCCTGAGAACCTGGCCCCATGTCCTTGTGCTACAATTCATCTGACTCATAACAAAAGATTGTCAGACGTACTCTCTGAAGAAACTTTAATTTGAGAGTTAGGGTAGGGTAGCTATTCAGGGGTGTCAAACCCATCAGTTCCCACTGTCCAGATGAGTAGTGTGGGGCTGGGCCAGATTGGGCCTGGCCACCAGCCCCACACATGAGATGTATGTGTGTAACATGCTACATGTACCACTGCCACATACTGTACACATGTTGGATCCGGCCCTGTACACTACTTGTACATTGGACCTGGCCTGTGGGTCTGGGTCAGCAGGCAGGTAGTATCATGGACCACATGATAGTGCTCCATTGCCTGTATCTTGGATACCCCTGATTTAACTTGGTTAGAACTGTATGATTAGACAGAAGGACTAGGGACAGACATTTTGGAGTTAATCAACAGATCAGCTGGTAACGTCCCTCCATTCCTTCTTTGGAAAAAGCTGTTTAAGAAGAGCTTGAATTAATGAGAGAGGTTTTTGTTTTGTTGATGGGCTGTGTTATCAGCTCCCTCACCTTTCAGGTTTGCTGCAGACAGTATGAAGAAGCAGGGAGAGAGAGATTGAACAGCTCAGTATCATCAACAGATGCATGCACTGCACACACATCCTTTGCTTCAGAATGCTAGTCCAGGGCAGGGGTCTGGCAACACTCCTGCCCCTTGAGCAGTGAGCGGGAAAAAGCCTGAGACTGTGCAAACCAGAGCAGGAGTTTAAAACCCTTCCTAATCAGAGCATCCTGCTGGGGCTTGGCCATCCTGCACTTCAGCTCAGCACTTTAGAAGGGAAAGGAGGGCTGTTCTTGTGCACCCCCCCCTCCCCCCACTTCTGGCCTGAACCACAGCAGGCATGTGCCTACATTTCCTCAGTCCAGAGGAAATATCTGTACAGTTGCAAACCAGTTCAACCTAGGCAGGTTAGACTAACGTGCAAAAAATGAATCAATTCAGGCTTAGGCTTTTTTAATGTCTGCCCCTAGTCAAAGAGAATACACATTGGAATGACCACTGTGGTGACTTTCTCACTGCACTGTACTTTTCAGAGCTGAGAAGTAGGACTGGAAGAGACTAGTTACAAAAGTGTCCGTGCTCAGGTACATATAGAGTAAGGTTTTGTTTCTTTACTCCAATATCACTCTGGCACCGCTGTGTTCCTGAAACTCATGAATATCTTTGCTTTCTGGGCTTATTCAAGCCTCTATGACTGTTTTAGAAAACATGGTTCCCCCCCTACCCTCAGACAGTTTTTATGAACCTCACTTTTGTGTCCCTTGTTCTTTAAACAAGATTTAGAATGGGGGGTAGCAAACATACTGCCTGTGGGCCAGATCTACCCTGTGGAGCTGTATGATCCAGCCCATGAGTTATTGGACTGACCCCATGTGCTGGCCTTGGCTCCACACATGGCATATAGTACCCCACTGGGCTAACCCACCGCTACCTGCAGTGTTGGGTCCAGTTTATATGCCATATGCAAGCACACCATTCCATGGCCACAGTGAGCCCCAGGGCTGGTGCATGCTCTGTGCAGTGAATGGGCTGAACCCAGCATTGAGGATGTTGCACAGGGGTTGGTCCTGGTCCAAACTGTAGACTAGCCCAGGCACCTTCATCCAGCCCAGACAGCTAGATAAGTTTTACACCTCTAATCTAGAATATGTAAGAACCTCAGCAGCACAGTGGGGTTTGTATGTAATCATGTTTAATTCACATATACAAAAAAGGCATAGCTGCAAAGATATACTACTACTGTGACAAGTGCTTGCTGAAACACAAAAGAGTAATGGATTCCAGAGTACTCAGTAACTATATAAAGGGCTAGGTAGCTAGCCATGTTAGGCTGAAGACGAGAAGGATGCCACTTTAGACAAGCTGATTCAGAGAGGTATAAGCTTGCGTACTTCATCAGCTGCTACAAATGGACTTGCAGAAAGCAGGGGTTCTAAACAGAAGGGAATTTAAGAAGAAAGGATAAGGAGAAGTGCTACTGCTGAGAGAGGTAAAGGTAGGTTGAATAGGTCAATAGGGATAAACACGGTCATTAACTCATTGAGTTGCATAGGGTTTATAAAGCTAGTTCAGGTAATGGGATACAAATCCAGAGGCTCTGTTTAGACCATATTTAACACAATCCAGTCTGCCTTCCTTTCCACATCCCGATTCCATACATCTCATCTTTCTTAGTAACAGGAGTGGAGATTTTTCACGTTGAAAACCTGACTAGCTTCAACATTACTAGCTTATCATTTCCCCCTGTAAAGGAATTCTGCAAAGAAGATGTAAATTTTGCAGGCATTTTATAGTCCATTCCTTTGCCTTGTTGTCCAGTCCCTCCCTCCCTTATTGCCCATCCACCTCTTCTCCCTACTAAAAATGCCTATTAAAAATGTCAGTGTAAAACAGATATGGCCACTATGTAAAATAAGCAGGAAAAACAATAGAGACAAATAAAAAAATATTTTATAAGTGAGCAACAGCAGGAGAATTGCACACAGGAAAAACAAATGAGCAGATGGGAAAGGCAACAAACAAGCAATCAAGCCAGGAAGGAAAAGAACACTTTTCCTGGAAACATTCAAAGTCATCTCTTAAAAAACCAGTTACAACTGAATGATACAAAATGTTGCAGGAATCCCACTGCCATAAACCTTCCATAGGATTGGTGTTGGCACATATCATGCAAGACATCTGATAGGCCAGGAATTGTAGCTGTAAAGGAATGGCTGTAGTGTGCCTGAACATCCTGTCTGCTCAGGGTCAACCAGCAGTCTCCAGAAGTGAACAGCAGTGACTAGGGAAAATACCTGAGCATGAATACACAGATTTAGCATAAAACTAAAGCACCTTCCGCCAGAAGGAATCCTAAGGAGCCTCCACTATGGTTTAGAGCTGTTCTTTCATTATAGAAACTCTATGAAGTGTAGTAGGACAAAACCTCTGAATTCTCAAGCACTTTCTTGGGTAGAATTAATTCTGGAGTGTTAAAGCATCACTGAAATAATGGAATTAGGTGCGGACAAAAATGCCCAGAAAATCTCAGTCTGGTAGTATTAGTATACTAATGGAGTTAGTATACTTGTATATTAGTATACTAATTGGAGTGTAGAATGGGGAGATCTCACACTGCTCTTATCCTAAACCATTTGGTGGCTCCTCATTCACATCAGGTATAATTCTGAGCTGTGATCCACCAATATCACTTACTCGCATCTGATCTCCCCAAACAGGAGTTAGGTACCTTTTAGGAACAATGGGCTTAAAGGACACAGCTTCATCTAAGACAGGTCAGCACTTCCAATTTGGCTGCTACTATTTCTCTATATCACTGCCATAAATGTGACTTGGCAAACACCACCGAAGCTGTCTACTGCTGAATCACTGCAGTATCCCCTACCACTGAACTGCCATCCATATCCAAGTGTCTCAGACCAAGTAAAAGTGCTCAGCGGGGTTAATACAGCCTATGTGCCCTAGATCACCAATCCCTGCTTTTGAAGATATGAGCTGGCTGCTGGTGTGTTGAAAGAGCTCCAATCAAGATGATTAATCTTAGCAACTTTAATCTTTCCCCTATTCCTCTTTTCAACTTTCCCCACAAAAAATGTTCACTCCAAAATTCCTTTTATAGGTTTTTCTCCCTTGCTATAAGTAAAATGTCTGTTAAAAAAACAAACTACTGGTTGGACAGTAGTATAGCATGTGCCAGTCTTCTGCAGGATTCCCCATTCAGCTGTGCCAATGTACTAACAATTCTGACTGGAAGTCCCCCTACTGTTCCATTTTTTGGCACTGTTAATATCTGATCACAGTGGCCTAATTATTAAAGAAGTTTGGGGAAGTGATTAGGATGGAAAGGCAAACCTTAAATTCATCTGTGAAATCTGTCAGGATTGGAAATGCATCTTCTTGAGGGGAAAGGAAACTGCCTCTCAGTTGTCATCTCAACTGTACATTTTGGGAAGCCATAGCATGGTGAAGAGTTTTCCCACAAACTGTTATAATCTTCAGGTGGTACTTCAAATTATTCAGGCTATGAAATTAAAAGCTAGGTCAGCAGAACAAAACCAAACTGATGAAGCAGACTTTGTAACGTATCTCTGATTTAATAACCATGACTCACAAAGCATGGGGATGGCAACAGCAGAGACCAAAGTGCCAAGAAAAAAATATAGTATTTACATATATATAAATGAAATCTCGTACACATAGTTAATACTTTTTCTTGAGATCAGCCTCACAATAGTGGTTAGGCAGTACCTTACTTCTTTACAGGGCTTTGCAAACATTAATCAGTCAGTTGAAAAACAATAGTTAGCTTTAACTCTTCCAATGTAAAACTTAATCTCCTGAAAGAGTTGTAGAAAAGCATATTAATTAGGTTATACACTGAACTGCCCTTGAGTCCTTTTCACTACAGATTTTTGAGGCTCACTCCATTCACAAAACACTTCATCTCAATTCAGTCATTAGCCTACTCTCAGCTGCTTGGAATATATTCTTGCATATGCCCTAGGATAAGTTAAGATATAGTAGTCAATAGCTGTGCATATTGATGCTTAATTGGGCTGTAATATTCCTCTATTTTATTTTACTGCCTTTCTTTATAGAGTTGAAACATTAAGCCAATGTTTTAGTCATACTACTGCAATTTTTTAAAATGTTATATTTCAATCCAGGAAACTAATCTCTTGCCTCAAAAGTATTTGAGAGAGAGCAAATATTTTTAAACAGTTACCGGCTTTCTATATCCTGGGGCATATGCAGTGAATAGTAAAATGAATGTGTGTATTGCATTATAACTGCAGAAGCACTTAGGTTCTAAGGAAGCTTACTGAATTATATAGTTCAGTTGTTAAACCATGATCTAAGCAGCACATTTCACTCTTCCTTGCAGAGGGAACAAAACGTCTTGAAGAAAAACTCAGCGAAGGTTTGAGAAACAGTGGTCCAGAAAATAAATGACCTGATGCACCACTGATACAGATCCTTCCTTTGCAACACAGCAGAAGTAATTTCATTATTCTAAAAACAATCTTGACAGAAGATTGTAGTGGAGGCAGTTCCATAACTTCTGCCACAAGCTGCTTCTATTGCTTATCACATCTCAAAGTCTCTTTTGTTACTGGACCTGCTCCTTCTGTACTGTGTCTCAGGCCCATTATTTGTTTTGTGCTTCTTAACTAAAAGGACTAATCGAACCCAGTCATCTTTGTCTCATTCATTCATGTGTAAGCACATCTCTGTTTCACTCTGATCACACAAAGTTTTCTAAATTTTCCTTGTAGATTTTATTTTCCACATCTTGTTACAATTCACTTTGGGAAGAGTATTTATGAGTACCACAAAATAATGGGAAACAAAGATGAAAATAATGATTCCTCAAAACTTAAATGACATACGAGTCAAGAACCTTCAGTTAAAAATTCCCTATCAAAATTAAGCTTTATCTGAATTAAGAGTTAAGTTGCTTAGAAATTGTATCCTATTACTCAGCAGACACTTGGCAATTTCAGACAGAGAAAATGAAACCCATCTCAGACCAGGGTTCTCCTTGTTCTTACATTAAATTCAAATTAGTTCTCAAAATTCAGTACTATGTGAAAGTGTGATTTAAGACAACCTGCTTTTACATATAAACATTTCCACAAATTGGTTTAGAGTTTGCACATCCTGAAACGTAAAAAATCAAACCACTACTCCACCAGAAAAGGGTCCTTCAGTTCTCTCTTGACTGAAACAATCAACTGTATGAATAACCTATTTGTATAAGTAATTAACATCTACTAAAATCTTAAGAATAAACATCACTAGAAGGAAGGGAAAAAATTGCCTCAGAGGCTGTCATAAGAATTTAAAATACCAATATTTCAAAACAAAAAATAGCAGCAAGTGAGATTTAAATGCCTAATTTAGAAATACTGAAATAGCCTTTATAACCAAAGGGAGAGATTAGAAACACTGGTTTCAAAACGGCAGATCTTGCTTTCCTTGTGGAAAGCAGCTCTTACTAGACCAATAGCATGAGAAAAAGTGAATATTTTCTCCCAGAGTTTGGAAAATTAGTGAAAACTCACTCCTCTTTGAACAGATACAATCTAGTATTGTGATGAAGAAGCTAAGTACCTACTAACGAAGTACTAAGTGTAGAAACAGACGTCACATTTGGTCAGCTTTGTGTTGCCACAAAAATGTTTATGGCAGCACAAAGTGAACACAAATACATACCCCTACCTTTTATTGCACCACAAATGCCCCCCAAAATCCTTCAGACAGAAGTTAGTAATAATTTGTGCCACTTTATTAATACAGTGGATGTCTGCTTGCTTATGGCTGTCTGTACTCTCCAGCTGCCTGCTGTAAGGGCTTAAGGGACCTAATCCTGCATACCCTTGAAATTCCTGGGCAGAGTCAGGCCCCTGAAGCCCTTGGAGTGCCTGCTTGACTTTCCCTGCTAAGATGCACCTCCAGGATATCTAAGGACATGTCTGGGTGAGCATGGCTTCCCTGGTTGCTCAGATGCATTCCTGGGATCTCCGAGATCTGGATAAACAGGGAAAATTGGTGTGTCCCCACTTACACACATGCCTCTCTTGAGATTCTGTGGGGATGTCTGGTAAATGGAGAAACCCTGTGCTTCACAAGGCGGCACTGGTCCCACATCAAGGCAGGAAGCTCCCTGATTGACTAACCCATGCCTTCACGCTGCCCTATGCCTTCATGTGAAGTACAAGTCAGCACATGTTTTGGTGTGGAAGCATGGGGTGCCAGGCATTCTCTGGCTCCTATACTACTCTTTGCTATTTTGCAATGGGACCCTCACTGACTTGTGCTGCTGCATAACAAAGGGGGTGGCATGGGACCCAGCAAGGAGGCTGAGGGCAATGAAGGATGTGGGGAAACTCTGGGCGAGTGGAACACATCACCCATTGTCCTGCATTGGGCCTCTGAAGCATGTTTTGCTTAATAAAGTAGATCAGCTGCAGCTGGACACATCTTACCAGTGAAGTTCATCTACTTCTATTTGATGACATCTGTTTTTACCCTAATATATCTATGTTCTTCAGTGGATATAATCAAGTAGTTAACCTGTCAGACTTAGTTTTTCACATAACCTGGAAAATAGGAGGTAAATTCCTTTTAAAAGATTTTTAAGAATCGCCTCAGTTCAGACTCAAAGTTTCTAACAAACCAGTTAATAATGCACATAAGAATGCAGCTCATATCCAACATCATGAAAAGTAGCTGGGTCTGGTGCAAGTTCTCTCTCAGAATTGTTAATACAGATGGCCAGTTTGGAGCATATAGCAATCTAGCTAAGCACATGGATCTGTAAGACAGTGTTGTACTCTGTATGATGTACTCAGCATTATCTTCTCTCAGGTGATGGAATTCTCTTCATCAGAGCTCTCTGTCTTTGATAGTGGGTGACATTACAGCTAGGGACAGACATTCAAAAGGGCTGAACCTGAATTGATTCAATCTTTGCAGGTTAGTCTAACCTGGCTAGGCTAAATCAGTTTTATAACCAGACAGGTATCCCAGAAATGCATGCACATGCATGCAGTGGCTTGGGCTAGAAGCTGGGAGTGCTAGAGCAGCCCTTGCTTCCTTCCACAGCATGGTGCTGAGGGGGGTGTGGCCAGGCTCCTGCAGGATACTTGGATTAACCCAGTAGGGAATTGATAACAGTGTTCATCTCCCAGTTAAGAAAACAACAGAGGGACATTACCAAGTACTTGTTGATTCAGCACAGACTGTCGCCAGCATGTGGTCTGCGAACTAATACACAGACACCTCCTCAGCAAGGCAGAGGGGAATTCCAGCTTAGGAGGGAGTGGTGAGGGGGAGAGGGGAGCTGCAGCCAGGAGCAGAGGGGAGCCCTGCTGTGGAGTAGAGAGTCCTACCCAGCCCAGAGAGCATGCCATCAAGGGGTCTGGGACAGACACTGCAAAATAGTTCGGTTTGAGCCAAATCAATTAAGTCTGATACTACATTCAACCAGGTTTATCTCAAACCAATTTCAGCCATTCTCAGACTGATTTATGTGCACTGAACATCTGCTCTGTTACAGGTTTAAACCAGTTTCTGCTCACTTAAACCAGTTTATGTATAATGTCTGTCCCTAGCCTAAGAGTGCCTGTATCCATAAAAGGCCTCAGTTAGTTTGTACTTTCATAAAGATGTGTCAAGGTACCTAAATTCCACATATCCATATTAAGTAGATCCGCTTATCCGTGTTAATGCTTTGGAGAATGGGACTGAGTACATGCTTAGCAAATCTGTGGATAACACCAAGCTGTGTAGAGTGGTAGCAGCGCTTCTCAACCAGGGGTACCCTGGGATGCCACAATATCTTTTGAAAGGTGGCATGAGGAGATAAAGGCAGGTTCAAGCTTGTTCCTGCCCAACCACTGCCCCACTTCCTAACTGCAAGGAGGTAACCACTGTTATAAATAAACTAGTTTTTGAAAGGTATGCTGCTCAATCCATAAAAACTACAGAAAGGTGCTTGGAGTCAAATAAGGAGCATCTCAAGTCTATAAAGGCTGAATCATTGCTCTGGAGGATAGAGCTAAGATCCAGAATAGCCTAAATAAACTGGAGAAACAATCCAAAAATCAATCAGATGAAATTCAACATGGACATATGCAAAATCTTGCAATTAAGACAGAATAACTGCATGCACAAGTACAGACTCTGGAATGCCTGGCTAGGATTCCATATTGCAGAAAAGGACCTGGGGGTCACAACAGATCATAAGATGAATATAAGGCTACTGCTCATATTTGTGTTCTTGCTGATTGCTTAAAAAAAAGACAACAGTATACAGGATTGTATTAACAGGTGTGCTATTGCAAATCAAGGGGAGTGATTTTTCTGCTCTATTTGGCACTGACACCTTACCTGTAGTACTCTGCCAACTTTGAGACCCACACTTCAAGACAGATATGAACACAGTAGAGCAAAAAGTGACCAAAAGGGCTAGAAGTTTGCAAAACATGATTAAAAGGACATTTTGAAAGAATTCAGGTTATTTAGTCTGAAGTAGAGAAGATTATGGGGTTATTTTGATAACAGTATTCAAATACCTGAAAGACAATTATAAAGGGGATGGAGATGGATTATCCTTTGTGGCTATAGGGGGCAGGTCTAGGAGCAATGGCCTCAAAATGCAGCAGAGGAAATCTAGGTTGCAGATTAGGAAATGTTTTGACTATGAGGGCGGTCAAGCACTGGAACAGGCTACCAAAAGAAATTGTGCAATCTTCATCCCTGGAAATTTTCAAAAGCAGGTGAGGACACTTGGCTGATATGGTTTAATCAGAGACAATCCTGCCTTGAGCAGGGGGCTGGACTAGACCTCATTTGGTCCCTTTCAATCCTACTTTTCTGTGATTCTAAATGTATGTTCCCAAATATGGATTGCTTCAGCAATTTTTTACTAACTACTGTAGAAACTAAAAGTGCTTAGCTTATTTAAGGAGCGGGTAACTTAATGTGGATACCTGATTTTGGATTCAAAACTGTTTCCTGTGATAGCAGAGGACTGGACTCACTATATTAGGAGGTCCTTTCCTGATACAACTACATATAACAAACTACAACTACATAATGTTAGCTGATTACCGTTTAGTGATTACTCTTATGGAAACGCTCCACTCATTTGTTCTGGACTAATTTCATTGACAGTGTTAATTTATTGTAGATATATGAGGAGCATTCTCACTCTCTCTCAAATGAGAGAAGCTCCTCATTCTACATTCAACAACTCTCACCAATTATAACCAGACATTTCTGCTGCTTAATGCAACAAACATACTACTCACGATACTCCACCTCTGGCCAGAAAAATTAGGTTAGAGACAGAATCTTATTAAACATGTCTAGATAGTGACTACAGCATATGTTTTTCTAATGAAAGGCAATTGCTTACCTCAAAACACAAGAGAGAAAAATTAACTACACGGAAAAAAAAAAGTAACAACTGACACTGCAGTAATTCAGTTATAAAACTAAATATTACCCGGTCACTTCTTTCCTCACTGTAGAAGTTTAAATATTTTTTTTTCCCATAGCTCCATTTAAAACACTTGTACCTGGAGATTTCCTATTACTAGAAATCAATACTATATGCTTTTAATAGAAGTAGCTGAAATTCCAATTAAACATTGCAAAAGACGAGCCAGCATTCCATCAATCAGTTTCCCCTGGTCTATTAGTTCACACTTTGCCATACAAAATCCATTATAGGGAATGACAGAAAGCAGCAAATATTAAGCTTTTATGAAGGGTGGGGGCGCAGAGTTGAAGCACAGGGCTGGCCACAGGGGAACTTAATTCGATTCATGGCTTTCTCTCAGAATTTCTGTATGATGTTGCACAAAGTACAGCCTTCTGCAGACTCAGTTGTACCAGCCATACAACTGGGCTAATACAGCAATCTTGCAAGATATAGTTCATAACTTGCAGAATGCTTTGAGATGCTCAGGATGATGTCATTACTGAAGCAGTGTGTTAGTGTAAAATGTCTGTAATGACAATGGGTTATTTATGTGTTATAGACCATTATACTTGATTTTCGGGTCAGGTAACTCAGTTCAAATGCTGCTGGAGCAGGCGAACATATACATACTGAATATCATGCTCTCAGTGGTGCCAGAAAGAGGATGCAAAAAGAGAATTATACTTTTAAACTTAGACACTTGCTGATAAGGAGAACTGGCTCAAAAATAATTTCTGTCATCCAAGAGATTGCTGAAAAAGATTTCTATGATTGAAAGAGTATGCAGCTCCCATGTACTTACATAATTCAATCTATTACATACTTAAGTTGAGAAGGTGGATGAGTGCTTTATTTATGTACGTTACTTCAAGATTAAATTCAAAAGAGGAAAATCAAAGTACTTGCCAAAGATTTCACTCCACCAGAAGCCTCCATTGCCAAGGTATGCAGATACCAGATGCAAGACTATTGTACAATTCTGTGATGCATCATACAACCACCTTTGTGCCCACAAATGATCCTGCTGATAAGAGTCATTACAAGGCTTTAAGTGTCCTGCCTCCAACTGAACTGCCTACATGAGCTGAGTTACACAAATGAACCAGACCCAGTTTTTATCCTGCATTGATTATACAGGTTGGGAAAGATGAGAAACAAAATACTTGCTGGGTCTTAAAATAGCTGCTGTGGAAAGAAACCGTATAAAACCAGGAGAAGGGAGGCCAGTTTTAAACACCACAGGGGAACATCTGGTCTGCAATAAATACATATGTCTGCAATAAATAGGTATAAAAGTGGGAAAACTTCTTCTTAACCAGCTCCTGGTTAACATATCTAGCAACAACATATCCATACATTCATATATTCAATCTATTTTTGAAATTTCTGGTGTGCTTATGTTCTAAAGGACTATCTGGGTTATGACAGGCTTATTATATAAAAAGATTAAGAGACTGTCATGTTTTGTACCATGAAGAAAACCATTTTACGTTGATTTCAAATATCTTATTAGCCATTTTTGATTATGTAGGTTCCTGATCCCAGCCCTGCAGGAGTCACTGTCAGAAATATTCTATTAGTGTGAAAACCCTATGAGTGTATGTGATAATGATGAGTCCAGCGTTAATGACTTGGACTTCATTATTATTCCTCTTTCTCATGTACAACCCCATTGTTATGGGGTTCCTAAACCACTATCCATACTTGGCATACAGCAAAACTAGCAGGCAATAAAGTTGTCATCTGATTTCCATTCTGGGAGGAGTCAAGCTCCATTCACAGACATTTGGAATAAGCCTTGCCCTTGAAATAATGGAAACAACTTGGACTTGTTCCAGGAGCTCCAGTTTCATGTCAGATGAGTATGTCTAAGTCTATGTCCAAATACAAAAAAAGGATATCAGGATATGATTAGAGGTGGAGAGTTGCACCTTACTCAACCATTATATTAATATATATTATTATACAATCATATGACCCATCATCTAAGCATCCAAAATACTTGCTTCAGGTCAGGCTGAATGAAGTGAGAGGTTGTTCTGAGAAGGACGATATATCAGGGAACATATTGTCTATTGCAGGGGTAGGCAAAATACAGCCCATGAGGCCCCTAAAAAATGTAGAAAATTAATATTTCTCTCCTCTTGGTTCCTGTAAAAAATGACAGGAACCAAGAGTAGTAGGACCCAGGGGAAGCCCAGCGGGATCCAAAAACAGCAGAGCCCACCTGGCCCTGCCTCCCCACCCCCGCTGGAAGCCTGAGCCGGGGCTTCTCGCCTGGGAGCATGTGGCTGCCCTGTGCCAGAACTGCAGGTAAGTGGGAGAGGGAGAAGGGCAGGGGGGACCCCGGGCAGGGAAGGAGTGTGGGGGGAGGGTAGCCACTTCCCCACCCTGTGGCAGGTGCTCCACAGTGCAGCTGCTCACAGCCTGTGTGGGGCCGCCTGTGCTCGGTCCGGACAGCCCTGTGCAGGCTGCAAGCAGCTGCAGCAGGGAGTGCCAGCCATGGGGTGGAGGAGGGGCCACTTTTCCCTGGGCTCCTTCTCTGCATGGAGTAAAGTGGCCCCTTGCCCACCCCATAGCCAGTGCTCTCTGCCCACAGGCACTCACAGCCCACGCGGGGCTGTCCCGAGCAGGCACAGGCAGCCCCATGCAGGCTGCAAGTGGCTGCAGTGTGGGGCACTGGGCATGGGCTGAGTGAGGGGCTGCTTCCTCCCTCCCACTGCACTCAGCACCACCTTGTAACCCGGCCCCACTGCCAGGCTGGCAGTGGGGCCGGGTTACAAGCTGGTGCTGAGAGCAAGGAAAAGTGGCCCCTCGCTCGTCCCATGGCCGGTACCCCACACTGCAGCCTCTCGCAGCCCACCTGGGACTGCCCGTGCCTGCTCTGGACAGCCTCGGACAGGCTGCAAGCACCTGCAGCAGGGAGCGGCAGGCAAGGGGCCTCTTTTCCCTGCACTTAGCACCAGCTTCTTCCCTGCTGGCAGGCAGGGCATTGGGGTTGTGCGCTGCTCCCTGTCTGTACCGTGAGGCTGGGGGGCACTGGGTGCAAGTGGGCGGGGAGCCACTGGGAGCATGGGGCCTGCACTGATGCCCCAGGCTCAGTGCCAGCAGGGACCAGAGCATGGGGTCCCAGCTGGCAGGGGCTCTATGAAGCTGGGCCAGCTCCTCCCTCTCTGCTGGTGCAGCCCAGCCCAGCTCCATAGACCCCTGCCAGCCTGCACCCCGCTTTGGGCCCACTGGTGACGAGGGGGCATGTCACCTGTCAAGGGGTGGGGCTACCCACGTGGCCCTCAACAGCCTGCCAAAACTGGGTAAGCAGCCCTCTGCCCATAATAATTGCCCACGCCTGGTTTATTAGGAACATGAAATCTCTCACTGTGGCTGAAATATCTTGATCTGGAAGAGGCAAGGTGAGAAGAATGTGGGATGCAAGAGTGTTTCCCACTCCTTAAAAACAGTAGTATCAATCTACATGTGGGTCCAAAAGGCCTAGGAGCTGAAAGTAAGTTTCACTGCCATCACATGCCATCTCTGAAATCAGTATCTGGGTCTTCTCAAACTTTTCTTGTGCCCAGAAAACTCTAGCTTTCTGTGGCTAGAGACAGACATTCAAAAAACCTGAGCTTGAATGGATTCAATCTTTGCAGGTTAGTCTAACCTGGCTAGGCTAAATCAGTTTTGTAACTAGATAGACATCCCAGAAATGCAGGCACATGCCTGCAGTGACTCAGGCTAGAAGCCAGGTTGCATTATCTCACAGAGGATAAGGGATAATTGTTCTTAACATTTATCAGAAACCTGTCCACTTGAAGAGGGTCCTCCAGAGAGCTTCCTGCAAGATCAATAGGGATGGTATTGTAATATGATCAAAACACAGGTTTCACAGAGAACTAAAGCTGGAAGGGACTGTAAGAAATAATGTAGTTCAACCAGTGATTGCACCTGTGACCTTGGTCACCATGCTCTAACCAAGCTGTCAAAAGCAAGCCCCCTCCCAGCATGGGGAGCCAAGTACATACAGGAACAGAAACAGTTCTGAACTGCATCAGACTTTGGCCCATCTAACCTACACCCTTTCTCCAACAATGTCAAATAGTAGATGCTTTAAAGCAGCGCAGCCTGCAGAACCCTGGAATTTGGCCTGCAAGGCTCCCTAAGGGTTGGGAAATTTGGCAGCAGGGAGCAGTGGCAGTTAATACTGCCACCCCTCCCCACTGACAAAATCCAAGTCTCACACGGTGGGTCAGAGCCAGGCCACAACCCTCCCCATGCACAGATCAGGACCAGGCCATGCTCCCTTCCCTCTGCACAGCTGGTTCTAGGGCAGGCCATACCTCCTCATTCTGTACAGCTGGTTTGGGGCCAGCTCACACCCCCTTACCTTTGCCCAGTCAGGTTGGGGCCCAGCCACACCCCCCCTTCCCTCCCACCCACTCAAGTTGGGACTCAGCCACTCCCCCTTCCTTCCACAGGGAGGAGCCATGCCCCATCCCCTCCATGGAGCTGCTTTGGACTTGGGCCATGCCCCTTTACCCCACACAGCTGAATCAGGGTTGGGTTGTCTCCCTGGACATTGGATTGGGTCCACTAACCAGATCTGGCTCACAGAGAGACCAGACACCATCCATCCAGCCTGCTAGCCAAACAGGTTGAGCACCACTGCTTTTGGGGATGATTTAGGTGGGTCTACAGACTCTTCAGTAAGGCTATCATCATCATGTGTACCCTTATGAGCACCCCAAGAGCAGAGATCAAGGCAAACAGTAAAGGTTTCTAATGACAGTGATAATTTCTGCAAGCAAAAATGAAGAAACTGCCTATGATGAAAATGTCGATTTGGAATATGCAACTAAAGCTCTGGCAGATCCTATAATGTCAGAATGTCCCCTTGAGAGATTAGAGTGACTGTCCAGGTTAAAATGATCCTAGTCTGACCTGTTCAACATCCTGATGTCTAAGATGAGATAGTCCTCACTGGATCTTTTTCTAAAGAAAGTGGAATAACAAAACTTTATGTGTTTTGTCTTTGGGGGCGGCTTCTATAATGGCCACGTGTATAAGTCAGAGATTTTTCTTTGCTTTTCATTGTCATTAGAGGCTCAAAGAAGGTCTGAAGAGATCCATCTTCCTTCCCCACACCCTCAGACATCTGTCAGAAGTCAACTGAAACAAGATTTCTAGCTAAAAGAGATATCCTGCCTGAGGCAAAATCAGGCCCACTTACAGTCATCCTTGACTGTCTGGACTGAAAAGAGAGATCAGATCTTTTTCCTAGTGTGCTTTTCCTTCACCTGCTCTGTTTTGGCATTAACATACTCTGAAATAAAAAATTTCCTTATTTGGAAAGGAACTTGGAGAACTTGATTTAAAAAGACAGTTTCCAGTTATTTTTTACCTTGTTGGCATTTGTTTCTTTCCTCTTTTACAATGTGAATGATCAGTCCCAGCTAAGAATTCTATTAGAAATGTACCATGAAGGCATGCCTAAGACCCAACAACTAAGAAGATTTCACAAGTCTGAAAGGATCCCTGGATTCTTGCCTAGTGACAGTTATTCACTTAAAAAGTAGGATTTGGAACTAGAGCGCTTTCTGCTACAGGTTACTACAGAGTTAGTTCACCTCCTCTCTTGCAGTGCTCCTGCCTGCACCCTTCTTTCTTGACTGTTTCTCAGTCCAAGTGCTAAGTACTGCCACACCATGCTGTTTTCTTAGAAGTAAAGAAACTCAACCTCTTCACCCACATTATCTACCCCCTGGGGTCAAAATCCCAGCATTCTCCTGGAAGAGATCCCTGTAGTCCCCGTCTCAAAAAACAACATCAAAACTGGCCAGTGCTTTAAGTGAGTAACATTAAGTCAAAAAAAGGATCCATGTTAGAGGATAAACATGTAGCTAAGTATGTTTAATATCAAAGTTACTAAAGCTATATGGAACAGAGCTGCAGGAAATATGTTTGGTTCTTTCCTTTGGTGCATTTTGTTACCCCCAAACTCTATGGCAATACTCCACTGAAATCTGCACACAAGACCAACTATGAATGAAATTCACCAAATAATGGCCATCCACCTAGCAAATTAATAAACTATTTGATTTCTTGGAGGCCAGAAATTGGCATCACAAAACATTTACAGCCTTAATTTGCATCGTGGAGCCAGGATTTCACCCATTGTTTAGTGCTGGCTAAGTCTTGGACATGCTTCATGAAGCACCCAGGAGACATTAGCAATAATCTTACTAATAGCTGTATGGATGGGGGAGTAAGATATGCTTCCTTTTTTCCAGGTCATTTTCAATCCTTTATCTGTTCCTAAATACTATATTTAATTTTTTTTCCTATTTTCTCTCTGTTCACTTTAAAAAAAGAAAGTGATCTGTTTACTTACTGGATACAAGCCATTTCTATGAGTCAACCCCTCCTGGCTAAGACATTAAAAAAATAATTACACAGCTCTTCCAGCAGGCACAACAGACAGTTATTCATGGCAAAAGGTATCGCTTGATATAGAATTATCAGAAGGAAACAGCAGATGGCATGGGTGGGCATTTGTGGATAGAGACCTGAAAAATCAAGACAAGCTATGAAGAAATGACATAGGACAAAGGAAGGGTGAAAGAAATTTTATCTGGCCCCAATCAGAACTGTTGTTATGAAACAGCAAATCCTACAAACATGTTCAGAGGAAGCTTTTCTTAATTAATTCGGAGACAGTTCAGGGATCAAAAGAGACTATTCAGATAAAAACCTGCCTTTCGTGAATACATTCACAAGTGCAAAAGGTCCATTGGTGACAACACTACCTAAAAGCAATGGATTAATACACTGCTTTACATACATATCCATGCAGGCCTTTTCCTAGCTGTGTATTTGGTTCCAACTCCATGTCTTACAAACCCTAACTGAGATGAAGGATTATTGCAAATAAAACATGGTCTAAATTCTTTAAAAGGTACCTTCTCTATAGTGCTTCTCATCTATAAGCTTAGCCTTCATGAAGACAGTGGGCTACTGTTTCAACCTGAGTCACACTACACAGATCTAGATTTCAGGCCTTTATTCATACTGAAGAAGTCTCACTGAAATCAGGATGAGTAGCAAAGGCATCACACACCAGCCAGGAGAGAACAGATACAATTTATGTACAGGAAATCTGTCAAACAAACCATAAAACAAAATACCATGGGCAAGTGATATATTTTCATTAACATTTGAAACAATTTAAATTTGGAGCTTGCTCAGTGAACATCCTCTGAGTACAGCTGGTCAAAAATATTGTTCCTTGGAGGACTTTTTTAAAAATTTCATAGGAATATGGGACTTTAAGAGACCATGTGGGCTACCAAATTCCAATTAAGATAAGATTCAATGTTTCAACAACATCTTAAAAAAATGTTTGAAAATCATTCCATTTCCAATTTTTTTGAAGTTTTCTTATTTCAGGAAAAATTTCAACTTGTCTACAAATGCTTAAATGGTTTCCATATCTGGCTGGGTCATTCAGAAGCCAGTCATGAAGATGCTGCTTACATCTTTTAAAAGGACAGTTCTTTCACTAGAAAAAAAAATGCTTGCAGAGCAAGGATTTTAAAACATTACTCTCACAGCTATTATCAGCTGGGAAACATAACTCTCATATTTTGACAAGCATGAGCCAAACGGAAGTTAGGGCTGATGGGAGAAAGTGCCTGAAGGGAGCCAACAGCACTTATTGAAGCAGGTGTGGAAGGAAAGAGGTCTCTAACTGTGCTGCATAAAGGACCTTGGCTGTGCCTGTGGAATCTTAAGAGGAAGAGAAAAAATACTAGAAATAATGAAGAACATTTGTCAGCATCTAGCCATAAGCTTGAACTGTATGAAGACCTTATTTATCACATGTAGACCTGACCTATGGGCTCCTTTAAAATGTGTGTACCCTATCTCAGCATCTACACTCCCTTAAAGTATGTACAGGTAGATACAAAGCAAATGAGATTTGCCCCATAGGACCAGTTTCACAGAGGAGGGAGGCTGCCTAAGGAAGGCCACTTTAAAATCCAAACAAGGCTCTACGGGGAAATCACCAACATGGAAAGCCTGAATAAAAGGACGAAAAGGTTCTTTGGGTAAATCTGGTATCTCTTATTAGACCAACTCAAATAGTTGGAAAAATTCTTCTTTGCAAGCTTTCGGGTACAAATCGTCTTTCGTCAGGCTGAGGAAGCATCTGAAGTTGCTCTTCACACCAACTGCAAATGCTTCCTTAGCCTGAGGAAGGGTATTTGTACTTGAAAGCTTGCAAAGAAGAATTTTCCCAACTATTTGAGTTGGTCTAATAAGAGATATCAGATTTGCCCAAAGAACCTTGTCCGCCTACGTCCTTAACCAACATAGCTACAACATATAATAACTGTACTTTTACAGATGATACTCTATGATTGGCTACAGATCAAGGTTGGTTTAAACTGATTGAAATGAGAATGTCAACAGGTCACCCTGTTGAATCAACATCCACCAGATAAAACGCAAAGTGTACGTCAATGAACCGAAACAAGGGAAATAAAGTCATTGTATGCTAGTCCAGTACCATAGGATCAATACCTCCCTCTTCCAAACACAAATATCTCAATTCAGCTTTGACATTAATTACTTATAAATATCTCAGCATCGATACACTAACAGACCATTTTCCTGTGGCAGCATTTTTCTATCATTTCCCCTTCCATCTTAATCCTTATATTGCTGTGCATATCACTCATTACCACTCATTTTGGGAAACATCGCTCATCTTAATCCCATTACTTTCCATGTACTTTGTTGTTTTGTTTTGTTTTGATGCAATCTATCTAGGGCAGAAATGGAGACTGATGAAACTGAAGCCATAGAAATTATGACACTAAGGGAGATAATTCCACTGATGTTTCAGGATTCCTATGTACATGACTATTTTGCAACCTTTGCTTTGGGTCTTTTCATACACTGTTCCACAAGTAGGCCTTACAGGTTGAGAATTATGCTGTTGATATTCACCAGACCTGCATTACTGCTCTGAGAACATATTTGAAAAGCTAGGCTGAACAGTTGGTTTGGTTCTACCTAAACATAACCAGAAAACTTGGCAGTCTGCAGTCTGTTATCATACCTTAACAAAAATATACTTTCTTCTTTTCAAAGTAGGCATTTGGACCATTGATAAAAACTAAAATGTACTGTTCGATTGATAAGCTGTTATCTAAAGATATACAATTTAGGTAATTATTCTGTAATTACAATTTAATAGTAAAGATTATAAACTCTCTCGCTTTTATTAATTTGGCAGTAATTGGTGTTTTAAATAAAGCCCACACTTAAAGAATAACGTTTTCCTTTTTAATTTTTAGGCCTTGTAATTGCTAAGAAAAATTTGAAAACATAAGTGTTAGAGACTCAAAAACTAGAAGACAAACAGAAAGCACCCAGAATTATGTCTTTTTTAATTTTTATGCAAATTTCAGTTTTATTGAATGCTTGAAATCGGTAATGAAAGGTGTATTTCACATCACTGAAAACAGCCATATTAAAAATAAAACTAGCCTTCTGTCTAAAGTCAGAAAGAAAACCAACCAGGAATAATTATGAGACCTAAATATTGCCCTGAAGTCTCCAAACAATCAAATAATCATTTCTTTTTCACTTTCCATCTAAAAAATCTTCATTCTGTTCAAGTTCTGGGTTGAATATTTCAAGTTTGTGCACAAAAATGTTTAATTTGGAGGTAACCAATGCACGGATCACAATACCAAGGTCTGCATCCAAGACAAATTGTTTTGGTAGCATATTCAAATGATGAAAATCTGTTACTCCGGTTACTGCTCCAACAACATCTGGCAAATCTGCCCTAAAACTACAAGCAACCAAAGTGGCTGCACATCCTCAATGAAAGAGGAAAGTAGAAAATTCTGCCCAGTCTTCCAGTTGACTTTCCATTCCTGCCAACATTGCCTTCATTTTATCCAGTTTAATTGTCAGATCCCTAGACTTCCTGCCCA
Organism: Crocodylus porosus; assembly: GCF_001723895.1. Lineage (NCBI taxonomy): Eukaryota > Metazoa > Chordata > Crocodylia > Crocodylidae > Crocodylus > Crocodylus porosus. Next base: position 87,896,118 of record NW_017728886.1, read on the forward strand.
CCCCAAGCATTTCATAAAGTATTACAATCCCTCTACCTAATTAACATTTACATATCTTCTAAGATGGAAGAGGTTTTTTTTTCTTTAACAGGAGAAGCTAGAGCTAATCTTAATCAGCATATTATTTAAAAAGTGCGCTTCTGGGGGTTTTGCTTTATGTACTACCACAGCCCAGCGCAAACTCTGCAAAACTCCTACCTGGAAAACTTACATTGAAGAACCCAGATACCCCTGGGCTGGGCCCTAAAGCACATTTCTTTGAAATTCTTGCACATGCAGAAGGCTTCGGACCTTTCAGTAATAAAAAAAACTTCACCAGGGACCTCCTACCTCCACCTAGTATTCATAGATTAACTACCTCGGCTCTCCAGAGAGACAGACACAGGACACTAGGTCTTGAAATACCCATGGTCCTGTAAAACAGAGTAGATTCTGAGTTGTGCTGTTCCCATAGAACTCAAAAGGAGCTTCTGTAGTGATTTCGATAGACTTTGAATTGTGTCCTTAATGTATAATTGCTAAGTGTTTCAGGATAGGAATTGTCACTAATTATGCGTTTGTTCAGGATGTAGGATAATGGGCTGGGCCCAGGGATCCTAGGGCAGAAATAAAGCGTTTTTTTAAATTGCAAATTCTACTAAAAGAATTAACATAGTATCTAAAATTTTTAAGATTACAATATAAAAGTTGGTTTAAACTGGAATTTCTAGCGTGAATTAAACTCAGGAAATTGCAAGGAGTGTGTGGTGGGGGTGGGACGGGACACAATTTGGTATATTTCAAGTGTGGCCTGATTCAGTAACTCCAGAACATACTTTTAATAGGTCAACTAGAGATTTTTGCCTGCCCATTGTTCCTTCAGACATCAGCAAATGCAAAAGCAAGCAGTTTGTAATCTCACAAGAGATAATTGGAGCACATGACATGCAAACTCAAACAGGACAAGTATATTTAGCACTACTAAACATTGCTGTCTTCTCCTGTATTGAATTCAGACATATCACATGAGAAGTAGCCCTTAAATCTTGGAGAATACTGACAAAGCTTTGTCTTGCAGCTCTTTGCTGAAGCTTGTAAAATACAAGTCAAGAATTGATGCCTGAGGTTTCTGTAGCATTCTCTTTCCTTTATAATGTATGGGACAATATGATTTATTAGACCCAAATGAATAATCCAAATATTGCTGTCAAGGGATGGAATAAAAGCTGCATGTCAGCATATGAAGATGGACTATTTGAAAAACAACAGCATTTGCCTCAACATTTTGTATGGCAAAACACCAGGTATATCTTTTTCTGCACTTTGGAATGAAAGGCAAATCCCATCTTGATGTTCAAATCACAGAGCCATTAGGTAGGCATTTAGCCTTTGTATTCTTTAACCTTCCTAGACTGAAACCGGGGGCAAATGAATTCATTAAAATGCACAAAAGCCTCATTGGAACCTGAATAAATTACTAATGTGCAACTTGGACCCTCCGTGTTTAATGTTCCCACCTCTGAATTTAAAGAATTCCATTGTTGGCTTTATTTTCATTTCTGCAAATAAGATGCCAGTTAGAACTGAAAGTGAATTGTCTACATCTATGCCATGCTACAATTTCAGATTATGTTCTCTGTTGCAGTATTTAGAATTAGTACTTAGAATTTCTACATCACTAGCCTAACGCAATTCTCCTGAGGTTTTTATTAATTTTAGGGCTGCATAAAGCAAGTGCACAAAAATAACAGTATTCTGTTGTATGCAAACAATAAGTAATAAACACAGTCACCCATATACTCTTCAATGTAAAATTGTGCATCTAGAAATATCTATTTCTTGGTAAAGGAATAAAGTCCTTTTTGTACAAGTGAATAAAACGGGACCAAATTCCACTATCCTAACTTACAACAAAACCATATTCTTGAGCTGCATTGTGGCTTTACTGTGAAATCTATGTTAGAGTCAGCATATTGCCCCTATAGCAATACAAGAGGGGGGCTGTCACTTTACGAATCTATCCCATCTCTCTCTCTCTCTCTCTC
>NW_017728886.1:87898241-87905503 GCF_001723895.1 Crocodylus porosus
CCTTGATGCTCTAGGGATTTTATTACCTGGACCCTGACAGTAGCAGCAGAATTACATCACTGGGCATGTATGGTTCAACAAGCTCCAATGAGCTTTAGTTAATGCAACCCACACTGCCATTTTGAAGTGTGGGGACACTGATACATGAGACACAGAGGCTGGCTGGAGTGCACTAATTACCACATTCCAGGGCTAGCGACATAAGTTACACATAAACCAGTTTAAGTGATCAGAAACTGGTTTGAACTTGTAACAGATGTTCAGTGCATATAAACCAGTTTAAAATGGCTGAAGATTTAGATAAACCTGGTTGAATGTAGTATCAGACTTAACTAATTTTGGACAAACCAGTTTATGGAACTTCTATCCCAGACCCCTTCCTGATTCAAGTTAAATCACAGTCACCTGGCCTGTTCTCTCTGCTCTAGCAGAGAAAGGTTAAAGGGGTGGGGGGCAGAGGCAGGGACTGCGCCATCTCTACCAAACCCCAGCTGGGCTTTGGGGCCAGGGAGGGGGTTAAAATTCCCCTCCCCCAAGTATAGAGCTGCCTTGCTAAAAACTTACTGTTGGCTGCAACTGTGGACTACAAATCTCAGAGGCAACAGGAAGCAGGAAAAGGAAATGATGAGCAACCCTTCAGCATTCTGCAGCTGCAAGTCTGGACCGCAAATCCCAGAGACCTTGGGGGCAAGAGGAAGCAAACACACAGCCCATGCTGACTACATGCCAGAGATCTGTGCTGTAGTGCCCCCCTGCTTCCGGCTTGACCCACTGCAGACATGTGGCTGCATTTCCTGAATCAAAAGTGAATGTCTGTTCAATTGTTTCTTAGCTTAATTTCTGCTTAGACTAACTTGCAAAGACTGAATCAATTCAGCCTCAGGCTTTTTGACTGCCTGTACTTAAGCCCAGCAGACTCAATGAATTCAGTCGGCTCCAATGCGTTTTACAGTGCGTTGGACCAGCCTCTGGGCATGTCTACAGGCACCCATAGAGGGGGACAGTTAAGGCTACACCTACTCACTCCACCCCTCCTCTTCCTCCACAAGAAGGGGATGTAGCAGCTCTGTAGATTACCATTGCTTATAAATAAACGAGATGACCGTATCCTCCTGCATCTCTATATTGCTGTGTGGCCCAGACCACAATTCAACTCTGTGAACATTCTTACTGACTTCAGTGGATTGACTGCAGTGTGTGGTAATACCCTTTGAGAGGAATGGTAGAATCTGGCCCACTATGTTGTGGTATTCTGAGAATGTTTTGTGTTAAAGCAAAAGAAAAAAAATAGTTTTGCATTGCTGATATGTGGACATCTGAAAGGAATGAGAAAATATGAGTCCACTTCTCTTAATTTACCTAAATATGAGTACAAAAGATAGACACTGACTGCATTGGTGATTTAAAAAATATTTTACCTAGTATGGTATAGTACAATATACAGTCATTAAATGCTGTACTATTTAGAGTACATTATAGAACATTCCACCAAATAATTCTAAAATTAAGGGAAATAACATTATTGCTGTGTAGAACTGCATATTATGAAATTAATCCTACAAACTCTGTTGCAAACTTCCACAAGTTCCTGTCTTTCATTTAAGAGTCAATACTTTCTAGATAATTAAAAGTTACTCAAGTGGTGATGCATTCTTGTTAAGAGTACTTCTAGTAAGTAGCCATAAAAGCAAAACTCATGTAGTTTGTGATTTAATCCGAAGCGAGTTTCCTTAATTATGCCCTCCTTTATTTTTATAAAGGACTTGAAGAATTACAAATTCCTGCCCCCGCTCTCGCCCTGCATTATGGAATTTTTCTTATCTGCAATTATTTTGTCCAGGGTTTCATGCAGTATAGTTCAAGGAAGTTTTACAAGTTAGAGCAGAATGTGAAAAAAAAAAGAATATAGGTTTTTGTTTTTTTAAAGGCAGTGGACTATATTTACTAGTGAGAAAAAAAATGTTAAAAAGGAATTCAGTTTGAGAAAGGTTTCATTTCCATGCCTTATGACTGTTAATAATGTTTTTAATACCTGAACAATAATACTTTTTCTCATTGTCTCCATAATGGTTATTAAATGCTACATTTGTATTTGTCTCTGCTGAAGAGGCAGTCAATTATTTAGGGCAGCATCACTTCAGTTTGAAATTCACTATTTACTATTTTCTCCTTCTAGGGACATTTCAGATGACAGAGGTTCAAACCTGTTTATAAAATGAATTTGGGCAAATAATTTCTGTAACTTTTCCATAGACTTCCCCCCATCCATCTCTTCCTCCTTCTCCATCAATGCACTTTATAAAATGTGTGGGACAGGCAGCATCCACAAACACGACTCCTGCAATACATTTAACAGTCCATACCGATGAAAAAAAATCACCTACACAGCATCCATATTTCAAAATTCCCATACAAGGTTTGCTGGGTCCTGGCAATGCCTCCCATGCATACTGTGGGCATATCTAAAGTGTCAAAGTGAGAGGTATTAGAGAACCTCTTCATGGTCCTTTTTAAATGGGGTGCCCCACACACCCTTGCATCTGGGAGATGCAGCTGCTGCAATCTCCCAGGTCTGGGGATGCATGAAGTCCCCAGAGCTGGGCTGTCAGGACCCAGCTGGTTCCTGGCACTGGGAGACATGGAGACTAGGAACCAGCATCCATAGCTGATGGGTCTGAGAGTCCCCTCATTTGCAAGACTCCCACCCCAACTGGGCATGGTACATCCCTGTGGCTGGGAACCCAGCCATAGGGGAGATGCTGGTACACATGCAAATTACAGATGGATAGCAACCAGCTATCAACACAATGCACATTTTTAGGTCTAACTACATAGGTGGTTGGATCTTTTAATGGAGTGATAGGTACTTTGCATGTGTAGCTGGTTTCAGTTAATTGCAGAATTAACCAGTAGGGCTGCGCGACGCTTCAGGAGCTGATTCAATTTGGAGAAGATTCGGCCCAATGTAGTGGCCGAATCTCTGAATCCGAACTGAATCAGGGGACCAATTAAAAGGTCCAAATTGACTCAAAGCTCTCCGAATCAATTCAGAAAAGATTTGGTGTGCTTTGGTGATTCGGGCAGTCCCCACCTGATGCAGCAGGGAGCTGGATGTGGACTCTGAGCTGGTAAGTAGGGGGCAGTGGAGGGGAGGCTACAGGAGGAGACCACGGTGGGCCCCTGCCAGACCCCATCCCCTGCCTGATCCCCCAGCCCCCCTGAGCACTCCCCACTGCCCTACGCTGGGTGGGGGACTCATCCATGAGCACCCAGAAGTCCCAAGGCCACTGCAGCAGTCAGTCAGTCTGGGATTTTTGTTTTTTCTTAAAGGGCTGGAGCTGGGGTGGGTGAGGTAGCCATGGCAGGATTGGGGGGAGTGAGTGGAGGTTGGAGGAGGGAGACCGGGGGGGGTTGGGGGAGTGGGCAGGGGTCATGGCAGAGTTCCCCATGCAGCACACTGGGGGGCAGCAGGGTTTGTCCCCCTGCCAGGCAGCAGCCAGTGAATGGGTTTTATATTTTTAAGGGCCAGGAGCTGGGGCACATGGGGCAGCCATGGCCAGAGGGGGCTGGGACAGTGGGTGGGGGTTAAGGGGCTCATGGCAGAGCCCCCCACATGGTGTGGGGCAGTGTGGGGCAGCAGGGATTGCCCCCCTCCTGGCAGGAACTGGTGAGTGCAGGCTTTTTTTTTTTAAAGCACGAAGAGCTGGGGCCAGGTGGGGCAGCCATGTAGAGCGGCGGGGGATGGGGCCTGTGTGACTTGGAGATTTGGCTGATTTGGCAGCAGCCAAACTGCAGAATCAGATTCGGCCAAATTGACTCGGTACAGAGATTCGAATCATGGAATCAAATCACTGTCCCCTGAATCAGCTGAATCTGAATCCAAATCCAAAGTGAATACTAGCTACTTTGCACAGGCCTATTAACCAGCTAATTGTTCAATATCTGTAATGTGTAGAGGGGCCTTACATTCCTCCGGAGCCAGAGCAAAACACATGAACTATTCTGCCACTGCACCTTTGGGAAACACCCTTAATATACAATTCTCTCCAGGAATTGCTCATGGGTTCTTCATTTTCCATTATATTTGCTCAGAGCCCCCTGGGAAACTAAGGAAATGTGTTTTCTGAGTGTTGCCTCCAACTCATGTTACTAAATATATCTTTTTTCAAGCCTAGACCTTGGAGAGTGCAGAACTCCTCCTTAAGTTCTCTGGACCATGGTGGGGTCATGTTTATAGCTACATCCTGTGACAGAGTTAGAATTGACCTGCAAGGAGACCTTCACCTCATAGCGTCTCAGTTTCTCCATTCGAAAATGGGAATAATGGTTCTAACTCCTGAGACAAACAGATGAAAGTGCTGTACAAGTGGTCATCATCATCTCTTAATTTAACCTTGAGGAAATTATTTCTTTTTGTGAAAAGTTTAGGTGAAAATGAAAAATTTATCTTTTTAAATTATTTTCATTGAAAAGATGAAAACTCTAAACATGTTTGTTAAAAGGCAGTGTTTATTCTGAGAACACTTAGAAAATTTTGACCTGCTACACTAGTAGCAACAGGGAAGTTGTAGCATAGACAACTACACAGACACGCCCAATATTGGGCATTTTTACCATATCATCTGTCTGAGGCTAATGCATACAATAGGTAGTACATGCACATTCCTCAGAAATCATTATATAAATGTACACCATTTCCTGTAGTACTGCAGCAGAAGCAGTTGAGATTCAGTTGAGAGCATCATTCACAGTACCTGCCTCAGCAACATCTGGCTTCTGCCATTGACTGCCCGTTTCAGGAATGCTATATATTCACCAATTAAAAGCCACATGCAAAAACACTTTAAAGTTTTGTTAGTGGGATGGAATTTAGGGGCTCAAGCTGGCAAATTACACTGTCCAACAAATCGAGTAGAAAACAAAGCAACCAGCATTAGGAAAACTACAGTGTTTTCATGTGAGAGTTCTTCCTTTTTGCCATCCCAGTCATTACTTACATTATTTGCTCTTCCAGATGTGCCTCCATCATGCCTGCTGATCTCACTATTCTATTTTGGATGGAACAGGTTAATCTGATTTCTATTCCCACCATTAAAAACCTGCCAGTCATTCTTTCCTTTCTATCCTTGTCTATCCAGTCCAATCCATTTTCACTTTGCACAAAGGCTATGTCAGCTTGCAGAAATCAATATCCCAAGCCAAAAGATCAACCAAGACTTCAAAACAGAATCATTTTACAAGCAGGAGATGACAGGAAAGAAAAGAGAAAATAAAAATAAAGGTATAAGCAGCTTCCTTTCATTGCTATATACACCTGTCAATAGGGATAAAGGCTTATAATTAAGCATGTGTCCTCTCTAAACATCCCTCCACAAACACCTTTTCTTCCCCAAAATATTTATAGCATCAGTGTTTGTGTCTAGGGTTATCCAGGACATTTCCATATGTTATAGGATCTGTTCTTCTCACCAGCCAAGAGGAAATGAGATACTGACAAGCTCATGTATCTTTCCTGAAAGTGATGTCTCAGCAGTAAGATTTCAATCTGGTACAATGACGGTACTTCACCAACAAAAGAAATGATTCCATCTTCTTTAATATTTTTAGTGTTAAACTCTTGCTAGATTAAAAACTGCACTTACAGCAAATGTATTATGAAGATGACAAATGTCAATGTCAAAAAATATGCCCTGTCCATGCATACTAAAAGGCCAGATTTTAGAAGCAAATATACAAAAATGTACAGTATTTTATACCAGTCAAAATCTGATTTGTAGGCAGCTCCCAATTCAGAATTCAGAGTTCAGTCCAATGTAAAAGCTTAGGCCTTTGTAGGCATATTTACTTACATGCACCATATAAGAGTTTAGATGTACAAGTGGGGACCATGCTTTTGTGTGTACATACTTACGAAGCACCTAGCCTTTTGTATACAGAAAATTTTGTAGCTACATACAAAGTATAGAACAAGCGTGTTTTACTATCTCTCAGTAGAGCACTAACAATCACTTCTTTATAATTAACACAATGGTAATGCAACAAAAAGGGACAGGTGCAACTTCAGCTTTAGGACTGCATGACTTTTAGTTACTTGACTGTGCATCCTTACCATCGTCTTAAAAAGAGTGACCATACCCTACCTATTATGCTCTGCAGAGTGAACAGGTGATTCTGTTTCAGTCCATGGCCTCCCAGTGAGGTAGTGGACTGTAGAAACATGGCTTATGTGATATGAACACATCTTCTGGGAACTGGATTGAGCCCAGTCATGTTTTTCTGCCTATCGTGACTGACAGAGATAGGTAACCTAACTTCTCGTTTTCTAGAAGTAGGTCTCAGAAGGTGAGACATGCTTTACACAGAGAAACTAACACAATAATACCAAAGATGATTAACTGCACGTGTCCTCAGTCTGACCTTACTGGCTTAAGGTTCCACAGCCAACAAAGCAAACAAGCTGTAATTAAAAGATACCACATCTGCGAGCACGGTACAAAGGTTGTTCATCAACATTAAATGTATTGTCATGGAATAGATTCTCCTGTATCTGAAAGCACAGCACTCTCTTTGTTCATGCACAAGCAAAAAATTAAATACATATTCCTTAGACCACATCATCCAGAGTAGAAACAGTAATCAATCTGTTCAAAGTGAATGGAACTCATGAGACCTCTAATAGGACTGTAATAAAATAGGAAGTTTAGAAGCACAGGTGGTAAAGGGAAAAATGCTGCATTCTTATTACTGGGAATTCTCAAACCACAACTGGAATCAGCTCTAAAATGTCCAAGTAATAAAAGCACAAATAAACAAAGGCTTCAGCACCATTTTATTCAATTTATTCTTAAAGTAGACAGATATGAATGAATAGAAAGGAGGGAAATGTTTATACCCCAAATCTCTGAGGGAAAACTTTCTTCTACAGTAAAAGGGGTACAGCCATCGAAGTGTCTTTGATATCACTTGCTTTTATAGAAGTTCTACAAGACTGTAGATATATTAACAAATATTTTATTGTAACCCTCACTACTAATAATCAAGATCTTATATGAAAGGCCCAAATTAGATAAGAAACTTTAATTTAAGTAGCAAACATAGCAACAACCATTTTACTCCATCATCAGCTCACAGTGCTATTTATTGTTATTCCTCTAGAATATGACTTCAACAATGCAATTAGGTGAGCTTTAACATTACGAGTGAGCAGGATCCACAGGAGGGAAGGCAGTTTGCTCTAGAAAAGCTGTGCAAAGATGCTCCCA